>NC_090308.1:2604166-2915937 GCF_039906515.1 Pseudorca crassidens
AAATTTCCACTTAGTTCTTCTTTATATCTCCTGTTTCTTAGCTGAGAC
The DNA here is from genome assembly GCF_039906515.1 of Pseudorca crassidens. Classification (NCBI taxonomy): domain Eukaryota; kingdom Metazoa; phylum Chordata; class Mammalia; order Artiodactyla; family Delphinidae; genus Pseudorca; species Pseudorca crassidens. The sequence continues at coordinate 2,604,215 of NC_090308.1, forward strand.
TTTCCATCTCTTTGCTGAAGTTTTCTATTTTTTTTTTTTCATTTGTTTCCAGCCTGTTTGAAATTGCTTGTGGATGCATTTTTTTTCATGTCTGCTTTGAAATGTTTGTCAGGTAATTCTTAACATTTTTGTCATCTTGGTTTGACACCCACAGTTCTCTTTTTCACTCTGATTGAGATTTTTCTGGTTCTTGGTATGATGAGTGATTTTTTTATTGAAACCTGGACTTTTGGGGTATTTTGCCATGAAACTCTGGATCTCATCTAAGGCTCTTGTTTAACAGGCGTGCTCGAACACCACTCCAGCAGAGGAAGTGAGGGTCTACCTCATTACCACGGGGATGGGTGCAAGAATTCCAGGTTTTCATAGCCTGTACTGGTACCAAGGGGAAGGGTGTCAATACCACTGGGCAGTGGTTGGAGCCTTTGTGTCCACTGGGCATTGGTGGTGGTGTTGGGGCATCTTGTTCCAGCCTGGTGAGGGAGGACAATAGGCTTCTCACATGAGACAGCAGGCTTTTGTTGGGGCTTCCTGGGTTTTTTTGGTCTGTGCCCATTGCTATTTCTGGGTTACTGGTTTCTTCAGCTGCAAGTCTGAGATACACAAGGCAAAAAGCAAACCCAGGGAACTCATCACCACTGTGTCATTCCTCAGGGCCTGAAGTCTTCAGCTGAGGTCTTCTTCTCTCCCCCTTCCAGAGTCTTCTTATGTTTGTTGTATATGAAATGTCCAGGGTGTTCAGTTGTTCATAATGAGAAGAATAGGGAAAGGAGCATGAGTTCCATCTTCCTAGAAGTAGAAGACGTAATATATATACTTCCAGGAAAAAATGAAAAGAGACGGTGTTGGACCACACACACACACACACACACACACACACACACACGTGTGCAGGTGTGTGCATGTGCACCTTGTTTTACAAGAAAGTATACTGAAGAATTCAGAACAAAGTGCATTCTGCTGGGGAAATGATCACAATACTGAAGGCAGTGTTTGCGCATATCTGTCCATTGTTACTGATTTAAAGCCCTGGCATGCTTCAGGGATTAAGGCTAGAGTTTTAGCTTTAATGCTCCAGGTTTGAAATAGGGCTTAACATAAGCAAAACTGGACTGAACCTTGCAGATGTTCAGAGATTCAAGTTATACATTTTTCAGTTGACTTGCCCATGATGGTACCGAAGGAGCATCGTTACAGCAATAAATCAAGAGATTGGTAAGGAAAGGAGAAGAAGACATTGCATGGTGATTTTAGACATAAACATGATTAAACTTAAGTTGCATTGATTTCATTAGTATTCCATGGGTATTTTGAACATTATACTGTCGATTCTAGTTAAATATAGAATATGGCGTCTATGAAAATTGAAGCCCTCTCAGATGTTTAAAGATGTCCTTCCATTTAGAAAATCATGGTTGTTCTGTAAATGATATGAACCTTTTTAACCCCTAATTTGCTTTCAGCTGTGTTGAGTCAGAGGCAGACGCAGAAACTGAAGTGTTTACTTGAAAAATACTTCTTGATGGTAATTAAATCCATCCTGGAGAATAGAGGCTATGTTTATACATCTATAAATCCAAGAGATGGTTGGGACCAGAAAGATTGCATACAGCTCACTGAAGAATGGACCAGGATTTGATTCATCCTTTCTTCTCTTTTGTTATTTGACATTTACTAATCCTCTCAACCCACCTCTACCTCAGGGTCTTCACCAGTTTCATTGGAGATTCTGACTTTCCTGAGAACAAGGTGGTGTAAAGATTAGGAATGATTAGAAATGGAATGTGAGGGACTTCTTTGGTGGTGCAGTGGTTAAGAACCCACATGCCAGTGCAGGGGACGCAGGTTCGAGCCCTGGTCCGGGAAGATCCCACATGCCTCAGAGCAACTAAGCCCATGCGCCACAATTACTGAGCCTGTGCTCTAGAGCCCACAAGCCACAACTACTGAGCCCACGAGCCACAACTACTGAGCCCGTGTGCCACAACTACTGAAGCCCGCATGCCTAAAAGCCCGTGCTCTGCAACAAGAGAAACCACTGCAATGAGAAGCCCGCGCACTGCAACGAAGACCCAATGCAGCCAAAAATAAATAAATAATTTTTTAAAAAAGAAATGGAATGTGATTTGAGATTCAGGTAGCGTACAAAGTTATCTTAAGTAGTTTCTTCTTCTCTGCATGTATTTATCCTTAAGTACATGTCCGTCTTTTTTTTTTTTTTTTTTGTAGTACACGGGCCTCTCACTTTTGTGGCCTCTCCCGTTGCGGAGCACAGGCTCCGGACGCGCAGACTCAGCGGCCATGGCTCACGGTCCCAGCCGCTCCGCGGCATGTGGGATCCTCCTGGACCGGGGCACGAACCTGTGTCCCCTGCATCGGCAGGCGGACTCTCAACCACTGCGCCACTAGGGAAGCCCCATGTCCGTCTTTATTTCTGGCTTCTGGGGCCATTGTTCTTATTCCTCCATCAATGAAAGTAGTGATTTGTTACATTTGTGCCCAGCTTGACGGCATCTCCACAGGCATCATCCCTGTGAGGACCCGGGGAGGTACGTATATGAATTATGCCCAGTTTACGTAAGAGGTAACTGAGCCCCCGCTGGGATAAGTGATGTCCCAGGTGGCAGAGTGGGGGATGAGCCCTGTCCAGGCTCCCGGCTTGCACGTGTGTAACCCTGCTCCTCCTTTGCTTCTCTGACGGCTACCCACTGTGCAGCTCATGAGTCTCTTATTCCTCCTAGCTGTGTACATAATTAGCTCAGCTTAAGCCACAGAACTCAGTACATTTTAATTTGGTGGTACAACTGATCATGTCTATTATTTCTTGCTCACGGAAACCAGTGGTGGGGACTTCAGTTTAGAAGTCACCTATTCCGATCACGTAGTGAAAATGTAAGTGTAAAGATTTCAGTTGTTTGGGAAAGTAAGCCATGGTGGTGAAACCTAGAGTAAGTTAACAGCTGTTAATCGTTAAGCTAGGGGTCCCCGACCCACGGGCCGCAGACTGCGACCGGTCCGCAGCCTGTTGCGAACCGGGCTGCACGGCAGGAGGTGAGCGGCGAGCACGTGAGGGAAGCTTCACCTGCTTCCCCTTCGCTCCCATTGCCACCTGAGCCACCCCACCCCACCGCCCCTGTCCTTGGAAGGATTGTCTTCCGCCAAACCGGTCCCCGGTGCCAGAAGGGCTGGGGACCACTGATTTCAGCGGCAGCACAGGTCTGCCTGGTTCCCAGAGCACACTGCTGATCACAGGCGCTTCGCCTACGAGACCTCATCCAGCATCTTCTGTATTCCTGGCTCCGAGCCAGAATCACAAGGCAGGAGAAACGGGAGCCGCAGGGAAGAGCCTTTGTTTACACCAGTTACTTTTTACCATCCTAACAAGCATCCTATTTACAGCACCCTAATAAAGGAGGCTGTTGGGTACAGCTCAGCTTTTGAGAGACGGAAATTTTCTGTGTAGAATCCAAGTGATTGAACTCTGTTATTTGATACCAAGCTGAGTCCCAGTATGTTTCCAACAGAATTAGTCATGACGAAAATACACTGAGGTAAATTAGTTTTTTTCCGGATCCAATAAAGAACACAAACATTTTAATGAACTAAATATGACTTTTAACTGTCAATACACAGATATAATTACACTAGGGAATATTTTCCTTTTTCTGTGATTGTGCAATATTAGCAAGAAGAATTCTCTGCTTTAAAGGTAATGAGCAGTAATAGGGACTCCCTGGCAGTCCAGTGGGTAAGACTCTGCACTCCCGATGTAGGGAGCACAGGTTTGATCCCTGGTTGGGGAACTAAGATCCCGCATGCCACACAGGGCAGCCAAAATAAATAAATAAAATATAATGAGCAATAATAATAATAGATAATTCTTTAGTCCACTTCTCAATCTAATTCCTCTTCACCTTTCTAGAATAACTCTCTCATAATTGCCCTTTTTCTTGTTAACACCTTTATTCTATATTTCTTCCATCATTTTAAATGTGCCCAGACATTCACTACCCTTTAGTATAAGTCAAGATAATTTGTAAATTTATTTATTTTTATGTATTTATTTTTGGCTGCGTTGGGTCTTCATTGCTGCGCACGGGCTTTCTCTAGTTGTGGCGAGCGGGGGCTACTCTTCGTTGCGGTGCGCGGGCTTCTCATTGCAGTGGCTTCTCTTATTGTGGAGCACAGGCTCTAGATGCGCGGGCTTCAGTAGTTGTGGTACGCAGGCTCAGTAGTTGTAGTTCTCGGGCTCTAGAGCGCAGGCTCAGTAGTTGTGGCGCACGGGCTTAGTTGCTCCCCGGTATGTGGGATCTTCCCAGACCAGGGATCGAACCTGTGTCCCCTGCATTGGCAGGTGGATTCTTAACCACTGCGCCACCAGAGAAGACCTAAGTCAAGGTAATTTGAATTCTTCTGTTACCGCTAACCCAGCTTTGTCCCTTACCATGCCACTGAAATTGTTTCTAGAAGGCTACTGTTTACCTTTTTCTTAGTAAATCATCAGTATTTCCTCATTAAGACTAATGCTGCATTTGGAAACTGATTATTCTCTTATTCCTGAGCTGTAGCTATCCAGGTGAGATGGAGCTGGGTTCTAGTCCTGCTGTCTGGTTTTAAGGAAGTCACCTCTCTATCTATGTAAAGAGATGACACCGCCTACTTCAGTGTTACTGAGAACATTTTATAAGATGATAGATGTCAAGCCCTAACCACAAGGTAGATACCTAGTAGATGCTAGGTTTCTTTCTCTTTTCCTACTAATTCTCTTCCCTAAGCATCCTTTATTCTAGACTTTTCTGGATAATTTTCCTCTTCCCAATCACTGATTATGGATATCTTGGACTTGTTTTATTTTGACCCTATTTCCAAATAAAGTCCTGTTCACAGGCCCTGGTGATGCGGGGGCACGTGCATGGCGGGTTACTTGCTCGCCAGCTCTTGGTGCTATCGTTCTTTTAAAATTTTATATAATGGTTGTAAAGCGACATCTCCTCATTTTATTTTATTTTTCTCATCATGTTTAATGAGTTGAGAGTGTCTTCATATACTTTCCAGTCATGTAGATTTCTCTTGCTCCAAACTGCTTTCAAAATTTTCCTATGTTTTGATTGGGTTCCTGTCTTTTCTCATTGATAAGTACATTAACCATGTGATTATTGATACAGAAAAAGCAGTTGATGAAATTTCAACACAGAAGTTTGATAAAAACTTTGTTTATTGTAGTCATAGAGAAATACTATTGATTTTTAAGCAGATTTTATATCCCTCAGTCTCTTGGAACTTTCATTAGTTTTAAGTCCCTCTGTTCTGTCGGGATTTCTATGGTTAGGATTGTGTCATCTGCCAATAAGGATATTCTTTCACCTTCCCCCTTCCAAACCGTGTGCCACTCGTTTCTTTCCTACCTCCTCTCCCCCTTTTTCTCCCCTTCTCCCTCCCCAACCTCCCCTCCCCTCCCTCCCCTCCCCTCCCCCTCCTCCCTCTCCTTCTTTTATCTCACTGCATTGGTAAGGACCTTTGTTTAACAGTTGTGATGTTAAGGAAGAATCCTTGCTTCTGATTTTAAGTTTTCTCCACTAAGTGTGATATTTGCTAAATGTTTTGGGAATGTGGCCTTTACCACATTGAAGACATTTTCTTCCACTCCCAGTTTTCTGGAAGAGTTTGGACGGGGGTTGGTGATGTGCTCAGTCTGGTGTCTCTTCAGGGTCACTTTGGCCATTGCATGTGGAGGGTCCAGAGAGGGGCTGCTGCGGTGGCCCAAGTCCAAGACTGCAGCCTGCGTCAGGAGGGTGGGTGGCGGTGGAGACAAACAGAAGTGAGTCATTTGAGAACTGCTTAAAGGGAGATTAATGGGACTTGGTGATAGACAGGATGTGGGGAAGGAGGAACAGGGAATGTCAGAGCTGACTGCCAGCTCTTGGCTTGCTCAGCTGGGTGGACACCGTTGTTGGGGTAGGGAACGCGGCAAGAGGTACTGACTGCACAAGGTGACATTGACGTGTTTTCGAGGTAGTCACAGTAGGATGCTGAGTAGATACAGGATCCAGGGGCCTGGAGCACAGAAGAGGGATCTGGTTCAGTCTAGACTCGAACCTCATTGAAAGCTAATGGATGTGGGCCGCTAGGAAACCAGTGTGAACTTCAGCATTTTAGATGTTCCAGAGGGGCAGAATGGAACAGCAGAAACAGAAGCAATAATCAGAGACACAGCTGAAAATAACTATCTGGGAAAAGATCAGAATACCCAGTTTAAAGAGGTGTTGCAGGGGAAATTGAAGAGGCTCCCATTCAGGCAGAAAGTTTTGTTCCTAAGGGCTAAACATTACATCACAAATTATAGCAGTTGTACCTAAGTGTCTAGGTAAGTGAATAATTATAAACTCCTCAAAGTTTTAGTAACAACTGTGAACTATGAAGAAACTAATATATTTTAAGTACATGAATTATAACTCCGTACATCCACCACCATAACTGGATGAAAGTTAGTGAGGCACTGGATGCAGTGAGCTGTTTTACCTTTGAAGTTTTCAGGAATGGATTGGCGGTGCAGGTGTGTTACTGTGAAGTATGTATCATGCAAACTCATCCACTGAAAATAGCAAGGATTTGGGAAAATGTAGGGTGGGATAGAATACTCAAAACCTTGGAAATTTTGTAACCAGAACACTAAGCAAAAAAAAAAAAAAAATCCTAATTAAAGATCCTTGCACAGAAAGGGCATATGAAATTCCTAATAGATAAAGTAAGCTGCAGTACACACAGAACTTTAATCAAGAGGAAGGCAAAGGCGGCTTGATGACAGACCAGGGGAGGACGGGTGGGGGTGCCTGGCCTTGGAGACGAGGACAGAGGTGGATGGTTACAGGCAAACGCAGCGATGCCAGCGTCGGCTGTTCTGGACCACTGTCTGCGCTTGTTTCTTTTGACAAAGATCCGGAGACGCATGCAACAGACACTTTCAAGACGGAACGTGTGACCAAACGGGACCAAGAGGGACAGCGTGGGGTCACAGGGCATCGTTTATAGAAGAGCGCGCCTCTGCGTCCTGCCCTGCTCACTTGTGTTAGCCTTTTGTGTTCAGTGTCGTGACTTAGAACCCTTGTGTGCCGGAGACATTGGTCCACGCCCGCGGCAGCTTTTACGTTATATTCACACCGGATCGGTCCCAACTCCATCAGTTACACGTGCATGTTATAAAACACGTGCCCCTAGCAAACCCGCTGCATTTCATCCACAGCTTGCGTATCTCTAGATGTGCTTTTTGTAGAGGGTCCAGTGGTAGGGAGATGTTGACTATCTGCAGATGCATCTGGAAGGAGAAACTGACCTTGAACCACCTTGGCTGCAGACTGTGTATTACTGTTCTATCTGAAGATTTCCTTGTAAGCGTGAGGGGTATTTAAGCGTCTGTTACTTACGATCTACTTGAACTTATCCTAATTATGTGGGAGATGGGGCAGTTCTTTTCCAGATGCAACACTCATATCTTATGCAAAATCAAGTTCCAACTCCTTGATTGTGAGAAACGTGAGCCACTTTCTTCAAAAAAATGAAAATAATATCCAGAATTAATGTAAGTCCTTCTGAAGACAGCAGTTAGAGGAATTGAAAGGTGACCCTAAAACAAATGTTCCCCGAGGAAGAAATGCCAGTCTCTTCCATTCTTTTAATCAGTTACATTTCATATTCTCATAATTTATTTCATTCTCCTTTTGTTTGCTCTTGAGTGGAAAAAATTAACACCTTAAAGCAGAAAGGTACGCGTAGGGTTAACTGAATTGCAGAAAAGAAATTGGAGGCTGCCAGTTTTTCTGAATCGTAATCACAGTAAATACAGTTTTGCATTCTTCTAAATGAAACCCTGGTTCTTTGATTTCGTGTGCTATGTATTACTTTTTCTTCTATTTCTTCTGTGAAGAAATTTTGAGCAACCAAGGGGAACACTTGAGAAGAAGAGAAGATGTATTTTTAAAGACGCAGGTTCTGAAGGCAATGGCGCACCCCTGATGGCCACCGTTCTCATGGGACACACTGTTGACCTGCCTGAGCTCTGATTGTGAACTCGCTCCCCTTCAAGGCTGTGTCTCTGTTTGATTAACGTGGCAACTTGGTAAAATCATGTTCTCTGCTTCCTCAGGAAGTTAAAACATATATTCTCTGAACTTAAAACTGATCTCAGCTCATGTGACTTGAACCCTGTGTACAAGCTAGGGTGTCAGTCCAAAGAAAGCTGTCATCCCTCTCCTATGGCCTACGGTATAGCATAAAAAGATAATTAAGATTCAAAATGTGTCCAGTTATTCCCATAATGACATAATTGGAAAAGGGGGTTTAAATCAACGTGCGTAGCCATCGACATGCGCCGGTGAATAAGTGTTCCGTGGGTTGTAAACTTAAAATGACAACATAGTTGGTAACATGGCTTTACCCGTTTTGCTTGGTGAGATGAGTCATGGTTAGAGAGCGACTAAGAAAGTTTTAGCAGATTCAGAGAGACGGATGGATGGGGGAGTCAGAACGAACGATGCTGTACTTGCTCAGCCCCCAGCAAAAGGCCTGTGACTGCAGGGACATCCGTGGGTCATCAGGGGAAGCCAGTAAGGAAGGAGATGGGAGCGGTTCATCGGGGGAGGTCCGAGCAGAGGTTCAGGGGACAGTTGTGTCATAGAGGACGATCTGGGTGGTCAGACGTGTCCCAGGCTCCAAGGAGGCAGGCCTTATGAAGCAGGTACTTTGACAAAGCCAGAGGGAAACAACTCCCAAGAGACATTCTCGGTGCACAATTTAGGCCACGCAACTTCACGTGATCCTAATGAAAGGGGAAAGGGAGAAATTATTTTCAAAAATCCAGTCTGATCCCACAAGTAGCTTCCTAGAGGCAGCTTGGAAAAGCACAGGTGGGAAAGGCCAGAAGCAGACACACCAGGGGGATTAAGACAAATCCCTCGTCACAGCATCAGAAGGAATCAGCCCCCGCTTAGGAAACAGGCATCTTGAACCTACACGCCGTCTTATGTTTGCCCGGAACTGTGAATGGTCAGCTGCACTCCTGCTGTGACCGTGCGAGCATGTACCTCTTCCCGCTCAGCGGCCACAGTGGCGTACGAGGCAGGCACCGTAGGGCGCTTATCTCCCTTTATAAGATGAGATTACGGTTCTTGGCTTGTGGGACGCTCCCCGTGGGCTTCTCAAGGTCGCAGGGCTTGTAAGCGGCAGAGCCAGGGCTCAGAAGACCTGTTCTCAGGGCCCAAACTCTCTTGTTTTGGGGATACACAAGGTTAATAGTAATAGAGAAAGGAGTATAAAACCTCTCTTTCGAAGCTCAGTGTGGGTCCCAGTCTCCTGGTCTGGACAAGGTTCCTCACTGATTACATGTGTACATCAGTCTATGAGTTTGTGAAACTGAAGGTGTCCGAAGCCCGTGGATGACTAGATGAGGTCCAGGACGGACGGTGTCTGCAAAGGACAGTCCACACGCATCGACGAAAGAAATAGCAACTGATTGGTAAAGGCCCGGCCATCTCAGACCGACCCCGTTTACAGCAACAGACAGATTGTTCGGGAAGGTACGGCAGAGTCTCTGTCAAGGATGACAGATGGAGTTAGAGCCATCGGATGAGTTTGTCAACGCCCAGGAGAGTGTGCAGCGGTCCCTGCAAGCTGCCCAGAGCCTGTGTCCCTTTGTCCCGTCGCCACTCAAGGTGCAGCCTCGTCAGCCAGTTGTTACCATTCCCACACTCATGCTCTGTCTCTCCACACAGCCTCCCAAACCCAGGCTTCCGGACGTGCCTCTCCCCACCCACCCTTCCCGACTCCTAGACGCTCCTCTCGTATCCCTTCTGCTCTGTAACCGCGACGTGGCTGGTTCCTGATCCTGTGGGATCCTGTCCACTGGAGGCCGTTTGCCCGCCCATTGCCCCTCACGCCCGAGCGCTGGAGCTTGGGTCACTGTCTCCCTGCCCTTCGGGTAGGCTTCCGACCACAGCTCTTCTCTTAGCTGGAAAGCTTTTGCTCCTTTAAATCTCGCACGATCTGGCCCCACCGCCTTCCCCTCCACTCCTGGCTGTTGTCTGCCCCACTTGGTGTGGCCGTGGCGCCTTCTCTGGCCACTTTGAGAGCACCCTCCCGTGGGGCCCTGGACATCCACACCAGGAACTCATCTCGCACACACGGTCTCTTACTTCCTTTGCCCCCTCACCCCCAGTGACGTTTTCTTCTACTCCAGACCGTCCCCCTCCTCTCAACTTTGTCATGCTGGAAATTAATCAGTCTTAATTTACAAAACCATTCTGTCTGCCTCTGTTTCCTGTCCTAACTGGCCAGGTATGGGGCCACACTGTAGGTTCTCATCCTCCTGTTAAGACCTTCCAGGCCATCGATGAGTCCACCTACCTGCCATACCAGCCCTTCCTGCCACCACTTCCCTTTCATCCAACAAGGGTCCAGCAGTTAGTCTACTGCGATTCTCTAAAATGTCTTGTCCTGTAGCCGTTTAATTCTGTTCATCTGGGAAAAGCACAACCCTGGAAGAAGCCAATCCTTTTCCGTCCTCCGTGTCTGTGTCTGAACTCTGACAGTAGATTACCAGGGAAACACATACCGGGTGGATCGCTACTGTAACAGCCTCATCAGCGAGCCTTTCAGGATGCCCCTTTCTTCCCGGCGTGGTCCTGCGCTCACTCTGCTATTTCTTCACGATGACTGTTTTCAACTTCCTCTGCTCACATCAGCTGGGCCCCTGTTCTGGGCACCATTCTCTCCAGTGGTTCACCGTGCTTCCCACTCTACAGATAGAGGGAAAAAATAGAAGCCAACACTCAGAAACATCCTCAGACACCTGCTTCTGACCCTACAGCTGATACTTGTCTGCACCCAGCCCCTCCTTCTTCCCTTCCAGCAACGTGAGGAAGGTATCTTACCCCGGCTAAGGGTAATCAGGAAATTCACAAGACTGTTCAATACTCACTTCTTTTGTCTCCCTCCTTTCTCATACTGTATGTGTTCCAGTTTTGTTTAGCTCTGCCCTCGTCTTTGCTGTGTCACGTTCACGCACACGTGCCTTATGCTTCTGCAAAGACACTCAGGTGGTTCCTCAGAGCCTCTCCCTTCTCGTCAGCAGATCTTTGTAACAGACATGTAACTCGATACCCTCGCCCCACTTCTTCACTTTCCTTTCAATTCCAATCCGGCATTGACTCCCCCTATCTATTCACTCAGCACATACTTGCAGAGTGCCTACTATGAGCAGATACCAGTAGTTCCGTCCTCTGGGCTGCAGCAGTGAACACAGAAGACAAATGTCACTTCTGTCCCCACTGTGTGGAACTGCAGTGATTCCCCATGTGCTTGATCCCATGTGTCTGTTTCAGTTATGATAAAGCTGAACTGCTGTAACAGAGACTCCAGGATATCGTGACGAATAGGGGAGAGCTTCATCTCTCTAATGGAACGCAGTCCAGAGATGGTCCGACAGCCCATGCTACTGTGGCAGCTCCGCGCCATGAGGTCGTTCAGGGGCCTTGATTCCTTCCATCTCCTTCCTCCAGCATCTTTCAGAGTGTGGTGCTCGTCGCTGGGGTTAAAAGCAGACCATTTTCAAATTAGGTTTCCGACCTTCAAAAACCAGAAGAGGTAAAGGTCTAGGAAGATGACTTCACCTTTACTGAGATGTCCTGGAGTTACATCAGTTTCCCCTCATGTTCCGTTGGTCTGACCCTAGCCACACAGCCGCACTTAGCAGTATACAAGTCTGCGAGGTAGAGCCCCCAGCGAGGTGGCCATGCACCCAGTGAAACTCTGCCACAGTCCAACCTACATGACTTTGAAGTAAACTCTGGCCTCATTCTCTTTCTTTGCTCTAGAGTTTATTCGTGACATCGGGGTACCCTGTAACTTATATGAGTTTTTCTGGGGGCTTTTGTGTGTTTCATTTTTTACTTTACCTTCCTCCCAGGCAACACCGTCCCCTCTTTGGCTGATGTATTAGTCAGGCTTCTCCCCAGAAACAGAACTAATAGGAGATACATATATATATATATACACAGCGAGAGAAAGAGAGAGAGAGACAGAAAGGGATTTACTACAAGAAATTGGCTCATGTGATTACGAAGGCTGACAAGTCCCATGTCTGCAGTCAGAGCTGGAGACCCAGGAGAACCAGTGGTATACGTTCCAGTCTGAAAGCTGGCAGCCTTGACACCCAGGAAGAGCCATTGTTCCAGTTTGAGTTCAAGGGCAGGAAAAGGCTGATATCCCGGCTCCAAGGCAGCCGGGCAGGTGGAAGTCTCTCATGTTTGTTGCACTCAGGCCTTCAGCTGATGGGATGAGGCCTCCCCACATTAGGGAGGGCCATCTGCTTCACCCCGTCTGCCGGTTCAGATGGTAACCTCGTGCAAAAACTTCCCCACAAACGTGCCCAGAATAACGTGTGACCAAATTCTGGGCTTCCTCTGACCCAGTCAAGTTGACACATAAAATTAACCATCCCAGGTGATTAGCAAATGGTAGGGCACTTGCTACGATAAGGAAAGATGGAGGAGCTGTTTGTGTTCCTGGCTGAGTCAGGGGAAAATGATGAGTTCAGTCTGGACGTGTTACTTGAGTCTCCAGGGAGGTCGTGGAGTTACAGTTTCCAGCAGCGAGTGGATACGTTTGTCTGAAGCTTGGTAGATAAGTCTGGGACGGAGATAAGAATGGAGATACCATGTGAGTATAAATGGTGTGTCTCTAGCTAGCTACCCTGTCAGGTTTCTGACCATCACCTTTGCCCTCTCGGTTTTGTCTGCCCGTCATCTGGTCCATCCCCAGTCCAGCTGATGCTCCCGCCGACGAGATCTCCACGGGCCTGCTGTTCACCACGCCCCGGCCCAGCCCCACCCGTCTGCTTCCTGCAGATGTGCCGGTACCTCTTACCCTTCTTTTCCAGCTCTTCCTGGATCAGAGTCAGTTACCACACAAAGTGTAAAACCGGAGAAAAACATTCTAATTAAAGCCCCTTAGTGGCCCCTTGCACTCAGGACAGAACCTAAAGTTCTGGAGAGGAAGGCGGGCCCCTGTCCTCCCTGGAGGCCCCTTCTCACGGGCGTTGAGTACACCAAGCTGTCTCAAGCTCGGGGGCTGTTCACGTGGGGTTGGCTGTGTTTTGATCAGGACTCCGTATTCTTTGTGTGGGTGGTTCTCTTCCCTTTTTTCTTTACCAGGATAATACCTAACTCACCCTTTGCTTTTCATTTTCCCTGGGGCTCCCCTGTCTCTCTGGCCTGGGATGAGGCCCTCCTGTTACCTGTTCCCATGACAGCCGTACGTGCACAGTTAACTATGCTGTCATTTGTTCCGTGACTGCTCCCCCACCAGAAGGCCAGCTCCGTGAAGCCAGCCTCTCCCTGTTCACCACTGCTTCTCCAGAGGTTATTTCACAGCCTCGGGGATTAATCCCGATTTCCTGAATAAATGGCTATTGCGAGCAGAATTGCGTAAACACATAACACACGGATCCCATTGGTCGCTAAGACCAAGCTGGAGGAAAGGTGAATTCATGAGGTGATGGAACCAGAGTCCAGACATTCTCTCCTGACGACCATGTGTTTCAGCTGTTGACGGGAAACACACCTCAAAGCTGGGATTTTCTGAGCCGCTTGATGTGTTAATGTGAGTTAATTCACAGTATCTTCTATCTTGATAGAGAAAGAGAGTCATTAATTCCTTTCAGAAATGTTATTGCAGTATTAAACAATTCCCATAACTCTTAAATTTGCCTGTGTAACCTTAGACATATATACACATGCATTTCATTTCAGAAATATTTATTGAGCAGGCAGGCTACTAGTGGGCTGTGCAATCAGTGACCACTCTCACAACAGGCCCAGAAGTGTGTAAGTGGAGGCCCTCCTATCCCATATTTTAAAACATTTAGAAGTTGTAAGTAAGACATGTTATCTATTCCCACCTCAACAAATAGAGTTGCCAAACACCAAAATTTCAAAAAATAAGTTTAAAACTATGCGTTATCTGTGATTGAAAATCAATAAAATACCCATAATGACTAAATTTAAATATTCATGTCTGGTTGGTGACAGGCTAATGACAGTTGGATGAGTAATAAAATTAAAGCATACATAATGTACAAAATACGTTATTCCATACATTTTATTTTTCTTCCCTTAAATTCAGCAAAATTAACTAATTATGCTGTTGTAATCAGGTTTTTCACACACACTGTGCTTTATGAGCAGTAATGTCAACTTACATAACCTTTTCTGAGTCAGCGTACTTAACTTTTTATTCATTTAATTTTAGAAAACTTTAATTCTGCCAAAAGCAACTGAAATCATCCATAAAATTCTTTAAGGCGTATTTAGCTTTAGATATAAACTGGGAATTTTGTATATCCTGCTCCACCTTTGTAATGAGGTCTCATAACTTTGTTATCAGAAAAAATTTTACAAAACGTTGTATTTCATCACATAAATTGATGTCACTCATGTCGCTATTTTTACCGTTTCTTAGAGGAGCCTCTGGTTCCCTTAGAGTGGCCTCTGGTTCCACACAGTGGAGGTGGAAGAGTCAGCAGCACGTTCATGCGTGTGTACGGATGCTTAGGGGAACAGGTACACGTTCAGGAAGGGTGTGAATTGTTGAATATTGTAAAATCTTCCTCAGCTGCCCCTCGCAAGTTTTGCAGATCCCACAGTGCTTCTTAAATCGTGCATCGGCGCGTGAAGAGAAGCGAGAAAACGTGCAGGTGGCACCAGTGGGAAGGGCATCCACACTGAGAGCGGGCTTGACTCGCCTTCTCTAGCTCGGTGCGGCCGTCCACACCCGCGCCGCGGACCGTGTCCGTCTGTCTGTCTGCCTGTCTCCCAGGTCACCTCACTCACCCTCACCCACCTTCGTGGGGTTTGACTCTGCGGCTGGGAGTTTGGAATAGCAGTTCCTGGATCCTGAGCAGAGCTGGTCACGACCCCGACCCCTCGGGGCGTGGGTTGTGCTGAGACTGTGAAGGCGAGGACCCCTGAAGCGCGGGCCCAGGCTCTGGGTCTGGGGGTGCGACTGTCCTCATGAGGGCAAGTAAGGTACCCCCCGGCCCGCAGGGCCCTGCGGACAGGGGGCGACAGAGCAGGACGCGGCTGTGTGCGGGCAGGGTGGCCCAGAGTGCTCTGGAAGCGCGGAGGGTGGGTCAGAGCTGCCCCCTGAGCGCGGAACGGCGGAGCCAGCGTCCGGGCTGACGGCGCCGAGCCGAGGAGGGGGTGGGTGAGGCCGGGCCGGCAGAGCGGGAGAGCAGGTCGGGCCTCGGGCGCCATCTCAGGGGTTTGGGCTCCTCCCTGAGGATGACGAGGGTCCTGGAGGATTTGAGGTTCTCATTTTAGAGTCGGTCTAGATGCTCCATGCAGAATGGGTTGAGACGGAACTGGACCTGGAGGGCCCGGGCGGGGCCGGGGGTGGTGATGCTGCAGGAACCCAGGGAACCCGCCGGGGGGCCGAGGCTGGCGATACAAAGATAGGGCGGAGAGAGACGGGTCAGTGTGGGGCACAGAAACCACTTCCCCTTTTCTGTCCTGCGTCACTGGGTGGAGGACGTGCTGTCGCTGGGACCATGTCCTGCGCGAGCAGGGAGGGGGTGGGGAAGGAGTTCCGTGTGGATGTCCGGAACTGCGTTGCCTGCTGGACGCCCAGAGGACCTGTTCAGCGGGTGGTAGGTGCCGGGTTCTGCAGCTCAGGAGTAGGTGTCAGCTCGAGACCTCGCTTGGATCTTGCAGTCTGTGCGTGATGTTTAGAGCCGTGGGTAGAAGCCAGCCCCGCCTTCCTGGGGCCTGGAATTACAGCCTCAGCGACAGCAGCCAACAGTGTCCCCTGCCATTTACCCTGGCCACACACATCGCAGATAATGGGAGGTGGAGGCCCACGCCGCCAGCCTTGGCACTGGCAGTTTCAAAGATCTTTTCACTTGATCAGGAACTCCATCCTCATCTCTTCCACGTTACTGGAAGTCTCTGCACAGTGCAACAGTTACCGAGTCTAGTCACCACGATGCTGACTTCACTGTACTGGAAGACGATGGGTGGACAGAGGGGTGATTCTTAGCGACACGGGAAAAAAAAGCAGACGAAATTCTCCCGCTCTTCTGAGACCCAGGTGATCTCTTCACCAGGAAACAAACACGTGGTTTCTGTGTAGCTCTGATCTGCCCGGTGGAATTCTTTCCCAAGCCTTTAGTCTCCACGTGGTAGATAAACGACATGTGGGCAGTGGAGAGCATTTGGACGGGCCTCCCTGGGAGAGTTATGGGCACAAGGGTGCTCTCTACCTTCTAGTTAAAGATGATCCTTGTTAAAGAAATTTCCGAGGAACAGCAAATCCAGGTAACGCACGATAGAGACATTTCTTGATTTTGTCATTCAGCAGAATGGTGAGACTCATAATTAAGTGAGGGAAGAATGTCCTTGCAGGGAGGACGGAGAGACACTTGTAACTAAGGTCATGTGAACTGAGGTTCCGGCCCCATCGCTCAGCAAACCAGGCCAGTAACCTTTGACTAAGAGGTGTGTCAGCCAGAGCATGATGGGTGGAGTTTATTTTGTACGAATTGCCTTTATTTTGCTACTTTCCCCCAAAATTGCTAATCCCAATTCAGCTGCTCTTGGGAAAGCACAGAACAAAAATCGAGCGTCTGTGGCAGGGATTTGAAGTTGGTGGACGTGCTGTACTAACGGGGAAACAGAACAACGCCGCCTCGCCGCTGTAGACTTTTTGAACGACATCATTACAAAACTGCTGGGAACATCGTGTGAATAATCTGAGTCTACTTCAGCTACTCGTGGCTACAGATTGGGAGAGAGGTTCTGATTTAGGACCGTAAGGAGAACAGCCTGGACACGAGGAACAGAGAATCTTCTTTGTGGCTTTGTGGTCAAGCTGTGTGGCCTCGGACATAGTTCTCCCAGTGTTAAATTTCTTCCGGACAGGACCTACCCAGGGTGCAAGGAGGTCAGAGTTTCAAAATGACATCAACAGAGTCTCCAAGAAAGAAAATGCATAAAAACAATATCAACAATGCCATTAAGAATCCCTTTCTTGGAGACCACTCTGCAGCCTTCCAGGTGAGCGGAGGGACCGCAGCACTGCACGTGGCCGTGAGGCCAATGCCCGCGGCTCTGTGCCGCCCTGTCACCTTTTGGCTGCACGACAGTGGCTGGCTCAAGACAGGCAGGCTTGCAGCAGAACAGGTGGCCAAGCTTGGAAAGCTTGCCACCCACGGAAATAGCAGACCCTATATTAAGTAAATGACCCCAAGGCGCTCGATTAAGTCAGTTACTAAAAGTGGTTCTGACTTACCCTCGCCCCAAGGAAGCGGGGCTGTGTCCTCGCCCCCTTTTCGGGTGACGAACCTGCCTGAATGTTTACAAACTTCTCTTGGAGGTTTGCTCTCTGACACATGGATGAGTAAGAGCCTCGATGCCTGGAGAGGAAGGCTGCTTGGTTCCCCGGCCATAGCTGACGTCATTTCTCATTAGGGGTCATGCTCTCCTGCCTCCACCAAGCCTTCTCCAGATTCTATGGGGCACTGTTAGTAAGTACCTTGGCTTACGTTTCTACAGAGCCCTTTGGAGTGTGCAGGGCTTTCTTTTCAACACGGTCCCCAGTCCTATGTGGAAGTCAACTGGCCAGTCACTTAGGTAGTGAGTTTTTCAAAGTCATGCATGACATTTGTAACCCTTTTTCCCCCCTCTCTCCTTATTTTCGTTAATGTCAGACTTCGAGTATGATTTTTTAAACATTCACTTTTCTCATTTTTGTCTTCATTTGGGTCCCATCTCGTTCTCTTTTATTTCTGTTTGCCTTTCAGTTTGGGCTCGCAGAAGCGCCCCGTTCTGCAGAGCAGGCGCCCTTTCTCCTGTTACTTAATCTTGTTCTTGAGTTTGCTGAAGTCCATCTTGTCCCGTGTGTCTCTGCACGGGTTCTGCTCACAGGGCTGCGTGCCTACGGGGGACATCCCTGTGGTTTCTTTACAGTGAGGGATGACTTCAATTTATCTGAAGCCTCCGTACTAGCCAGTGGGAGAGCGGTGTTTTCTTTTCTGTTTCTCTCGTAGTTCTTCTCTCCATCTTTCCTTTGTCTTTTTCTCCTGATTTTATTCTACGTTCCTCCTTTTCCTCCCTATACTTCCTTCCCTAAGGCAGCAGGTGCTGCTGGGAGGGTGACGGTCAGCCGGGAGGTGGGATCCTTGTCCTGGGCCTGGTCTGTGGGACTTTGTCTCAAGGACCCTCACTCCCATCTCTCTGTTACCCTCTAGAATGTTGTCCGATTTAATTGCATCTTTGCTAATTTGTAGTTTTTTTCCCCCAGCACGGGATACCCTGTCCCGTTACTGATCCCAGATAAAGGGGATGATTTTAATGGATGGACAGTGCTTCACTGAGCATCGAGAATGCTGCCGCGGCCTGTGGCCTGGGCAGCTTCCTTCCAGCCGCGGCCTGTGGCCTGGGCAGGTTCCTTCCAGCCTACTGTGCTTCTTCTTTTCTAGTCTGTGGATAAGTAAGTAATTACCTGAGTAAATGCCCGAGATGTACTGAGCACTGTTCTTTGGAATGTGCCTTCGGTCCTTTTGAGGATAAGCTGTTTAGATAGGGGTCCTTAGAAACTGTTCCATCCCTTGTGTGTCACGCACATGGTGGTGTGAATGGAGGGTGCAGACAGAACCCGGAGTCCGGTGCGTGCCGTGGTTAGGAAAGCCTCACGGAGAGGGTCGGGCCTCGCTGGGCCCTGCAGGGTTGAAGGCGTCCAGAGGGGACACTGGCTGAGAGCCCTGCGCCCTGGAGGACTGGGGATGGGGGGTGCAACGTGGGAGCGATGAGTGCAGCGGGCCACGGGGAGAGGGAGGCGTCTGAGCGGCTGGCCCAGAGCAGAGGTGTCTGGGGACGTTGGCCGGGCAGGTGTCACGCTGGACCGTTCTGTGTCCCAGAGCAGGTTTGATTAGTTGCTCTGGATACATCGTACACATTTGTGTGAGAGCCTCGGACAGAGGCCTCTGCGGCTCCAACAGTGGAGCTAACGACGGGTGTGGAGCTGGGAGGTGACCAAGGGCAGGGGGGTCCTGACCGGGACTGTTGCATCTGGGGGTCAGGGATGTACAGCTTCTCGCCTTTATCTTCCCCGCTCCACTCCCACCATGGACTTGCCCTGGACAGGCCACCTCCTGGGGCCCTCGTGGGAAGGGATGTGGTCAGGACCCCTGGCTCCGCCAGCAAGATCGGGGACCTCGGAGATGCTGGTGGTCCCACTCCGACTTCCTGTCAGTCAACTTGGAGGCAGAATACCAACCTGGCGGGTGGCTTCACCGTTCACGGCCTCCTTCTGCAGTGTGGGGCGCCCTCCCAGCAAACTGCCCCGGGATCTGGGCTCAGCCCCGGGCAGTGAAGGCCCGGCAGGTGCCGGCTTCCTGAGTTACAGGTGGACAGTTTTGTTCAGAGGTGCCAAATATTTGCGTAGGGACTGTGTGGGGGGCACTTATTTAAATGAACTTATTTACAAAACAGAAAGAGACAGACGTAGAAAACAAATTTATGGTTACCAGAGGGGAAAGGGGGGAGGGATAAATTAGGGGTCTGGGATTAACATATACACATGACTGTATAAAAAATAGGTAAAGAACACGGACCTGCTGTGCAGCACAGGGAACTCCATTCAGTATTTTGTAATACCTGTAAAGGAAGAGGATCTGAAAAAGAATGGACATATGCGTGTATAAATGAATCACTTTGCTGTAGATCTGAAACTAATGTGATACTGTAAATCAGCTATACCTCACTTTAAAAAAATGGTTGTTGGATATTGTCTAATGCCTGTTAGCATCCGAGGATCTGAAAACAGTAAATGCACGAGGCGGCTATAGCAGCTGAGATGGTTGCATCTACTGCCCACGCCTGTCCTGTGGGGTCCGTCCAGCTGGTCCGGGGCTGCGGCGGCAGCAGGAAGGTTCTGACCCGGGAGGAGCACTCTGGGACCTAAGTGGTAGGACTGGCGCGGCTCAAACCCGACCTCCTCCCCTCGGCATCCTTTACTCGCTCATCCAAGGAGATGGTTACTGTTTTTCATATGGTGCCTGTATTTTTGCTCTTTTCGTCGGACTGAGGGGACACAGGCACACATACCCGTGGCGGGGCGCTCAGAGGTCTGCGTCAGAGGTTTCCTTGAAATTGTCACCATCTCTGCTGTCAATCCCAGGTGCCCAGGTTTGAGTGTCTCTCCCTGTGAATTCGGACATGAATTCTGCTTGCAGAAGGGGGACCAGTCCTTCTACAGTGGAAGAAATAGTGTAAATTCATACAGAAGCGTGAGGGGCCTGGGGCTGGGAAACCAGTGCTTTTATGGCATGAGGTTTTCAGGGCAGCAGCCTTGAGTACCCAGAGTGAGGTCTGGGGGCCGGCACTGGTCCCGCCTGGTCTTACACGGAGCCGAGAGGAAGGTGGCTTTAGGGGCCGCCTTTGGGTGGAGGCTGGTTCCGTTTAAGTGGTTTCAGTTGTCTGGACTGAAGAAAGGGAAAGGTATCTCTACTCAGCTGAAGTGCTTCACTTCCATTCAGAGGACGGCCAGGCAGAGGCCCTTTCTCAGGAAATGTGGTCATTTGACAGAAACGGCCAAGGTGAAAAGCAGGCCCGTTAGGCAGCTGCGTCTTGGAGAAACAGATGCTGCCCGAGCCCCGTGGGCAAAGGGACCCTTTCTCCCCAGAAGGAGCTGAGCCCGGCGACTACTGGGGAAAGGCGGCCTGAGATGGTGATGGGAAGGGACAGCACCCCGTAGCGTCGCGGACGGAGGTACACACACCTCTGGGCTGCGTCTGCCCTCCACGTGCTGGCAAACGCGCTCCTTGTTTCCCGAGCCCGGGCTCTGCTCCCCGATGAGTGAGCTTTTCTGAGCAGGGAGAACGGTGCAGATGAGGAGATGGGAAGGTTCCGGGCCAGGAGAGGCGGGCGCGCCATGAGTCGGGGTCTTGGGGGCAGCGGTTGGGATCTGCTGGAGGGACGGCTGCCATCAGGGCACAGCGTGTGCTGGGGCAGGTGGACGGCCTGGGGTTCATTCCTTCCTGTGTCCCTGGAGTTGCACTCTGTCTGTACACCCCGTGGATTTGGGGGTCTTCCTTTGTCTTTGGCCTCCACCTTGAAGGGGTTCCCTTTGCACCATGAGCCCTTATCTGCTTACTGGGGGTTACGCCGAGGTTTTCCTGATGGTCATGACTTCCTGGGGCTCCGGGGTGCGTGGGTGTGCAGGTGTGTGCACGTATGCATGGGGGCTGACCTGTGGCTCACGCTCCCTGATCCCTGCGCTGGTCCATTTCCTCTCCACCTTTCAGCTCCGACCTTGCTCCCATAGCTGCCATGACAAATATGCTCTCACCCCGGGTCTCTCCCTAATTCACCGACTCCGTGATGTTAACACAGCCAGTCAAACTCTTTGGACCTTAGGTTTTAAATCCGGAAAGTGAAGTTGGGGTAGAATCCAAGGTTCTTATTTTTATCGATGGACAGTTGATTTAGAATATTCTGTTAGATCTGGGGGTACAGACCAGTGATTGGGTTTTTGCAGATTACATTCCAGCATAGGTTATTAAAAGATATCAGGTATAATTCCCTGCGCTATGCAATAGGTCCTCGTTGCTTAGGGATCTAAAATTCTCACTCCCCGATTAAAAGTTTGCCAAGTGCATCCCACCTAATAATTCATTTACTCTTCGTAATTCTTGGGGGCCCCCCCTGCACAGTTACTATCCCATTTTACAGGTGAGGAAACTGAGGTGCTTATATGTGAGTATGTTGGTGGGTATAAAGCTGCCCCCACGCTCTCCTTGCATTCAGGATCGCGTCGGGCAGCTGACCTGGGCGTTTGCTCAGCCCCGCACACACCTGTGGTTCTCCTCTGTCACCCCGGCTCCACTCGGCCAGCCTCACCCACACCTTCCCCTGCCCAGGTGTCACGTCACTGTGTGCCCTTGGTTAGCTGTCTTTCTTCCCTAGAAATTTATCAGTGGTGATAAATTGCTTCTGCCGTTTCCTGAGTTTCCATGAGTGGACGTGGCGAGGCTAACCACGTGCTGACCTGGGCCGCGGGGTCCTCATCGCTGGCCTCTCCGGGAGTCCTGCCCTCCGCAGGGGTGTGGCTCGCGTGTGGGAACATGACCCCCTAGCGGGGGCCTTGGGGGTGAGAGAGCAGAGCCTCCCCCCTCTGGCCCCGGGCCCCTGTGGCGCAGTGGGTCCACCAGGTGCGGATGCAGACTCAGCTCCTTTTCAGATCGCCCCGGATGTCCCAACGCGCAGCTTTTTTGGGGAGCAGGGAAGACAGGCCCAAGGTTCTGGGGGGCAGGTGGAGAAGGAGAAAGACTACACCCCCCGTCTCACAGGAAACCCAGAAATCCTGCTGCATCTTCTACCTCCAGACACCCCTGCCCTGCCCGGGCCTTCCCGCCCCCAATGCACAGCCTTCCCACCCAAGCCCAGGCCCAGCGGCCCCTGCTCGAATCCCACCCCCCCACCTCCCCCCCTTCCCCCTCCCTCCTCTCCCCTGTCTCCCTGCCATCAAATTCCCGTCCCACCCGACCGGGAGGCAGAGCTACTCTGCTTGCCCAGCTCTTCCCAAGCTGGGAGGTCCGGACTGGTGATGAACCCCTCCGGCCAACGGAACCCTCCCAGTGCAGGCCGGAGCCTTGGTCGTGAGCACACACGCAGTGCGAGAGCAGTTCTGGGGAACACGGTTACTCGCGGCTGTGCTCACTGTCTGACAAACCCTGATAGCGTCTCACACAGGGCGGTGTCCGCGAGCCACTGCCGCTTGCTCAGAGACGATGCTGGGCCTTCTTTAAACATTCCCAAATTTAATTTGTTTGAACATTCTGTGTTTGCTGTTCAGCACAGAAAATCAAAGTCTAACAAGCTCCATCTGGGCAAATATAGATGATTGGAGACATGCAATCCAAATAATGCGGTGAGCTGTCTTCATGGAGAAACAAATACGACGGCATCAGATGGACACCAGCAGTTCTGTAAAATTTCTTAGCAAACTCTTCTTCCTCGAAACCACCTGTTTTTCTTCAGTTTTAGTGGCAGGAAATTCCACTGCCTCTGCGGGTCTGGCCCTGACTCCCAGGCCCCTGGAGGGATGCCCCAGGACAGGAAGGGGTGCCGCCACTCTTTCAGGAATGAGTATTTCAACAGCACCCATTTACCCTCCATAATAGTGGTTTATACCGTCAAGCACTTGAGCATGTAACTGTCCGGCGCAGTTCACAGCTTCACATTCCCCGTCTGAACGTTGGGCCTGAAGCGGGTGCCTGCCTCTCAGCCCGAGGTCAAGGTCAGGTGAGGTCAGGCAGGGCCAGCGGTCACCTCTGCTCTGCATACGGTAGGCGTTAAGCACGCAGAGCTGTTGTGATTAGGGACTATCACGTTGTCAGAGATGGTGGAAGCAGGAGGGGGGAGGGGAGGACCACGTGGCTGCGCTTCCGTTTCTCTGGCCTTGAGCAGTTGTGGGCAGAAGTGCAGGTGGCCAGAGACTTGGCCCATTTCCCCTCTTCCACGTGGGTTGTTCCAACAGCACGGGGAAGGGCTGCTGTGACCGTGACCTGCAGCTGCATCTCACACTGGACTCGGTCCTTCCCGGCTTGTCCTGGGGCCTGACTCTGCCACCACTGATGAAGGAGCCCCACAAAGACGAATGAGCACCCACCGCAGAGACACAAAGATGAACACGGGGCCCTCAGCTGGACTGAAAGCGTTGCCACAGATGCTGTGGAAAGACAGATGAAAGACGTGTAATCTAGGGCAGTCAAGGCAGGCTTCCTGGAAGAAGTGGCGAGTTCCACAGGAGAAACAGGCTGGGCCAGGGGAGGCAGAAAGGAGGGCACACAGGCTGGGGCGCAAAGGGCTGCGGGTGCGCCTGAGTCTGCAGGCAGAGGACAGGCTGCAGGGCGTGGTGTGTGCTGGGCGGGGTTTATCCTGAATGACCCGAAGGTAGAGAGGAGGGCAGAGGCTGAGGGTCTTTCCACTCTGGATCCAGTAGCTGAGGCAGGAGGGGCGGGAGCACAGTGATGGAAGTGACCAGGGCATCATCGTCCCCGCAGCCCTCAGAGCCCCTCCGTCCTCGCGCCCGTGCATTTGTGCCAGTGCTTAAAGCCTCTGTGAGCATCTTCACGCTGCTGCCTGCTGCAAGGGGCTAAGCAGGAGGCCCTGGCGGGCCGGAGGCTGCTGCCCAGCACCAACATCTCCCCGCCCCCAGTATCCTTTTTGGGAAACAAATCGAGC
This sequence comes from Pseudorca crassidens, assembly GCF_039906515.1. Classification (NCBI taxonomy): domain Eukaryota; kingdom Metazoa; phylum Chordata; class Mammalia; order Artiodactyla; family Delphinidae; genus Pseudorca; species Pseudorca crassidens. The sequence goes on from NC_090308.1 coordinate 2,628,505, forward strand.
TGTTTGGGGGAAAGTGTTTGATAAACGTTCATGCTGAGAGGTGAAGCTGATGAGGGCTTGTGGGGTCCCTGGGCCCTCTGGGGCAGGCAGCCGCGAGACCCCAGCTCTGCCTGGGAGGGTTACCTGGCCCTCGGTGTCTACACAGCTGGATGACAAGACCTCCTAATAGACTCACTCGTCCCCCTAGTTTGTTGCCGGCCGTGTGGGACTGATGGTGCAAGGTGGGGTTCGGGCTCTGGAACCCTTTGCTGTGAACCCCAGTGGGCTCTGGGTCTCGATGCAGCAGAAGCTCGCGGGAAGCAGAGGGGACGTTGTGTCGCTGGATGCCTGCGGCCGGTCTGGGTCTGATCCCGAGAGGCCGGGTGGCGGCCGACGCTCCCCAGACCCGTCTCTGGCTCACAGTCTGTGGCTGGTGTGGGGACCGGCTCCGCCGTCTAAGCCGTGGGTTTCCACCCCTCAGGGTTCAAGGCTCTGGATACATTCTCCCTCTGTGCTTCTTAATCCGAGATGCTCTGGGGGCATTTCTGTGTATATAGTGATTTTCCTGACAGGGACGCACTGCCGGGAAAAGGGACCTTTATTGATTAATGGAGGGAACTGTTTTAGTCCTGGATCATCCTTCGACGAATCACTGATTTATTGCAAATGAAACTCGACATTACGTGACCACATAAGTAATTAGGTAATTACTTTAAAACTTCAAAACTAATCGTCCACACTGGGACCAGTTGAAATATTTCTGGTCTCTGGGATGGAGGGAATGTGGCCTGTAGATTGTAATGGACTCCGAGAGGCAGACGTTTTGTTGCTATTGACTTGTTGCTGGATTTGGAGAATATTGTGTCCTTTCTTGCCTTTTCAATGTTTTCTCCTGATTAAGAGAACGTAAGTGCGTATCATTTCTAAATTAAAACCTTCCGAGGCTCTAGACGTCTGCAATCTGCAGTAGTGTGTCTATGCGGAGACCTTAGACGTCTGCGATGTGCAGTAGTGTGCCTATACAGAGACCCTGTGTCAACTGCGATTGAGGATGCATTGGCTTCTGTGTTCAGCTTTGCCTCTGTGGCCAGGGTGCTGACAGAGGCCCTCCTGGGAGCTCCTGCCCTGTGGGTGACACTGGCCTTGGGGTGAGGCGGGAGTCCCTTCCGACAGGATGCAGCTCAGTGACCTCAGGGCTGGCTTCACCAGACCAGCGACTGGACCACATGTCCACCTGCTGCCTGACCTTCCTTCCCATCATCCCTCATTTAATTTTCTCATTTATTTTTTCACTTTTTAAATAGAGTGATGTGGCTGTAAAGAACATGATGATAAAAGTTAGGACTCGAATGACTAAAGGTCTTACAAGGAACATCAGTTACAGAAGTCTTAGGACGCCATGGAAGCACGGCTGTGTTTTTCCTTCAAGTGGGAGGTCAAAGCACATTCTGAGGACAGACAGACAAATAGGCAGTGGTTTTACTGGGTGGGGGTTGGAGGCTTATTTTTGGTTTCCAGTTTCGTTTCAGAGTGTCTGATGAATCGTCTTGTTCTAGGTATGAAACAACCCCTGTCTCCTTTGCGTCACTGTAGTTTTGTCAGCAGACTCTGGGGGAGCCTCAGAGCCTCCACCCCCTCTGGAGCTCGCCCTCCGCGCCTCGTCCCCACTCTCCCAGCCTGGCCTGTACAGGGCCAGCACCTTGCGGGCTGCGGGAGCTCTGGGCTCTGATGGAGCGAGGTGAGCGGACGTGCCCTGCTTTGACGGTGTGAGCTGGGTGTCAGCCCCGAGCACTAATATTCATTGTCTTACAGTGGCCTTTCAACGCCAGTGCTGAAGGAAGAGCTAAGTGGTGCATGTGCCTTTATTTATTATTTAAAATTTTTTTTTATAATTTTATTTTATTTATTTTTGGCTGTGTTGGGTCTTCATTGCTGCGCGTGGACTTCCTGTAGTTGCGGCAAGCAGGAACTACTCTTCGTTGCAGTGCACGGGCTTCTCTCGTTGCAGAGCACGGGCTCTAGGCACGCAGGCTTCAGTAGTCGCGGCACGTGGGCTCAGTAGTTGTGGCTCGCAGGCTCTAGAGTGCAGGCTCAGTAGTTGTGGTGCATGGGCTTAGTTGCTCCGCGGCACGTGGGATCTTCCCGGACCGGGGCTCGAACCCGTGTCCCCTGCATTGGCAGGCGGATTCTTAACCACTGAGCCACCAGGTAAGTCCCTGTGCGTTTAATTTTAATTGAGCTTTTATGTTCCCCAATTCATTAATGAAGGAAAAGGAGAAGCTGGTACATTTTATTGCCTATAATTATTCAGTGGAAGTTTATTTTGAAACGTATTCCTCCGGTAAATTGCCCACAGGTTAAATGTAAAAGCAGCCTCTGAAGACCCTTAGAACTCTCCTTAAGGATGAGCAAAATTTCACAATAAACAGTATATTGTGTCGGCCATTTTTCTTTTATATTCTTACTTATCGTCATAAGATTTAACCCTAAGCCCCCATCCTGAGAGAGAATGGCCTGGTGGGGGCTGAGAGACATGCAGAGGGAATTACCTACAGGGCTCCCTCCCAGGACCGCTAGCCAGGGGCCCTGGAGGGTCGGCGGGATCAGCATCCTGGGGGATGTGTCGGGGGTGTCAGGGCCCCAGCCGCAGCTCCTGGGGGTCAAGATGGGACGTTTGTCTCTGAGAGAGAGGGCCCCAGGAGCAAATCTGGAGCAGAAACTGAGCAGAAGCGCAGTTCTGGGACCTGGGATCTCGTGAGGAGGGGACTGAGGCTGGGAGCCACCCAGGCACGGTCTCCCCTTCGATACCCAGGTTCCCAGGTGCAAGCAGCAGAAAGAAGGCTCAGCCTTCCTGGGTCCAGGCCAGCACCAGGAGGCAGGCGCGAGAGAAGACCCGAGGGCAGGCCTGCCGGGTGAGGGTGCCGAGCGGGCTTGCTGGTGGGGGACTTGTCCTCTGTGTCCAGACAGAGCTTGGAACTGGGGCTTGGCTTCCAGCGGGGCAGGGATTCCGTGTGTACTGTTGCCTCCCAGGCCGTCGGGTTTGCCTCATTTTGCTGGGGTGATGAGGGTCATTTGTATTAGGGATGGTAAAAGTCAAGCCCACCACGCGGCCCACTGATTCTTTCTGTCTTGGAGTGTGGTGTCTATTTCTGGTCCTCGGATGATTCTTCAGAGTGCAGTGTTCTAAGCTGTGGAGTCTTGCTTATACGCCTTCGAGTTTTTCCGGATCTGGGTGATATTTCGTGGAAAGGATTCTTTTGCTCCTGCTCTAACGTTCACTCCCGTTTTCCTTCTGGCTCTTTTCTTTGACTCCCCTCCTGTCTTTGGTCTTAACTGCGAAACAAAGACTTACTTAGAGCAGAAACGGAGAAGAAGAGACAGAGGAGACAAGGGACTGATGGGGAAGAGAGCACACTCCTGATTCTGGATCTGCTCAGGCGGCCCACAGGCAGGCCTCCCAGAATAAAAGACGAGAACAGCCGTGAGGCGGGAGCACTTCTGACTTAACATCTGGCTGAGACTTGACCTGTGTTGCTGGTTGCAGAATGTCTCCTTTTACATTTATGTCCTGTTTTTGACTATGTCCTGCATGTTTTCTCAGCTTTTCTTAACTTGCATTGTCTTAAATGGCAAATCTAAGTGAAAATATTTATAGCCATCTCTCAGTATCTGCCGGAGATCGTTTCACAGCCCTCGCGGATACCAGAATTGGTGGATGCTCAAGTCCGTTATCTGAAATGGTGTAAGATTTGCAAGTAACCTACGTGCACCCTCTGCCATAATACTGTAAATCATCTCTAGATTGCCTGTAATACTTAATACAGTGTGAGTGCTCTGTAAATAGTCGTAAGTACAGTGTAAATGCTATATAAATACCTGCCAACACTCTGCAAATTCAAGTTTTGTTTTTTGGAATTTTCTGTAATTTTTTTCAAGTATTTTTAATCCACAGTGGGTTGAATCCAGGGATGCAGAATCCATGGATATGGAGGGTAGACTGTACTACTTTTCTGTTGTGTTGGGACTTAAAAAGCAACATCTCCCACTTACTTGTTTTTTTGTTTGCAGTTTTATTCTCAAGACTTACTATTTTCTTAGGTATTTGTGCCGCTAGTTGGTCAAGCCAGGTTTTGTGATGTGAACTAAATCCTGTAGAATTAATATTTGTGGTTAAAAAAATTATGGTTGTATGTACTAATGGAAGTGATCCAAAATTTATTCTAGTAAATAATAAATTCACTTCCGGGATGCACATCTAAACCTGTACAGCTCCTAGAGTTTTCAACCCTGTCGCCACACTTGGAAACTCATGTGCGGCCACCGAATATTTCCTGTGTACTTGTGTGTTAAATATGGTGAGCAGGGTGGGCAGGGGCTGCAGCAGAAGATGCAGAAATTGGAATGATGGATAACCAGCAAGGACCTACTATATAGCACAGCGAACTACACTCAATATTTTGCAATGAGCTTTAAGGAAAAAGAATGTGAAAAAGAATTGATATGCGTATACATAACCGCATCACTTCACTGTACACCTGAAACTAACACAACATTGTAAATGAACTATACTTCGATTGAAAAAGGAAAGAAAAGAAAAAACCACACTTTGAGCCTTTGGGGCCGCTTCCCAGCTGTAGTCTGATGCAGGTCTCCTGGCCTCTTTGAAGCTCAGTCTCTCACCTTGCCTCACAGCCACCCCTCCCCTGGGTACGAGTCACGAATCACAGTAATTCCCACGTATCGGGTGAGGTATGAGAACATCTGCAGAAACGATCTTACCTGTTGGGAAAGATGTTACTGCATCATCTTCACCTTCAGTCTTAGGAGAACCAACATTTCTTGTGTGAAACAAAGGAGAGAAGAAATGAAGGCAGAAACTTGTGTCTTTATTGAAATTGCTTTTAAGTAAAATAAACTTGGAGAAGACTTCGAGCTAACTTGTTGTGGGATTCATCTTCCTTTGTTCCGTGGACTCTCAGGCCATCTTGAAGACTGTAGCTGTGGACGGATTTGATCCCACAGGTGGAAGCTGATGGCACATTCGGGGGGTGAGGAGATGCTCTGAACAATGGAGCAGCCTTTCTAGGGAGCAGAGAGGATCTGAGGCCCTGAGAGCAGCTGAGTGGAGGGAAGTAAGGTGAAACGGGGAGGGAGCTGAGGACGTGGCCCCCCACGGTGGGAGACTGTGGTGAGACGTTACAGAGCCTGGCGGCCGTGTGTCCCTGAGCTGGGCTGGCCAGGGGGACACCGCACAAGTGCGGTTCAGTGTAGAAAGTTAGTTCTGTATTTGCTCAGGGTCCCAACTACGTCTGAGCACACCGGCTTTAAAAGTGGCTTATTCCATGCTGCTCTGGGAGTGGTTTTGGTATTAGAAGCTTTTTAAAAACCATAACCTCTACAAATAATGTACAACCACAGTCATTTGCTTGAGAGGTTAAGTCCCTTCCTGCAAGCACATATAGAAGAAAAGAGTTGAACAGACCTCCATGGATGTGTCACCACAGTTATATAATTTCAAAAATTATCAAGGAAAAGCCAGTCTTATTTTATTTATGCATCTACCCTCTCTGCCTGCCCCCACTCCAGATTATTTTGAGACAAATCGTAGTCATCATATAATTTAGTCCGACAATATCCTCCCTCAATTTTTTAAGTGGCAAAAATTAAGTAGCACCAATACCTACTTAAGGTTGGTAGATGAACTTGATGTGGACAGGTTTATTATTATTTTTAAATTCTCTACGGTGAGAGCTCGTACCTCCTCCTGTGTGTGCCTCTTACTGGTCCCCATTTCTCAGTACCAGGAGGTCCCACCTCCTGTGTGTAAAATCCAGCCGAGTTGGGTCTCCGGGGAGGGGAGCCAGCACTGACCCAGCTCCCTGGGGGAGTTGTTGAGATTTCCAGAAGTTCTGTCTTTATGCATTTTCAAAATAGGCAAACAGCTACACGGAAATTCCCCTAAGTTTGGTAGCATTGAGTCCATTTGCGACAGGAGAGTCTTCCCCCAGTAGTAAGTGATCGGTCAAAGCGTGGAGGCAACGGGAAACATAGTTCATTCGTGATGATCAGCCATGACCGTGCTCGGTGGTGCAGGTAACATGCGAAGGTGTGAACTGCCGGAGTTTGAATCTGACTGGGAGTGAGCGTGTAGACTCTCAGTGGTGTTCACACGAGAAGTTCAAACGTGTTATCAGGCGGGGGTCCACAGAGTCTGCTCCCGGTGGGCGTGGCATGGGGGCGCCCCGGAGGGGCTGCGCGGAAGAAAGCAGGAACGTCTGGGGCCTCTACCTGCTCGGGGTGGGTGAGATCTTACCTTCATGACTGTAAATGAGAACGAGGGGTTAGAAAGTGCGAGACAGATGCGGAGCCACTGAGGATTTCAGGAGCAAAAGGGCAGGGATGGAATTCGCTTCAGGAGACTAATCTGCCCCGTTTTATAGGGGAGACCAGGGAAGGGCTGTTTCAGAACTTCAGGAGAGAAGAGATGGCTAAGGATGGTCTGAAGCTGGTCCACCCTGGAGCTGTCATCTGTGAGCAGTAAATTCCTGTATCGAGGCAAAGCCAGTCTGCACTCGGCTTTCTGTCCTTACCTGGAGAGGAAACAAGACAGTGACCTCAGAGAAGCAAAGAGAGCTCGGGGAACAGTTGAGACCTTAAAACCCGAGAGATCTGAGAACATACGGCACTAAAGCCATGACTAAACGGGATGGGATGAAGAAGGAGTAATCGAGGGAGAAGAAAGCATTCTTTTAGACTTAAAACATATTTGCTGGGCTTCCCTGGTGGCGCAGTGGTTGAGAGTCCGCCTGCCGATGCAGGGGACGCGGGTTCGTGCCCCGGTCTGGGAGGATCCCACATGCTGCGGAGTGGCTGGGCCCATGAGCCATGGCCGCTGAGCCTGCGCGTCCGGAGCCTGTGCTCCGCAACGGGAGAGGCCACAACAGTGAGAGGCCCACGTACCACAAAAAAAACCAAAAACAAAAACATATTTGCTGAAAAAAAAACCCAGAAATAGTGGGGAAATGCTGACGAATTCTTCTAGTACGAAGGAAAAAGACACAGAAAATATGATTGAAAAGAGAAGAAAGTTCCTTAGATCTTCATCTGTCATGGCGGTGAGTCCGTCATGTTCTTAACTCACCAGGGAGGAAGGGACACGGTCATTGTTCACACCCGCGGAGGGAACCACCCAGAAGGGCTGAAACCAGGACCGGGTGACACAGGGGGCTTATGAACTGAGGGGAACCACAGGGCGACTTGGGAGCAGGGCTGGGAGGGATTGAAGGTGCCGGGGTTGGGGTGGGGGGTGCGGGTCCCCTCCCCTCCCCAGGGAACAAGTGAGGGGCAAGGTTCCACAGGCCTGCCCGGGGCTCTCTGCTTCCTCCTGAGTCCTTTTCAAATGAGGAGGTGGGTGCTGACACCCACCGGGCGCTTGTCTGTCTGCGAGCTGGGCGGGCCAGTGCAGAGCCCAGGCCGAGGGCCCTGGAAGCGGGAGGAGGACCTCTGGAACCTCAGGGCCTGACTTCGTTGTTGCAGCAGATACTGTTCGTGTATCTGTGTTAGTGTCAGAAATATTTTGTAGAAACACGAGTTGAAACAGTTTGCTTTGGGATCATGGTGTTTATTTCTGGTTCACTTCCCACTTCTCTCAAGTAGGAGCTCTGTCTGCAAATAAGTCGTGAGCGCCTCCCTAGATTTCCTGTTCTGTGCTTCCTAATTCCCAGATGCTCAACTCAGCCGCCCCCCTGCAGAGGCATCAGCCCGTTGTTCTGTGTCCGGCGGGCTTCGCAGCCGGCTGTCCCCTCAGACCCAAGGCGCTGACAGCTGGCCATCTCCCTCCCTCCCCGGGACTGGACGGAAACGCAGTGTTCCCCTCGCTACCTGCTGCCCGCTGCCCCGCCCGGCAGGGTTCCCGCTGAGGGCCCACCCGCCTGTGTGTTCAAAGCACTGTTGTCCTTAATCGGAGGCAACAAATCTTCAAATAAGAGCTTTCCTGTTTTGCAGAGATAACTTCCTGAACGCATTACATTGCTTTCCTTTTAAAAATAATCTGTTTATTGCCACGGATGACTATAAGAGAGTGTCTTGGTGAGGAGCTCTCGAAATTTCCTGTTTTTGGACTCTGCAGGGATGTGAGAGCATTGGTACCCATTTTCTTTATCAGAAAGAAGAACTCTTTCCCCCAAGACAGCACCTCCCCTCGGTGCCCGCGGACACTCTGCGGACAGGAGTGTTCCCAGCGCACGTCGCCAAGGGCGGGAGTCCTCGGACTCTTCTTTGTTTATCGAATGGCAACCTTTGTGAACAAGCACATTAGGACCAGTGACAGATCAAGGCTATTTTTAGTGCAAATGGGGAGGAAACGGTGCCCGCCTCGGAAGCCTGGCTGCAGCCTGCTCACCCTGTGTGTGCCCTCGGCCAGCGCGCACCCCGCCCAGCATACCTGCAGGTGCTGCAGAGCTGGGGTCGGCCGGGGACTCAAGGAGCCCCCTCCAGGAGGGTCCCTGGCGGGTGACCAGGCGGCCAGGGCACAACAGGCCGTGGGCTCCGTGCGCTGCCCGCCGGGGTCGGCAGAGGGGGACGAGACTCCGGCCCCGGGGAGCAGTGCTCCCCAAGGCCTTTCCCAGCGCAGAGCCCAGCTCTCAGGCCAACTGCCTGGGGCCCTAGACGTGTGTGTGTGCAGAGGAGGGAGGCTGAGCACAGGGTGGGGGGCACGGAGGGGCCCAGGTCCCACGGGACTGTCCTGATAGTAAGCGTGTGTCTGACGGGGAGGTGGAAGGAGGTGGGGAGGGCGGGAGGAGGGCTGTCCGGGGCTGGACCCCCTCCGGCCCCTTTCCCGTGGCTCCCAAAGCCGGGGGCACAGGAGACTGTGAGGCCTGCTTCTGCGAAGGCTTTGGCACAAGGTGAGCCTTTGTCCCTCATCCGACAAGGCTTCCCTCTTGAGAGGCAAGAACTTCCTGTCTCTACACGTGGAGTCCGAAGGCTTCCCGGGACGGGAGGGGAGGCCGCGTGTCCCGAGATGCTCTGGTGTCTGACGAACTGACCCCGTCTGAGCCCGTGTCCTGGTAGAATGCTCACGACCGTCAGAATCGCAGCAGGCGCTTTAGAGGACTGAGCAGTTTCTGAATTGTTCTTGTCTGGGGTCATGGAAGAGATGCAGAGAGATCTGATGAGAGTGAAGTATCGCCCTGTCTCCACTGCACTCAAAGAACCAAGATAGAGATTTGAAAATTTCCCACCTATTACTAGCCGAGTGTTCAAAGAGGGGGAATTCAGGAAATACTGGGATTTAGTACCTGTGGGTTAATTAATTGCCTGTTGTCTGGTGTGTGACACTAACAGATGAGCGTCGCCAGCTGACTGTTCTTACCTGCCCTGAATTTTGGAGGAACGTCACTTGGGTTCCGGAGGCCTGCGGCGCTCTCGCCGGTGTGTCGCCTCTTCCATCCCGCGCCCGCTGTGGCAGGTTCTCCTTCTACGGAACTCTGTGTGCCTTTAGTCTCCACTGATTATATCTCAAAGCCATTTTCTTCTTTGTTTTTATGTATTCTCTCCAGACAGACGTCAGAATATACACAAAACCTGTAACCCCTCAGCTGGTAGGACCCTCCCGAGACTCAGGGACTGTGTACGCGGCTCCGACTCGTAAGTCAGGATGAGGTGGGCAGGGGCTGCGTCTGGCAGGAAGGCTGATTTCAGACCTTCAGCGTCTCCCCCTCCACCGAGCATCGACCTTTCTGATTCTGCCCCGTCTCCCTGTAAATCTGAGCCTTGGAGAACTCTCATCCCGATTCAGACCTCGGAGGCTGCTGGTTCACAGATGTGGAATTAGAAAGTCCAGCTGCCCCTGAGATTCCCAGCGTGGCTGGTCCAGCCCTGACTCTGGCTTGCTGGGCAGCGTCTCCCATTCAGCCTGTGTCTTCGCCCAGGCTTTGCCTTTCTCCCTTCACTCGGTTGATCTCAGAGCCTAGAGGTGAAGGCGGATGCTGGTGAAGCTGACGTAGCATCCTGAGGCTGTGTGATGCCTTTTCCCAGCATGACAGTTTAGCTGGGCTGGCACCACTGAGCGTGAGTGTCTGTCTTCTGATGTTGAGGAGAGTCATGCTCTGGGGCGGCTGTCCCTCCACCGTCCACACACCACTGGGGGTGACACCACCTGCCTGGGGAATTCACATCCGGTAATCACAGCTGTTAATAAGAAATGCCTTCTACCTGATGCAGCTGCGGATTGGTGCGTTGTGTCCAGTTTTGCGTTGAGGTGGTTACCAGACACACCTGCTCTAACGCGCTCCGCTTAGGTGGGACTAGAGGGATGGATGAGATATGCTCCCTCTACCCGAGTTGTACTTCACTTAAACCTGTCTGACCTTTTACTCTGTGGTGCGCTGGCAAAAAGGGAATCAGGAAAATTGCATGTAAGCAACACTTTGGACACTTAGTGGAATTGTAGGGCAATGCCTTTCATTCCTACCGTCTGTGGGAGCTATAAGTTGTCACATGTCAGTGGTGACAAGTAAAATTTTGGATAAAAGGCTCTCGGAGGTGAGGACCACACTGTGACATGGTACACAGTTGCCTGGATTACCTTGGCAAATCTTGATGAATTAGTGTATAAGATTATGCTTATGTTTAAAGAGGAATAAGCATTAAAAACTAATCACCTCAAAGTCTGGGAGTCGAGCCACGTTATCTCAGGGTTAAGTAGTATGTTTCAGCTTTTTACTCCCTGTATTAAGTACCTTTTAATGGTTAGCAATGTACCCCAAAACTTATCGGCATTAAAAAAACAAGCATTTTTTAATGCCTGTGGCCAGGGCTGTGGTCTCACCTGAAGGCCTGACTGGTGGGGAATTGCTTCCACGCTCGCTCACGAGGCTGTTGGCCTCCGTCCCTCGCTATATGGGCCGTTCCGCAGGTCTGAGTTACAGCATGGCAGCTGGCTTCCCCCAGGGCGAGCCGTCCAAGGGGTAACGAGGAAGCACCGGGACGGAAGCCACAGTCTTTCTGTAACTTACATCCCGTCACTTCCACTGTATTCTGCGTGTTGAAAGCAAGTTACTGGGTCCAGCTGGAATTCAAGGGGAGGGGATTGTACAAGCGGGTGAATGCCAGGGGGCAAGGATCATTTGGGACATTTCGGAGGCTGCCCAGGACACTGCTTCTTAAGACAGGAATTATTCATTTCATGGGGAAAGAGGAGAGAAAGCAAGATCACAGCTAACCTCTTCCTTCCGTATTATTTTGGTTCTTTTTGCTGGAGAAGAGGATGATTATTGCTATTATTTTGTCAGCGTTGTGAGAATCCTCAAGGGCGTGAGACTGGAAAAGAAGGATCGCTCCTGAATCACAAATTCTATAACAAAGTTCAGATCTTATGAAGGGTTAATATTCACTGTTGCCTAGATCTTTCTGTAGTCGGCATGAATTTCTTCTACAGTAATAGCATGGATATAAGAAATGCCATTTAAAAAAATCCCTTTAAACCCATTTAGTCTGCTCTGAGTCTGTTCCCCCCAAACTAGCAAAGGCGGCCCAGAAATTCAGTCCTGTCCTTGTTCTCTTCTTCTTTGCGTTTTCCCGTCCCAAGCCCCGTCAGGAAACTCCATGGCATTCTTAAACAAGCAGGAGGACACGTGGGGAGGACTCTCGTCTCCAGTCAGACCCGGCGGAGAAGCGCAGCTCGCTTCCCCCAGGGCAGAGGGTGCGACAGGGAAGCCCCATCACACGAGTGTCACGTCAGCCAGCGGCCCACCAACCAGAGCAAGTCATGGGCCGAACTCAGCATCTCAGGGTGGAGTGGCTGCCGGTGGCGTGGCAGAGCGCAGGCTCCGTGGGCGGGCGAAGAATTGGGGCGTTGGTGCCAGTTACCCTCCTGGTTAGTGACACTGGGAAGGCCGTCCTGAGGACGGGACTTGAGCGACGGCACTGACTGGGAAAGAATATTCTCTGTTTTAAATTAAGGTGGTGGTGCTTTGCTTTGCACGTCTGTGAGCTCGGTCCGTGTGAGCCACCCGGAAGGGCTGAGGTTCTGCGCCTGCACGTGCCAGGGCAGCCCCAGACCTGGTGACGGCTGGGCCACGCCTCCCAAGGAGGATGTTCTTGAGTGTCTTTAGATCTCGGTCTTATATTAAACACTTTTTGTTAAAATAACTGGTGTGGTTTCTAGTGTCCTGATTAGCCCTGAGTCGTCCACATGCCGAGACTGTGCCCGGCTGCAAGGAAGGTCGTGTTTGGATGCTCTGTGACTTGGGGATGAAAACGGCCACAGTCAGGCTGGAAGCAGCGTGTTCTCGGTGCTGAGTCAGCCTGTGAACTTAGGGGCAAAGTTCAAAGGGCCCCTAAGTGCGGAGGAAATTTGGAGGGATTTGTGACCATGCTTTTCCGTTCTGGGCTGTAGGCGGCCTCCTCACTCTGTTTTCTGCAGTTTGTCCAAATGCTCCAGTAACCCTTCATCATTGCTCCGTGGTCTCACATTCCAGGATCAGTCCCCCAAATTTGTGTTTGCCCCTCTGGCCTTCCAGGGCCCCCATGGTCCCATGCGCTGTCTGCTTCCATCAGGGAGATTTTGTTCAGTGGGGAGGTTACTCACTTCCCGAACTTCTCCTGGGCTCCCACGAAAAATCCTGTATTGTTTATACCAAGTACTCTGGATCCCGCATCCAGATCTTCCGAATTTCGTCATATTCCAAGTATGTAACCAATGGCGTTACAAGTGTGTTTCCCCCAAGAGTTGTTTATGATGTTCTGTTTACCCGGCCACTGTCTTCAGCATATGTTTCTGCATCTTCACAACAGGCAGGATTGTAGTGAGCTCTTTTTGACCCATCCAGGTGGTCCAGAGTGGGAAATTTTGAAAGCTGCTGTCTCTAAAGAACTGTGCATTCTTCTGATACATTTTGTTGACTAAATGACATGAAATCTGGCCGGTGTGCCTGTTCTGTGAAGAGGTCTGACAGTTCAGATTTTACACAGATGCATGCAACACCAGAAAGTTTCAGTATGAATTATAAATTCAACTATGGTTTGATCACGTTAAAACAAAAGAGCAGGACAACAAGCTGTTTTCATTGAGTTTATATCTGCAGCAGTTTTTCATCCTCACATTAAAACATTTTTAATTGTGGTAAACGACACGTAACGTAAAATTTACCGTCCTGACCACTTCTCAGTGTCCGGCTTAGTGCGATTCAGTGCGTTCATATTGTTGTACAGGCATAATCACCACCCATCTCCTCACGCATCTCTTTCTCATGCAGACCTGAAACTCTGCACCTATTAAAGAGTAACTCCCATCTCCCTCCCCCGGCCCCTGGCACCCATCCTTCTACCAATACTTTCTGTCTCTGAAGCTGGTGACTGTCAGTAATTGTGCTTTGTGACTGACTGACTTCACTGAGCATAAGGTCTGTCTTCAGGGTTCATCCATGTTGTAGCCGGTGGCAGAATGTATTTCCTTTTTAAGCCTGAATAACACTCCACTGTATGCATGGACCACATTTTGTTTATCCACTCAACTGCTGATGGACGTGAGTTGCTTCCCCCTTTTGGCAATTGCGAATAATGCTGCTATGAATGTGAGTGTGCAGATGTCCCTTTGGGACTCTGCTTTCAATTCTTTGGGGTAATAGATCCAGAAGTGGGATTTCTGGATCATATAATAATTCTATGTTTAATTTTTTGAGTACCTGCCATACTGTTTCCAGAGCAGCTGCACCATTTTATATCCCCACCAGCTGTGCACAAGAGTTCTGATTTCTCTACATCCTCACCAACACTTGTTATTTCCTGTGGTTTTTTTTCTTTATTATAGCCATTCTAGTAGGTGTGAGGTGGTATTTTCAAAGTGGCTTTGATTTGGATTTCCCTAATGATTAACAATGTTGAGCATCTTTTCATGTGCTTGTTAGCCATTGGTATATCTTCTTTGGAAAATGCATCCTCATGTTTGACAAATGAAAACAAAATATATTGGCATTTTAAAATGGTACTTTATAGCACGTCTACAGGTGAGACAAATGTCCGATTCAGATACCTGACTGACCGTTTAACCAAATGCAACATTATTGACATCAGCAGGAAGAGGGATTGGTTTAGAAACCATCAACAACATTTAAAGAGTGCCCCTGTGGCCTGTGTCCCCGGGAAGATGCCACATGGCCTGCTGTCTCTCTGACATACAGGAGAACGTGCAGAGCCTAGTGGACGCGGGTGACCCAGGCGTGCCGTGTAGAGCGAGTCTCCAAGTTTAGAGCTTTTGCCAGGGTCAGGAACTTCTGACGAGGGTTTGGCCTTTTTCTTCTGTCATTTCTGGATCCCTCAGCTGGAAGAAGATCGCCTTTCAGTACCTCTTCTATTTTGGGATCGCTAATCATGGCTCTTCTCAGCTCACAGGCCCCCGGGAGGATGAAGTGGACGCTAAGCCCCCTTGACGTTTCCCGCTTTGATGTAAGCCGTGCGCGTGTAATCTGGCTCAGCGCGCTGACTCAAGGCAGAGGCTCAGGACTGTGGATTTCTTCTCTGAATTTCCCTGCAACGGCAGCCGGGCCGCGCCAGCCAAGCAGGGTCACCTGCTCTGTTCTGAGCCGCTCCTGCTTCTGCAGAGGTCCCTGATTTCCCCCTCCCTCAGCTTCCTTCTTGGTGACGTGGGGACAGAAAACCAAATTCGTCCCCAGGCGAAGCTCGGAACGAGTTCTGAGGGATGCGCTTTTCGTTCCACCCTGGGTTTTGGTTGGGGCTCTGCTTCCAGCTCGCTGGATGATCTTAGAAAGTAACTTCCTGCCTCTGGTCTTGTTCTGAATGAGGGTTGCCCCAGCTCTGGGGTCTCCCAGAGTGTAAACGTGACTCTGAGTGTTTCTGTGCTTGTGCTTGGCTTCTGTACTTGATTCTTTCCTGAACTGTGATTGTCTGCACGAATGGGGACGGCCACCTGGAGGTTTCCCAGAGGAGAGGGTGGGACTGAGCTCCCGGAGGTTTCGTCTGACCGCTGCTGCACTAGAGCCTTCGTTAGGTTTGGTAACAGTGCCTGCAGACGCACAGGAGAAAGCCCAGTGCCAGTTGCAAAAGGTTTTTGGTTTTTTTTTCTTGTTTGTTTGTTTGTTTGTTTGTTTTTGCTGTACGCGGGCCTCTCACTGTTGGGGCCCCTCCCGTTGCGGAGCACAGGCTCCGCGGCCATGGCTCACGGGCCCAGCCGCTCCGCGGCACGTGGGATCTTCCCCGACCGGGGCACGAACCCGTGTCCCCTGCATCGGCAGGCGGATTCTCAACCACTGCGCCACCAGGGAAGCCCTGCAAAATGTTTTATAACATACTTTGATTCCTTTAAGCCTTTACTTTGTATTCTTAACACCAATTTAGGGACGCTGTGACTTGAGTGCCCTGGAAATTCAACCACGGTGTGTGCGCCTCACGACAGATCCCCAGGGATCTCCTTCACCTGCCTCAGCGTCATCCGGGGCCGTTGCTCTGTGCACCTGCCCTGTAGAGTTTGTTCTGTTTGCAAAGCAGAACCCACCTGAACATCTCAGCAGCTGTGAGACTGCAGGCTGGTTTTATTTAGTGTTGATCTTCTGAGTATAAATGGATACACTTAAGAGGTGTGCTGCTTTTCCTTCCTGGAGAATCCCATAAACAAATGTCTCTTTTCAGCACTCTGGTAGCTTCCACGCTCCCCATGTTTCCAATGATCTAGAACTCTTCTCCTTTATTAAAAAAGAAATATTTTTGAAAGCTATTTCAAATACAGATAGATGGCTAGACCAAAATCTGGTAATAGATGGTTCTATAAAATCGTTCTTACATGCATTCTTCACATCTATTAATCATGTGCTGTGGGCCAGGTAGCTAGGTATTTCGATAGACTCAGGTCTCAGTAGAGCACAACTGGGACATGCAGGCCTCGTGGGTGGACGGTTCATGGGCTAACTGCTGTGGCTTCACGTTCAATGCCGTGATAAGAAACAAATGAAGTACTTTGTGCCAGCCGGCGAGGCGCCTGTCGAGGCAGGGCACCAAACCACCCTGTGTAGATGAGTCGGGAGAACAGCAGGACAGGCGGCTGTGATGGCATGAGCAAAGGCCCTGAGGCACAGAGGAGAGTGGGCCTTGGAGATGCGCACCAGTTGTTGGAGGAGGTGGTGCCGAAAACAGAAGCTAGAATGTCAGCTAAAATAATACCCACAAAGCGCCATGTGGGACATGCATGTCTGAGCCCACGGGACAGGAATCTGGGAGAGCGACGTGCTCAGACTTACGCAGGCAGGTTGGAGGGAGGAGGGTATTTAACGAGGTCACTGTGCTCTTCAGGGAAGAGCTGGAGAGCTTCAGAGGAATGTGGATGAGAATTTAAGACATTTACGGTAGTAACATTATCTTATTGGCATAAAAATATTGGGCCCTCTAGCTTATGTTTATTAAACTAAGGATTAAAATAGGGCCATTATTCTCAACTGGATGTGGAATCCCATAGCCTCATTTGTGGAAACGTGCCACAGGCTTGTGAGGTAGAAATGACCCCGGCTGTACCGGGGAGGAGGCGAGGGTCCAGAGGCGTCCAGAGCTTTTGCCAGGGTCGCGCCGCTGTGTGGCTGAACCACGACTGGACCTTCGTAACTGGTTATAATTTCTGTTCATTTACCATCTTTTTTTAGTATGTATGCCTGCTGTTTGATATAGAAGAAGCCAAAAAGCTAGGCTGTATTGAATTCTGTATGTGGATAGTGGGGATAGAGGGGAGAGTTCACGCTCCAGACATCCACAGGCCTGTGGGAGGTCTGCTGGAAATTCCAGCAGCTAATTTTGGGTACATACACTTTGGCCAGAAGGAACCATGCTGTAGCCTTAAGTAAAAGATTGATTTGCAAAGTTTGACACGGCCTGCTTGAATTGGTGATCAACCAATGATTAGTAAGATTTTTTTTTTTTTTTTTTTGCGATACGCGGACCTCTCACTGCTGTGGCCTCTTCCGTTGCAGAGCACAGGCTCCGGACGCGCAGGCTCAGCGGCCATGGCTCACGGGCCCAGCCGCTCCGTGGCACGTGGGATCCTCCTGGACCGGGGCACGAACCTGTGTCCCCTGCATCGGCAGGCGGACTCTCAACCACTGTGCCACCAGGGAAGCCCCTCATTCATTTTTAACTTGCTACAGCATGTAATAAATCTCTCATTTCTGTTTTATTCTTTTTTACCTCTGTTCCTGATGGCTTCACTCACCAAACATTTTGGAAACAGTGTACTTCCCATGGTGCCTCTCATCTTGATTATTGATGCTGGGTGGCAGAGATCTGAGGGCATTGTGAAGAATTGGGAAAATACGGTGGCGGGCCTCTCACCCTTTGTGGCCTCTCCCGTCGCGGCGCACAGGCTCCGGACGCGCAGGCTCAGCGGCCAGGGCTCACGGGCCCAGCCGCTCTGTGGCACGTGGGATCCTCCTGGACCGGGGCACGAACCCGTGTCCCCTGCATCGGCAGGTGGACTCTCAACCACTGCGCCACCAGGGAAGGCCCTAGTAAGATATTTTTAAACATCCATTTGGTCTTTACCATTTTGTTGTCATGTTGACCCAGTGCTGGTATCAGACCGTCTGGCTCTCCCCAGGTCTAAACCCAGAGCGAACACTCTCGCCTTAAAGATCTTTCTGAGGCTGATGGCTTGGATTGTTGCTGCCACTGTTCAGTCACGGGGGTGACCGTGAAGCAGTGACCCTTTCGCCCTACCTTCCCCTGCCAAGCACGGCCAGCATGACTCTGCAGCCCAGAGGAAGCAGAAACGCCAAGATGAGCCCAGGTGCCCCCCTCGTCCACCACAACCACTGGGGCACCCAGAACTCTGGAGAGCCACAGCTACTGTCTCTCTGCATTAGCCAGCCCAGCCGGGAGTTCAGAGACCTCGCCCTGCAGTCCGCATGGGACAGTCCCTCGATGACTTCCTGTGCTTTTCCCACCCTGGTGCTGGGTCGCGAGCGCACAGCAGAGCGGAGATCAACGCAGCATGACTGCAGTGTCGTTGATCCATACGTGGTAACACAGTCAGGACCGTCCAGCCTGAACCGATAGCCGTGGAGGGAAATGAATGGGACGCCCGTTGACAGGTGTAGGAATCCCGTTGATACACCTGCTGGCACGGTGGGCTTCCAGAGGGGCTCCGCCACGGACAGGAAGTGTCCTCTCATGCTCCCACATCCTTCCTAAGCCTGTGTGTCCAGTTTTTCCTTACACAGCTGCGTAGGCGACAGAGAAGAGTGCGTAAGACAAGACAAGCCGGGCATCTTTGGTGATCGTGTGGCTGCGATTTGGGGTTCAGACGCTTGCTCTTGATCTCAGAACGCAAACTGGTAGGGAGCTGTGAGGACACACCTGGAAATCGGTCCCAGCTCGAGGTTTGCTTCTGGTGCTCTTCTGCACGTGCTGTTGTGTGGATGGCGTTGGACCCAAGTTCAAGAGCCTGGGCTCCGTCCCCAGATGGTCTTAAATGTACCAGGGTCCTTAAGCCTCGGGTTCCTCACGTGCAAAATAAGACATTTGACGAAAGCAGTGGGTCCCAGCCTTCTAATCATCTTTGTCCTTATGTTTCCATGTTTTCTAAGACTTTTGTATCAAAACTAATAAGCAAAATATATTTTCAGAGAACTTTTATTATTCAAACACACAACTGGCAAATTCTGATCCGGATAAGTCAACCAGCGGTACCGTGCCAAGCAGCTGTAACTGTAGCCAAAAGCATGGGGACTTATCTCTTTTGTCAGTTTTATCATGGGAAAAAGTTTTATAAGAGACTTTGCAAATTTGGAAAATCTGGGAACACGATTACTGTTTAAGAAGGCCCCCAGGGATCCCAAGAATAACATTCTTTGTCAGGTTTCTAAAGCTTCTTCTGGTGTCAAAATTCTATGATTGAGGGACTTCTGTGGCGGTCCGGTGGTTAAGACTCCACGCTTCCACTGTAGGGGGTGCGGGTTTGATCCCTGGTCCGGGAACTAAGATCCCACATGCCACGCAGAGCAGCCAAAAAAAAAAAAAAAAAAAAAAAAAGAAAAAATTCTATGATCAGTGCAAAAAAACCCAAAAGACCTTATTATTTTCAAAAAAATTTTTAACACAGCAGGTTCTTGTTAGTTATCCATTTTATACATATTAGTGTATATATGTCAATCCCAAAAGGCCTTATTTTTTAGAGCGGTTTTAGATCACAGCAAGGCTGAGAGGAAGGTGCAGAGGTTTTCGATATGCCCGCTGCCTTCAGTCATGTACAGCCTCCTCCACTGGTAGCATCCGCATCGGTGTAAGCTGATGGACTTCCATCGACACACTGTACTCACCAAAGTCCATAGCGTACCAGTTACCCAGAGTCCATAGCCCATTGGGGTTCACTCTTGGTGTTGCAGTCTATTAAAATTAGTAAAATTTTCAAGGTATAAAGATAAACTC
The DNA here is from genome assembly GCF_039906515.1 of Pseudorca crassidens. Taxonomy (NCBI): domain Eukaryota; kingdom Metazoa; phylum Chordata; class Mammalia; order Artiodactyla; family Delphinidae; genus Pseudorca; species Pseudorca crassidens. Next base: position 2,647,906 of record NC_090308.1, read on the forward strand.
GATGGACGAATGGGTAGAGAAGAGGTGGTACGTATGTACAGTGGCATGTTGTTCAGCTATAGAGAGGAACACAGTTGGGTCATCTGTAGAGACGTGGATGGAGCTAGAGGCTGTCACGCAGAGCGAAGTAAGTCGGAAAGAGAAAAACAATTATCATATATTAACGCATATATGTGGAACCTAGAAAAATGGTACAGATGAACTGGTTTACAGGGCAGAAGTAGAGACACAGATGCAGAGAACAAACGTATGGACACCAAGGGGGGAAAGTGGCAGGGGGAGGTGGTGGTGGTGGGATGAACTGGGAGATTGGTATTGACACGTATACACTGATGTGTATAAAATGGATAACTAATAAGAACCTGCTGTATAAAATAAATAAATTAAAAAAAATTAAAAAATAATAAACTCATTACTGTTATACTTTGGGGAAGGATGAAGCCAAAATGGAAAAGGAAAAGTTGACTTTTGTGTAGGCACCACTGTTTCAGGCCCAACGTTATGAAATTGGGGGATGAAGTCCTTATTCTGGAAAGTAAGGGGGTCAAATGAGGACCGCATCCCCTCATCGCATCTCTCTGCCTAACCCGTGCACTCGGCGCCCGCGGCGGGAGGGGCTCCGTGCAGGGGACGGGACGCCAGGGCGGGCGGGGAAGCCCAGGCTGCTACGGGTGGGTCTCGTCCAGCTGGAGACACGCCAGTGAGCGAAACCGTGGAGGTGGGAGGAACGCCGGGCGAGAAAGAGTCGAGAAAGGCGGCCGTGGATGAGGGGAGGCGAGCAGCCTCCCAGAGGAAGCTGTGCTGAGCCCAGGCTGGTGGCAGGGCCTCCAGGGAGTGGGCGGGGCCCCAGGAGGTGCAGGTGGAACGTGGTGACTTGAGACCTGCGAGAACTCAGACTCCGCAGAGCGTGAGTGGTGAGGGGAGTTGAGTCTGGGAAGGAAGGTGGGATGCGGTTTGGGAGACGCCTCCTAGATGGCAACGCGGTACAGGGTTCAGGTGGGGGCGGAGAAGAGCCGGGGCCAGGGAGACTGGGGGCCTGGAGAGCAGACGGGGACAGCCTGTTTGCAGTCAGTGCGGGTGTCCAGAGCTGGGTATGTGTTTCGTAAGGCTCAGAGACCTCCCTGCAGAGTTACTTTCCCTTAAACCCCGGGATAAAGTAAGGAAGGCGTGGGCCCACGGGGGCGGCTGCAGCAGCATCACCGACCAGGCTGGTGAGGCCGCCAGCTCAGGCGGGGACCAGGCCTGGCCGCGGCCGCTCTGTGCCCTCGGGCTGCGCTTGAAGGGCTCACAGAGGCCACAGCGTCGCTCTCAGGCTCCCGATGCTTCTGTCGGCAGGACCGTGGACTCAGAACACCAAGCGGCACACTTTGCAGAGGGAGGAAAGGGTGGTGAGATGCCTACCCTGTGACCTGTCGGAAGGAGTGTCGTGGCTGGAGCCCAGGGCTCTCTGTGTCCCGGGAGCAGCGCCATCAGCTCCCAGCCCCGCAGGCTGGCTCACGAGGCCGTGAAGGCCGGTGAAGCCCGCGGCCCGTGCCCTGTCAGGACAGACACCGCCACACAGCATCGAAGGGACATCTGCTTAGCAGGGTGATTCCGTGACCACATCCTGGCAACTCCCCTTTTCCTGACAACCCTCTCAATCCCACCAGCTCAAAGTCTTCGATCTTTGGCTGAAATTTGGCTTTAAAATCAGATCAGGATTTGAACTCTGATTTTGTATTCGCTAACTGCGAAGTGACTTATTTGCTCTTACTCTCAACTTCCAAATCTGCGAAATGGAGCCTCTGCCCCTGGGGTGGTCATGAGGATTATGTGACTTAAGGAGAGTGAAGCCTGCCCTTTGCACCCCAGATCTAGGAGGTGCTGTCAGTTGTAACGTCTCCTCTGTTTCTAGTCCAGCCACCGTGGAATAATCTCTCACAAATACCACGTAACAGGCCATTTTCTTCTTCTGTAGGTTCTAAAATATAATATACAAAATTGTAATTTTTATTTAGAAATAGACAAAATTTTGGAAATTGAATGTGACTCAGCCTAATAATTTGTTTATTATACCATTCAAGATTCTTTACCGATGGCTTTGCAATTCCTATTCTTAAACAAACAAGTAAAACACGATGAAACAAAATAAAACAAAAGGGGGTGTATGTGCGTAAGTATTTGTGTGTGTGTGTGTGTGTGTGTGTGTGTATTAATCTCTCAAGGACAGGCCCTTTAAAGCATCGTTTAAAGTTCACATTTGATACTGAGTACCTGTATGAGTGGTTCTAAGAACGTTTTATTCGTAAGTGAATATCCCAGACGTTGGCCGTGACTCTTGTCTCTCTTAAACTGTGTTTATTTTCCATTTGCTGGCGGCACTGGGCTTTGTAGGAAGAGGCATAATGCCTTGTTTGTTGCCAAGGTTTACTCAGAGGGACGGCCAGTAGAGACAAAAACAGAAACATCATGGTGATGTTCATTATGGCCTTGGAAGCTGAACAGAACAAGGGAAATTAAATCAAGTCCAAGCGTGATGCTAAAGAGAGTGGCCTGCGCCATTTGCTACGTGCAGATGGACAAGTAAGATACTAAGAGTTCTAACAAGTTTCCTCTATAAAGAGAAAGTTTACAAAGCATTTTCACCCATTACTGAACTTTCCAGAAAACCTATGCGTTGGGTAGAGCTTGTCCTGTTTTACGGGTAATAAAACTGAGACCTCTCTCGTCCGAGCAGTCTGTTTAAAGACCCACAGCTGACGGATCACCAGTTCAGAGCTTAAAGGCCGGCCTGGACAGGGAATCTTCTGCCGTTCACGGTACTGAATTCCTCCCTTTCAGCAGTGAATGGGTACAGCGCCACATGCCGGTTTCCTGGGCGCTCAAGCCAGTCGCCGTGGCCGTCTTCCCGTTCCGTCTTCAGGGCCTCTCCTCCCCCCGCCACCCCCTCCTCCAAAGCCCTCTCAGGAGGAGGTGAGGACCTCCAGCGCCTGCTTCTTGTCCAGGTGCTGCTCTAGGTGGTCCAGGCCCCTTGAAGGACAGTGGGAACCATTATTCTAACCACCCAGAAAAGAAGGTGCTCCTTTTGGAGCACCAAAGGGGGGTGCCCCTTTCATGCCCCCCATCCTTTGGGGCATCCCTGGAGCACCCCTCAACATGGTGGGGAAGCCACCTGGTCTCTGCATTTTCAGGGGTGAACTCTGGGTTTGGGGGTGAGGTGGGCAGCGGGGGCTCTGAGCATCACAGCTGCAGACTGCAAGGCCCTCCACTCCCCCAGAGCTGTCTTTACAGACTGCATCAGTAGCTCCCGGTGAAGCCTAGCGTGTCAGAGGAAAGATTTCATTCTTACGGGCAAGTCCAGAGAGGACGGTTATCCATCCGTTTTTGTTTCTTGACAGTGTTTCAGTTCAGATCCCTGGTGGGGAAGCAGTGGACATGCGAGTTTTCTGTTAATGTACTATTCTCCTCCGGCTGCCATAGCAAAGTGCCTCAGACTGGGCGGATAAAACAGCAGACGTTTATTTCTCGAAGTTCCAGAGGCTGCAAGTCCAAGACCAAGATGTCAGCAGGGTCGGTTTCTTCTGAGGCCTCTCTCCTCCGCTTGCCGTCGGCCACCTTCCTGTTGCCCCTCCTCATGGCCGTCCATCTGTGCGACAGCATCCCTGGTGTCTGGGCCCAGGTTTCCCTTTCTTATAAGGACACCGGTCAGATGGGGTCAGGGCCCACCCTAGGGGCCTCGTTTTAACTTAATCACCTCTTTAAAGGCTCTATCTCCAAATACAGTCACATTCTGAGGTCCTGAGAGTTAGAACTTCAACATCTGAATTTGAGAGATGGGTACAATTAAGCCCATAACAGTTACTTTTGTTTAATGGGTTCCGATGAAATGTTGGATTTATACGCAAAATCAGAGAGCCCAGGTATGTGCTACACGGGTCACATTTCTGTGCCCCCAACACTGTGTCTGGTTACACTCACATGCATTCAGTGATGTCGCTGTGTTAAGCTTATTTTCTGTTTGCTTCCACATTTACACTGAGTGCAGCGAGCCAGGCAGGCACAGATGGTTCTGCATGAGGATGGGCTGGTTCCAGACGGAATATTTGTTCACCTGTTGTGCTTACATTAAGAAATCAGTCTTCTCTTTTGTATTTCATTTTTGGTCTCTTTCCATATTTCTGCGTGCCCGGACCTGGTGTTAATGGATTGGTGTTGATACATAAACAACCCCTCATAATGCTAAGTGACGCTTTCCAAATATGGAAACAGGGAGGTTGGGCTTGCAGGCAGAGCTGTTCCTACAGCCCCACCCCCGAAAGCAGGCAACTCACTGGAGTCCTGTCATCTGCCATCTGACGAGTCTCCGTATCCCTGGAGCCAGCCATCTCTCACCACTCCTGCATCAGATGTGGCCACTGCCTGCCAACTGAGAGCTAAATTACCTCCCCCAAAGCCTTCACCCCAACGTTGCATCACATATTAGAATGGCAACATCCCAGAAAGAGGAGGACCAAAGAATTAAATTCATGTGAAGCAATGAATTGTACAGCAGTGACAATCTTAAAAGAGAAAAGAGTAATTTGGTAAAATCTAAGGTGTTTGTAATTTTAAGATAGTAAATAGTTAGAAATATTTGTAAGATGGTAAAGAAAACCTGTCTTCTTCACATAAGACAGCACTATTAAGTCAGGAACAAGGCAAGGATTCCCACAAACCCCACGAAGAATTCGTGTCGGTGAGGTGCTGCACGGGAGTGTAACAGCCTGAGGTAGTTCTTTAATACTTAGTGTGTAATGGAAGAATCCTCAAAATTGGGGGAGGTATATACGATCAATAAGTCATGTTGGAAAGTTGAGTATGAGTCATGAAGACCCTCACTTTATTATGTGCTCCAAAACCAACTCCAGACGGGCTATAGTTAAAGAGAAATTACTAAATCATAAAGAAATGAAAATATGGTTGAGTATTTAACTGATCTCAGAATGGGTAAGGGCTTTCAAAGCATATAATGGAAAGGGAGGAAACAAATCTCACAAAAAGACATCATTTGATTTGACTTACTAAAATATTGAGAACTGAATAATTTGATATTATATGTTAAATTTTATAAATAAGATGATAAAGCAATAGACTAGGAAAATATATATACCCAAACTTTGATAAAGGGCTAATTCCTTAATATATAAAGAACTCTTGGAAAATAGTGAGAAAATACTAACTTGCCAATAGAAAAAATGGGCCAATGATATGCATATACTTTACAAAATAAAAAAATACAGCTGCCAAATTTTTTAAACATTACTATACTGAAAAAAATGCAAAATAAAATAGTAAACAATTTTAAAAATATTTATTTATTTATTTATTTGGCTGCGTCAGATCTTAGTTGCGGCACATGGGATCTTCGTTGCAGCACGCGGGCTTCTCTAGTTGTGGCGCACAGGCTCCAGAGCACGCAGGCTCCGTAATTGCGGTGCGTGGGCTTAGTTGCCCCACGTCATGTGGGATCTTAGTTCCCTGACCAGGGATTGAACCCACGTCCCCTGCATTGGAAGGCGGATTCTTAACCACTGGACCACCAGGGAAGTCCCAATAAACGGTTTTTGATCTTGCAAATTGGTACTTTTTTAAGGGCAATACTTACTACTGGTAGGGTGTTCTCTGAGTGATGTGGTTTAACTCTGCTGCGGAGCGTGGATTGATTCAGCTTTTGGAAAACAACTTGAGATGTGTATTATTAACCTCAAAATTTTTGTGATTTTTAACTCGGTATTCCAACTTGTAGGAAAATATTCTAAGAAAATAAGACGTTAATTAATGATTTATGTTCAAGAATACTCCTTGCAGTATTATTTTTAACTTAAGAAATATAGCAATGGGGAAATGATCAAACTGCACTACCCCATATCATGATACTATGATGAAACCATTAGAAAGCCTGTGGAAATGCCTGTTACACAGTCAGGCTTGAAAACTGAATGTTCTGTAAAGCCTTAGTTTGGTGGGTGTTCTCCTATTATACACTCTCACGTCATCCAAATTGTTCTTTGCGACACTTGACCTTTTGTGATTAAACCATTAATTGTGAAAATAATTGTTTGTGCTTTTCCAGATAGAATTTATGCTCCTGAGGTAGGAACTGTGTTTATTTTAGTTGTACCCCCAGGAAGGATATTCCCAGCATGCTGTGTTGTGTGTTAGGCAGGCACTCAAATATTTGTTCAGTAATCTCTCTCTTTCTCTCTGGCAGACACACACACACACACACACACGCACACGCACACACAGAGTGAGATGCAGGCAGACTCACGCCCACACATTGGAAGAGAATATACCAAAATAATAGTACTGTTATATAAGTAAGATTCTTTACTTTAAAAAACATGCCATTATGTTTCCATCCAATTTATGAAACAATTGCCCATTATAAGTACTGTGAAGGAATTAAGAGAGTGAAATGCCTTTGTTCTCCTAGTGGGAAATACTAATGCACTGCACTTATCTAGTGCTTTCCAGTTTATAAGACTAATTTTTGAATATTCTTAATTTCCCTTGATTCCTTTGATTCACCCACTAAGAGCAAACATCCCCCCGTGTTCCCACTAAGGAGATGGGGTCCAGGAGGTGCTATCCCCGGTCACGTGGTTGGTGTAGGAGCCAGAGGACAGCAGGACAGGGGCTGGAGAGTGAGGCCGCTGAGTCTGGACGCTCACCCCGGTGCAGTCCCATCACTGCCTCGGGGACCAGCGGCACTGAACCACCCTCCTCCTTCCACCCAAGTCCCTGGAATTAATAATCCACTGCACTTGCAGGAAGTGAAATGCACATTCATGGCCCTAGTCCCCGTTTAGGAAGAAGAAAACAAAACTTGGAAGCAAGCACTTTCTTTGCAGGGTAGTGAAGAAAAAGAAGTAAACCCGTCACCCCTGAATAACCTCAGCTCTGTCCTTCTGCAGAGCCGGTGAGCTTTCTGCGGCTGGCATCACCCGGAGATGTCCTAGGACTGTCAGGGCCAGCAGGGAACAGCTGGGGGAGATTTTTAGTGCAATTAGTTTTCTCGACCAGTATTTAAAATAATGACTTAATGAGTGATCCGACATAATTTTAAATTTGATTTTTAATTTATAGGGCTGACGTTGTCTTCATATATTTACCATATTTAACTTGTTTTTCTTCCTGCTGCATTAGCACTTCCTTTCAGACATCTGTCCAATTTGTATCTTCAGCTGATGACTCCGTGGTCCCCGTGTAAGTGCCATGAAGGCCCCTGGCAGTGAAGTTGCTTTATGGTCACGTGCGGTGGGGCTGAGGAGGGAAGGACAGATGGTCACATGAATGGGGGAGTTCACTGTGGGGGGCAGATATGATCCTGGAGGGGCTGGAGGTTGGTACTTGTCAGGGGGCAGATTTGGTGGTCTTCGTTCCAGGGTATTTAATTATCCGGTTAAATGTCAGGGATGTTACATCAGGGCTACGAGGCGTGTTCCCAGCACGTCCCCCCTCTTTGTCCGAGCGCTCCTGTGTCACGCGCTGACACGCGTGTTGCACAGGGCAGACAGGAAACGGGGCAGAGTCGGCTGAGCTACCCTGCGTCGACGCCTCGCTGCTTCCCCGTCTCGGGCGCAGCCTCTGCTCCGAGAACACACCGCTGGTCCACGTCCAAGGACTCACGGCCGGAGTCTGTCCACTCCAGCCCCCAAGGACAAGTTCCAGCCACAGCTCCTACTCTCTTGTCTTGTCCTCTGCTGTCGGACACGGGGAAGTCTAGGGTCTTGCGTTGCCGGGATTTACCTGGCACAGCAAGCCCCCTGGAGATGCTGGAGGTCAGGATCGCCCACGTGAAAGCCACAGCCGAACCACGTGGGGAAGCCCGGCGGCTCCCACTTCGGTGGGTTTCGTGGCTGTTTCTGGCGTCTTCTGCTCCCAGAGCCCCTGGATGACTCTACTGAGGTGTCAAGGTGCATCCTCAGGTTGATGATGGCCTCTTTGTCTAAAAGACCTTCAGCACATAATTTGAAAGTAGCCTCTGACCCAGGATGCTGACCTGCCCTGATGCGTGTCATGTCTGAAGCCAGCATAATGTGAAGAGTCCGCGAGCTGCAGCGGCAGAGGGTGTGTGATGCTGCCCGGGCGGGGCTTGGATGCAGCCTGGTCCCAAGTCTTCAGTTTAAACTCCCGCGGCCTCGGTCACCTGTGCACCACGGGCTGTCGGGAAAATTAGGGAGAATCTGCATGAGCTCTTAGCAGGGTGATGGGCGCAGAGTAGACGCTCAGTGTTGACACCTGTGGTTAATCCGGGGCGACCTTCCTCATTGCTCCCCGTCTGTCACCAATGATACTCGAGTCAGAAATCAGCCCTGGCTGAGAAGAGTCAGTTCATCCCAGCTCACCTTCGGCTGAGCTGCACCTAAGTTTCCGTTCTCTGTCATAAGACGTCTCATATGTATTTGCATGGCTTCTTGCCTCAAAACCTGCTTTTCCCCATGTCCTTTAGGGACGAAACCTGCTTAAGTGTGAGGCTTTGCCCCTCTCCAGTTCCTCCCCCGACACCCTTCTGCACATCCTGGCTCGGAAAGGATGCGGCTCTGCGTGTGCTTTCCGTCGTGTGGTCCTTTGCTGGAAGCTCCACACAGCCTTCCTGCAGTTCCCCAGAGGTTAGTCTTTTGTTACAGGAAATGAGGAATATTAAGGTTATGCATATTTGAGCCTCATCTATGCCATCCTTTGGTGAACTTACGTTTTTTATCATTAAAACGTAGTTGTCTCTCCTAGTGTCTATTTAAAGCTTCCCTAAAGTTTTCTTTTTTTAGAAAATCAGCAACGGTGGGACAAGCTATTTAGCATCTAGCATTTACCCAACACAAGGACACTTGTCCTGTCACCCAGCCTTACTCATTGTTCTGTTTCTTTAAACTGGAAGTGACACCCTCGCCCAGGTGGTGGATTTCATATCCCGTGATGACTTTTTAAAAATTTTATTGAAGTATAGTTGATTTACAATGTTGTGTTTAATTTCTGCTGCACAGCAAAGTGATTCAGTTACACACACACACACACACACACACATATATATTCATTCTTGTTTATATCCTTTTCCTTTATCGTTTGTCACACTATATTGAATATAGTTCCCTGTGCTATACAGTAGGACCTTGTTGTTTATCCATTCTATATATACTAGTTTGCATCTGCTAACCCCAAACTCCCACTGCATCCCTCCGCCACCCCCTCTCCCCCTTGGCAACCATAAGTCTGTCCTCCAGGTCCGTGAGTCTGTTTTGTTTCATAGATACATTCATCTGTGTTGTATTTTAGATTCCACATATAAGCGGTATCATAAGGTATCTGTCTTTCTCTTTCTGACTTAGTTTGCTTAGAATGATAATCTCTAGGTAGATCCATGTGGCTGCAAATGCCATTGTTTCATTCTTTTTAATGGCTGAGTAATATTCCGTTGTATATAGGTACCACATCTTCTTTATCCGTTCCACTGTTGATGGACACTTAGGTCGCTTCCACGTTTTGGCTATTGTGAGCAGCGCGGCTATGAACATAGGGGTGCGTATCTCTTTTCAAATTATAGTTTTGTCTGGATATACACCCAGGGGTGGGATTGCTGGATCACATGGCGACTCTATTTTTAGTTTTTTGAGGAAACTTCATGCTGTTTTCCATAGTGGCTGCACCAATTTACGTTCCCACCAATAATGTACGAGGGTTCCCTTTTCGCCCCGCCCTCTCCAGCATTTGTTATTTGTAGACTTTTTAAGGATGGCCATTCTGACTGGTGTGAGGGGGTACCTCGTAGTTTCAATTTGCAATTCTCTAATAATTAACGGCGATCAGCATCTTTTCATGTGCCTATGGGCCATCTGTATGTCTTCTTTGGAGAAATGTCCATTTAGGTCTTCTGCCCACTGGTGATGACGTGGCTCCTGGGGCTCAGGGACCAATGATGCTGCTTTTTAGCCTCGAGCCCACCTTCCATCTCTTATCCCGTTGGCTCATCCCCTCTCCCAACTAGGTGTTTATTCCCATTTTGTAGGTGAGAAAGCAGAAACTCGGAAGGCTGAAGGCTCTTGCCCAAGGCCATGAAGGGAGTTAGTGACTCAGATCCTGGTCCTAAGAACAGGGCAGCTGTCCTGTCCTCTTTTTTCGGTCAAGGTCTCACCAAACCCATATGCTGACAAGAGTAGCTCTGTTGGTTGAGCACCGTCTGTTACCAGGACATTTACCCGAACCATCGGCTATCGGTCAACAGCTCTTGGGAGGGGCTGTATCTTCTTGGACAAAGGGGGTTGAGAGGTTCTGTAATGTTCCAGCCTGTGCCAGAGCCTGTGTTCTGGGTCAGGGCCGTCCCCCTGCACATCCTGCCTCGCTCCATGCTGAACTGAGTCCAGCGATGGGCAGAGATGACGTCTCTCTGTGGGCCTGTCATGGGCATCCTGGTGCCCATGGCCTTCAGCTTGCGGTGCAAACGCTTGTCTTCCTCTCAGCCTAAATCGAGAGCTCCTTGAAATCAGGTACCGCACCGTGCTGCCTCCTAATCTGTGTCTGAGCACGGAGGACTACGTAAGCACTGATCGAACCGCTCCGTTCCGTGCTGATCAATATACACTTGCTGATTTCAGCCTCCTGCGAGTGGCTCTATTTTAGGCAACTTGCAGTCTCTAATTCGGGAAGCACACAATGAACTAGGGGACACGCACGGTGTCTGAGTCACACCTTGTAAGGCATGTGGCGTGAGCACCCACACGGTCAACAGAGTTCCATCTGGGCTCACGGCACCTCAGACCTCAGAGGGGCCATCTGAGCTGGGCTGGGAGGAAGAGCATCTCTCATTAGTTTGAAACACAGTTCACATGCACGAAGGGTGCCGGAGGACAAACCTACAGCTGAAGGAATGACAAGACGCCCCACTCAGGCCGGCCAGCCCTCCTCCCCTTCCAGAAGACACAGACGCCCTGGCTCTGTTTCCTTAGAGTTTACCCCTGCAGCGTGTCCTGGGCAAGCAGTGTGTTTCCCCTGTTTCTGAAGTTCATGTAAACAGAAGCCATCGTCGCCCTTTCTCTTGTGTCTCCCTTCTCTCGCTCATCCTTAAACCCACGAAGAGTCTCCGTGTCACTGCGTGTGGTTGCGGCTCCCTGTTCTCGGTGGAGATGCTCTCCTGCCTGCTCTGCCTCGGTGTGTGTGTTCCTTCCACCACGACAGGTCATTTCCAGCGCGAGGCGGCTTCCTGGGCGTGTCTCTGAGCACTCAGCTGCCACATTCTGTATGGTGGCTGAGGTCTGCAGTCCTGAGCCACGGGGCGTGAAGACCTGCAACCTTCCCAGATGGCTGCTTTCCAAACTGGTCACACCAGTTTACTCTCTTCCCAGCCAGCTGCTCTGCATTCTTGCCCACCTTGAGTAGCAAGCAGGGTTTTCACAGCCGTCAGCTATTTCGAATTTCAACAAGAAAGGAAAATGGATCTTTTGGGTACTTTTAATTTTTTATTTGCTAACTTTTGTGAAGTTAGTAACAAATAGAATCTCTCTTGTCCGACCTCCCATCACCCGCCCACCAGCCTAACCTGCTCTCAGCCCCGTCCCACGTGCAGAGCATGCAGCCCACACCCCTGGGCTGCACAGCCATGGCCATGGCCAGGGCGGAATCCTCCAGCAGGTCGGTGTGGCTCAGCTCCACCAGTGAAGTTACAAGCTTTCCAAGAACCACCTGTACTGGTTCCCTAACCTTGTCCACACCAGTCTGTGCACGTGGCATCATTTACTGTAGGAGTGAACACCGTCACTGAACTCTGATGCTTCTTACAATCGTGCTGTGTCACACTGAGTGGGCAGTGTGTTTGCGTCCTGGGTGGGGTGTAAATAATAGTGCCCCTTGCAATCAGTGTTCCCTGAGGTTCACGAGGTATGATAATTAATTACTACAAACAGATGAACCTTGAGTGTGGAGTAAAGAAAGCAATATCTATGGAAGGTAAATTGAATACTTTGGAAACAATCAACATACGTGAACACGAATGAGAACTGCTACTGAAAAGCGTTGGGTGAGATACTCGTAACATTTGGGGAGGAGAGTTACAGTTGTTCCGAGGGAGTCTGCCCTTGGGGTGCTTTGCAAAGTTAATTTAAATTCTCCCCTATTCTTCTACCTTGAGAATTCACACCTGGAAATCGTGGGGTGCTGGAAACCGCTGGTGACACCCACATCGGCTTCTCCCTCTCTTCTTCCCAGGGTGCTGCGTTTGCTCAGGTGTTCTCCCCTCATCTCTACACCCATGTGTTTCGGGACAGATTCATCTCAGCCCAAGAGCGGGTGCACAGCCCCCCGCACTAAGCCCTACTCCCGGTGGCAGGCAGCATCTAACTGGCACCTGACTTTCTCTTACGGTGCTGTTGGTCTGGGGGTGAGCCTGTGACCTAAACTGGCCAATTAAACCAAGGGTAAAATTTCCTCATATCTCATTGGTGCTGAGATGTACCTTGTTTTACATGTTAATACTACTGAAAATGGAATGCATTTTAGAACGGGTAGCATCTCCGAAGAGATGAAGTACAGGATTCCGTAATGGGGGTGAGTTCTCACTTCCCAGCTGAATGGATGGAGCCCTGCTTCCCTTATGACTCTGAGGAGAGACGCACTTTGCATCGGGCTGACCTTGTGGGTTGCAGGGGAGAGTAGGAAGGAGCTGGGACCTGAGCTGGCATTAACCCCTGGAGCCCTAGATACGGGAACAAGGAATTTGTTATTACTTATGCCGGTTCGAATGGCTTGCAACTGAAAATAGCCTGCTACAGCCCCGTATGCGGGGGTATGGTTTAGCCAGAGAAGAAAATGGACCCACATTCAAAGAAGCCTACCTAAAACATTTGGCAAATAAATACATGTGTTTTATGTTAAAATAGAGTGTTTGGGGGGTTGATCTCATTTTTTTCATAGTTTCCTTTATTTTAACCAGAACTTCGAATTTCCTGATACATTGCTGGTAGTGACTGGTCAGGTGAGACAGTCTCTGCTGAGTCCTGGGAGGAAACAAAGGCGTAAGGGGGCGTGGGGGGGGTGGACTCGGGGGGCCTGGTCTCTCCAGGGTGCCTGTGTAGGCTGCCTGTGACCCTCGGAAGCTGGATACCTTTCAAGCTGGCTTTTGGAGGCCGAGCACACCCGCTTGTATATCTGACCGCAGAATCTGTTCTGAATGGTCTTGTGCTTCGAGATGTGACAGCACTTAGCACCCCTGCTGCCCTGGTCCCTGGGCTATGGCGGGAGTTCCTGCCCTTTCTTGCTTATAGACAGACACTGAACCCTAGGACTTCCTGTGATGATGGAAGTGTTCTGGAAATGTGGCCAATGTGACTAGGAAACTACATTTTGTTTTGTTTTGTTCCGGCTTTTGTTTTGAAATACTTGTAGATTTACAGAAAAGTTGCTAAGATAGAGGGTCCTTGTGCGCTCCTCACTGTTTCCTATGTTAACATCTAAACGGCATGGCCACAGTACGATTGTCAAAACTGAGAAACCAGCATCGGTGTGTTATTATTATTAACTAAACTGCAGACTTGACTTGGATTTTTATCCGTTTTTCCTTTAATGGAGCTCAGCTTCAAATTGTATTTAATTTTAGTTAATTTGAAGTTAAGGAGCCTCATGCGGCAGGTGGCTCCTGATTGGACAGCTCGGCTGTGGACTGTTTTCAGGGTGACAGCCGAGGCCCCTTGGCGACTTTAGCTGGAGCTGCCCCTCCCCCGTTTGCCTCCCAGTGAAAGCCGAGCTCTCGCCCCGCCTGCAGGCGCCCCGCACCCCCCATACTCCTGTCCCTGGACTCACCCCACCCAGCATGGCCTCTGGGAGCAGAGGGAAGTCGTGGTGCTAGTTACCAGTTTTGGTTCACATCACACAGGAAAAGACCTTCTTTCTTAGCCGTGCCGGGTCTGCGGGTGGGAGAGCGTTGGGCCCCAGAGACAGGACCACCTGATTCATTCATGGCCTCAGCACGTATGTACTGCTGGTCTTTGCCCTGCCAGGCCCTCTTCTGAGTGCTGGGAGGACCAGCGGAAGGAACAGGCAAAGTCTCCATCAGCAGGGAGCTTGCCTTCTAATCGGGAGAACCAGAAAACGAAGCGATAGACAGAGGTGTATAATAAGCCAGGTGCCGGTAAGTCACATGAAGAACGTAAAGGAGACACCTAGACGGTGCTGCTGTCACTGCAGGTGCCTCGCATCCCAGCTTCACGCCTCTCCAGCCGAGCGTTCTTTTTTTTAAAAATTTTCTTTTTTTTTTTAAACTCCACATTTGTTTATTTATTTATTTTTTTGGCTGTCTTGGGTCTTCGTTTCCGCGCGAGGGCTTTCTCTAGTTGTGGCAAGCGGGGGCCACTCTTCATCGCGGTGCGCGGGCCTCTCACTATCGCAGCCTCTCTTGTTGTGGAGCACAGGCTCCAGACGCGCAGGCTCAGTAGTGTGGCTCACGGGCCTAGTTGCTCTGCGGCATGTGGGATCCTCCCAGACCAAGGCTTGAACCCGTGTCCCCTGCGTTAGCAGGCAGATTCTCAACCACTGCGCCACCAGGGAAGCCCCAGCGGGCGTTCTTGCACAAGGAGCTCACTTTGCTGATTATCTGTGTCGTCATCGGTAGGATGGGGCTGCGCGTTCTCCTTGATCACGATGAGGATGAGGTGGGATATTCCCGAGGTGCCCAGCGGGACGCTGTACGTGCAGGCGTCCTAGTAACCTTCCTGTCTTCTCCTTCCTCCTTATTAGAGCCTTTGGCCGCAAGGCCGGGGGGAGGGTGCATTTACCAGGGTTCGGTTATTCGTGTAAATGCGTAACTGTATTGAGGGGGCGGGTTTAGAACGCACCCCGAGAGCGTCCATTAGAAACCACGCGTTATAATCCAACCGCTGAGACTTTGCCCAACAAACAGAATGTATCTTTTTCCAGTTTTCATGGGGGATTTAGTAAATAATACGGAGAGAGAGGGGCAAAAGATCATTATTTTTTCTGGCAATTTCCTTTACATTTCTCCTTCAAGATGGTAAGACCGTTAGGGGAAGGTTGGTTGGGGCACAAGTTACATAATCTGAACTGGGGACGCAAGTTACATAACCTGAGCTATCTGTCACGCCTGTCATCCCTGTCGTGCTCATCCGTCACAAAGGGAAATGTCATCTTTACAAAGAGGATCTCACCAGGCGGAACGTGGTGACTCAGTGATGGTCACTTGGCTTCCCGGGCCTCCGGAGACAACGCAATGCCAGGTGCCCTGGTTGCCTGCGCTCTTCCTGCAAATCTTCTGTCTTCACCTCTAATCAAGAAGAAACAACGAAGCAAGTCCAGGCTGTGAAGCCTCCCCCAGGACAACTACCTGGGGCTTTTTCACAAATGTAAATGTCATAAAACCACACACAAATAGAGGACACTCCCGTAGATCAAAGAATACTACGCAGACGTGACAACTGAATGTAAAACTTGATCCTTGGTTGGATCTTGGATGGAGCAAAATAAGCTGTTTTAAGGGTGTTTGGGGGAAAATTGGAGAAATTGAAAACGGACTGCCAATTAAATAAATAACATTGTACATGTGCTAACTTTCTAGGCCGTGTTAACGACTGTGATTGTGTCGAGTTTGTTAGGAGACGCATGCTGAAGCATTTTAGGGGTGAATGCTAGCTACAGTTTGCTTTCAAATCCACCTAGTGAAAACATGTGTAGAAATAGTTATATGCATACACATATGAATGAGAAAAAAACAGTAAATGTGGTGAAATGTTCACAGCTTGGTACATTTAGATGAAAGGTGTGCAGGACCACTGTACTCTTTCTGTAGGTTTTCAGTTTTTCAAAAATAAAAAGTTAGAGAGAAAGAAAAAATGCAATGGCAGACTAACAGGCCTTGAGGAACAAAGAAGCGTTTGAAATGACATCTAATAAAACTCTGGGGGGAAACAAGTGACGTCACCACTGGATTTCTCAGGTTCTGGGAACTCCCTTTCCAGTCCCAAGCTGGCTCCCGCTGCAGGCCGATGGCCATGGAGGGAGTTGGCTCCATTGCGTTCCTTGGTCTAGTGGGTCTCTGACAACATAACCAAGTCATAGGGTGACAAGATGCAGAGCAGAAGGCGTGCAGCATCCCTTAGGCCTCTGAGGCCCCGGTGGCCTCGGGGTCCACAGCAGCTCTTCACCCTCTCAGGGGCTGATCACCCACCCCTACCCCTGCCACGTGGCTCTGGGTGGCGTGGAAAGGAAATGCCATGTGGAAAAAGAAGCTCCATCAGGGAGGCGTCCTGATGGACTGCATTTCACAAATTCCCAGTAAGTCCCTCTTAAGAAAATGAGGTTCTCTGATCATAACGTGTTGGAAATTATCTGTGAGATCATCCAGTATAACACGCTGACTTTACAGAGGACTAAAGGCTGAGAGCGATAAGCTGCCTAAGATCATAAATGCAGAACGCAGCACAACCCCACCGTAGCCTCAGCCTCACCGCCCGCACCTCTTCCCCACCTCCTGTGTCTGTGCGAAGGTCTGTGTCTGTGCGAAGGTCTGTGTCTGTGCGAAGGTCTGCTGTAATTCACGGAGCTCACAGACGGGACCTAAGCCCTTTCATACCCAATACAGCCAGTAAGGTTGCTTGTTCCATGTTCAGTACTTGATGGAAAGCATTCGATTATCTTTATTGTGGTTCTGTAATATTATCTGCAGAAAAATACCTAATTTTCAGAAGAGTAACGTGCAGCAGTGGCTGCTTTATTTTCTAGCATTTACTCTTTTTCCTTTTAATAGTTTGGAGGCAAACACTTATTAAATAGAGGACATTAAGAATCTTTTACCCCGGAGTATGGGGAAGTGTTTTTGAAAACTTGACCAACATGGTTGAAGAATAATTCAATTTAGCTAAAAATACAACCTGCTACTAGATCTCATTCGTCTTCCTCGTCTCACAATAGGTATTTTTCATACGAGGGTTCTGCCTGGCATCACAGTGAGTGGTGGGAAAGATGTCCTTGGGACACAGGTCGAGACTATTCATGACTTTGGCAAAGCATTACAATCCACAGTAGTAAGCGTTTGAAAATGTGTTTCTGTTTGGTGCCGCTCCATTGATTTCTGTTCTTCTTATAAAGAGGAAGCCCCTACTTAGAGTTGCACAGCACTTCTTAGACCTAATGCCAGTTATCGTTCCTTTCTCTTTTCCATCTGTTTAGTTGATAAAATGAACCAAGGGTCACAAATAAAATGCCACCAGCTATTTTCATCAGGTCATAGGGAATCTGTGCCAGGTTGGGTTCCCCTGCACTCTGCACTCCTGGTTATTAATAGGAAGTCCAGGGAAACATCTGTGCTTTTCTAGGAAGAGAAGATGGTTCGTGCAAGGGCTTACGAGCCTTTCTAAATGCTGATGACAATGTAGATTCTGTCTTCTTGCCTGATTCGCGAACAGCGGGGCCCAGCTTGATTGGAGCTCAGACCAAGACTGAGCCTGGTGGTTGGATGAGAATGATTTACCTCCTCAAAAAAGACTTAGGAGAAAAGAGCGGCATAATGAACCACATTGTGGCAGGTTCCGGAGTTCAGGGCTACTCTAGGGAACAGATCTCCCGCATCCCGACGTGCAGCCCGGGGGTGGGGGGATGGCATACCACGTGGGCTCGGTGTGGTTGATGGCAGGGAGAATTTAAATACGGCGCTTGCCTGTTTAATTAAAGAGAGCGTCTCTTAGTCTACACTGACCAAGACAGGGGGCTTGAAAACCCCGGAGCAGCTCCCAGGGACCAGCAGTCCTTCCAAGCCTCTGGACATGCTCTGACCCCAACGAGGTGCTTCGAGCAGCATCGGATGATGTCACCTTCTGCCACGGGGGCGGGCTGTTTATCGAGGACGTAAAGCAGCTCCTTAGGAGCAACAAAGAGGAAATAATTTGGTTCAGTCAAGAAATGGTGACTGGGTTCATGGTCACATCACCTGAAAGCCATCTCCCTGTGTCTTTGGCTAAGTTCCTCAAAGATCGCAAAGTGAAGAGTTAAACTTCGTCTGGAAACATTTAAAGGAAAGCAAACGGATTTCTTTTATGTTGAAGACTAAGCACTTTCAACCAAGCTTCGAGTAAACCCAGTTGGTGTGAATTTCCCAAGAAAAGTTAGTTTAGCTTTGTAAACTGTTTGAAGTTGGGAAGAGAATTGGCATGTAAAATGCACACAATAAGAAGTTTCTGTCAAGGCTTTTTGTTTTAAATAGCAAAGAGAGATGAGAGGGCGTAATACCCCAAAATGACCTTTGCCACATGTCATTTTCAGGTTTTCCCTCTTTCTGAGCCAATCTGCAGCGCTAGCCCTCCGACTTCTACTCTCTGTGTAGTGAACATGTTCAAAGGGCGATATTCTCCTATAGCCTCTATTTTAACCTTCTCTACCATTCTTAAATTCTTTTAGCATCAGTGGTTTTGAAAACCCAATAGCAGAAATAGACGAAGGTCTAGTGAAAGTGTAGCAGTAATGAGAACATGCTTTCAAAAGGCCTCCTGCCCCCAAATCTGTGCACTGTCAGTATTTGGGGCAGAACAGAGAGGGACTGGTCTGGCCCACAGTGACGTGGGCGCCTGAGATAATACAGAGCAGCAGCTCACACGTGGATTCCTCGGGAGAAGAGAGCACTTTGCAAATGGGCCCAGGGAAAAAGCTCTCAGGATGCATTCAGCTGACAGTGTGCTGTGTCCATGCTTCAATTTTCTTTTTCTTTTTTTTTTTGTGGTACGCGGGCCTCTCACCGCTGTGGCCTCTCCCGTTGCGGAGCACAGGCTCCGGGCGCGCAGGCTCAGCGGCCATGGCTCACGGGCCCAGCCGCTCCGCGGCATGTGGGATCTTCCCGGACCGGGGCACGAACTCGTGTCCCCTGCATCGGCAGGCGGACTGTCAACCACTGCGCCACCAGGGAAGCCCCCTTTTTTTTTTTTTTTAAGATTTATTTACTATTTATGTATTTTACTTACTTTTGGCTGCGTCGGGTCTGAGTTGCGGCATGCGGGATCTTCATTGAGGCATGCGGGATCTTTCATTGTGGCTTGTGGGCTTCTCTCTAGTTGTGGCGTGCAGGTTTTCACTTCTCTAGTTGAGGCACGCAGGCTCCAGGGCACATGGGTTCTGTAGTTTGCAGCACGCGGGCTCTCTAGTTGAGGCGTGCGAGCTCAGTAGTCGTGGTGCCTGGGCTTAGTTGCCCCGCGGCATGTGGGATCTTAGTTCCCTGACCAGGGATCGAACCCGCATCCCCTGCATTGTAAGGTGGATTCTTTACCACTGGACCACCAGGGAAGTCCCTGTATCCACGCCTCTTAAGCATACACACATCAATACCTGAATGTCACGTGTCATCCCTTGCCAGTGAGTTAGACATACTATTTAAGAATCCTGCGTAAGGGTTGTTGGCGTCTCTATGGCTTCTAAGCAAGCTTAGTAACTGGTGGCATATTTGATCGCTGTCACCAGTACTTCAAAGTGACAGCATAAAGTGCTTCAAGGACATTTTTTCTCCCTTCCTTGAGATAAAAGCAGTCATACTTTTCCTTGGGTTTCCTTTGTCATCCTGTGAAGATTGTTTCCTCTTGATAAAATGTTCTTGCTATGCAAGGAAATAGCCTAGTGGGTATCACAAATCCTTTGCAAGGTTGAGAAATACAACAGAAGTGAATCAACTGCACATCTCTAGTTTTACTCCTTGTAACGGCCTGTTTTTCAGGTGCACTTACATAATGCTGTGCATTGAGGTAATTGCGTAATCTGGTTAAAAAAAAATCTTTGAATCGCTGCCCACATGATACAACACTTTTCTGTACTTGCTGAGCTGCACAAATGGTTGCAGATGGTCGATTACAAGAAGATATGTTCTGCTTTTCACCAAAAAAAATTATAATATTAAGATGTAACTATGAGATAGAGTAGAGAAAGGACCACGGTGAAGTTGAGAGCTCTGGGTTCCAACCGAAAATGTGCTCGTGAGCAAAGCACTGGTGTTTCCTCGTGGGCAGGTGTCCCCAGCTCTCAGAGGAGGTGCTGGGTGAGGCTCTGTAATGGGGTCCCCTCGGGTGCAGGTCCTGCAGACAGGGGACCTTTGCACGGAGCCGTCCATGGGACATAGTTTTAGATGCCAGAAACAAACAAAGTGGCCTGTCCAGGGTCTAGACCCAAGCCGACCTGAGCATCCCCAGCTTCCGCACCGTCTCAAACCCGAGAAGCTGCCCAACGGGGATGAGTCTTGCAGTCCTGTCCGAGGTCCCGGGGGGAACCTTTCTACAGACGGGTCTGAGGGTCGACACCACTTAGAATTTCAGCTGAGACATCAGGGAGAGAGAACGAGAAGGAGGGAAAGAGAGAGAGAGGGAACTGGGGAGTTTGAAGCCCACAAATTCAATTCTTCCCACCATGGAATGTCGCCTTTGCTTACATGCCTGAATCAGCTTACCTTTATGCCCAGCATTACAGGAATATTGATGCTTTAGGGCGTTGCGTCTGAGGCAAGCTGCAGTGCATACAGGACACGGGCGTGAAAAAAGGTCATCATTTCTTGACGCTAAAGTGATGACAGTGGAAAGAGGACGATCGAAAGGGACCCCCACCCCCTCTGCCTCTGGGTGGCAGGAGATTCTCCTCTCTTGTCAGCCTCTCCTAGTGCCTGCTGCAATCTGGATGTCGTATTGTTTCAGTGTCTGTGAGTAAGAATGCAGTGATGAAGGGCTTCCTGCGAGGACCCCAGAATAGAAAGCCCAGGAGGGCTAGTCTCACTCCCACAGAGGGAGAAGGGGAATCTGGCTCTGCAGCTTGGGGTGTAAGGAGATGGTAATTCCCAACAAAACAAATGAGCGTGATGCTGAGGGAATCTTCCTCCTGAATATAACTCTCTGCTTTTAAGGGACAAGAGCCCATCACGTTACCCCGACTGACAGTTCAGCCTTCAGGCCTTTGTTCTTTTAAGGGCAACAACGACTTTTTTTTTTTTTTTTTTTTTTTGCCGTACGCGGGCTTCTCACCGCTATGGCCTCTCCCGTTGCGGAGCGCAGGCTCAGCGGCCATGGCTCACGGGCCCAGCCGCTCCGCAGCACGTGGGATCCTCCCGGACCGGGGCACGAACCCGTGTCCCCTGCATCGGCAGGCGGACTCTCAACCACTGCGCCACCAGGGAAGCCCAACAACGACTTTTTAAATAAGAATAGTTTAAAGAAAGACCACCATCTTTCTACCCTCACGGTGACCACTACCTGTCAACTTAGGTCTGACACACGATTCCAGATTCTGTGCTAGGAGCCCGTTGTTGTGAAAGGTGGCAGAGAGACAAGGCTCCAGACAGCCCTGTGCTTCCGGTAGCACCAATCATGGGAGACATCACCGTGGTCCCCGCTTCACCTGCACACAAGCCCGCATGCCTGACGAGGTGCAGGGCATCCTCCGGCATCAGCCCACCCAAGTGTCTGCAGTCCAGTCCCAAGCCCTAATCTCTTACTGAACACCTGCTACATGCAAGATGCTGTCCTCAAAGTGGAGGCCGCATGGAGTAATGTAGATCCCTGCCCGTAGGGAGCATATGATTTAACAGGAAGGATCACACAAGAGCAAATACAGGCAGGCCTCGGAGACACTGCGGGTTCGGGTCCAGACACCACAATAAAGCGAATATCACAATAAAGCCAGTGACATGAATTATTTGGTTTCCTAGTGCTTATAAAAGTCTGTTTACACTATACTGTAGTCTATTAAGTGTGCAGTAGCGCTATGTCTAAAAAAATAAGGATGTACAACTTTTAATTAAAAAATACGGTATTGGGCTTCCCTGGTGGCGCAGTGGTTGAGAATCTGCCTGCCAATGCAGGGGACACGGGTTCGAGCCCTGGTCTGGGAGGATCCCACATGCCGCGGAGCAACTAGGCCCGTGAGCCACAACTACTGAGCCTGCGCGTCTGGAGCCTGTGCTCCACAACAAGAGAGGCCGCGATAGTGAGAGGCCCGCGCACCGCGATGAAGAGTGGCCCCCGCTTGCCACAACTAGAGAAAGCCCACGCACAGAAACGAAGACCCAACACAGCAAAAGTAAATAAATTAAAAAAAATTACTGTATTGCTAACTTATCGAAAAATGCAAACTTATCACTCTCAGCAGGGGAGGTTGAGGGCTGCGCAGTGTAGGGGCACGGGTCTGTTAGTGATGTGTGAACTGGACTGCAGTTGAGGAAGGAGGTCGGCGAGGAGAGCCTAGACCCGGGGGCAGAGGTGGTCGACGGGAAAGTGAACCTTTGAGACGCCGCACAGGTGAATTCCACGGGGCCTTGCAATTGATGGAACGCCTAAGGGGTAGCGCGAGGGAGGAGTCAACGTGCGCTAGTGCCGGGCACCCTCGTTCCGAGTCTGAGAGCTGAGTGAGCAGTGGACGGGTGATGCCGTTCTGAAGGTAAGGGCCTTGGAGGAGATGCAGGTGTGGGAATAAATCTTACAAATACAGATCGGAGCGTCCAGATGGAGCCGTCCAGCAGACAGTTATAAATATGAGACCAGAGCCATCGAGAGCTGTCGGAGCTGGAAGTATAGGGTCAGAAATTAGCTGTGTAAAGGTGATAGATGAAAATGCTCAAATGGTGAGCCCCTGAGTGAGAATCATTGGTTCACGAATACCTGAATTCTTTCATTCATTCAGTCAAGGAACATCTGTTAAATGTCCCTCTGGTACCAGGTGCCTTCTTGGCAGCTGGGACCCCGCTTCCACTCTCTTGGCTGTCCAGTCACAGATACAAAGGCGAAGGAGCTATCGTGGTGGCTGTAAAGTCTGTGATGCACGTGTGTATATCACAGCATAGGCGCACAGGGAAAGAGCATGAACATCAGGGGTGGGGCCGTGTGTGTGGGGATGTCTGTACCAGTGTGTGCACACGTGTGTGCACGCCTGTGTGTGTGTGTAGGAAAGTTTCCCAAAAGAGGTGGTTCTAAATGAATTCTTGAAGGATCAGAGGAAATTGGACAAATGAAGATTCTATTTTTTGAAAAATAACAGAAACACTCTGGGTGATTTCAAGTTAAGTCAGAACCACTGTAGTGAAGAGTTTCTGTTGTTGAGAAGCAAGGAAAGAGGTTGAAGAGGCATGTGGGCACCTTGTGGGTTCATCTAAGGGACTTGACCTTTTTCCTAAAAAGTATGGGAAATCATAGAAGTCATAGATAAAGGGGGGCTTGACCAGACTTTTAAAACATATCCGAATGGCTTGTGGAATGACCCCCAAACTCAGAAGCCCTCACCGCATACCTGAGAGGGTCCTAGGGCCACGGGAGGCAGGTGGCTTCCCACACGCCCTCCACAGCCGTTTCCTGCCCTGAGCGCGGAGGCTGGCGTGCTGTGGGCACAGCGGTGCAAGTGTGTAATACCTCGACCAGCAGAGGTCAGTCCGCACAGCTGGGCTCTGGACAGAAGGGAAAGCAGCTCAGACAAGGGAAGATCGAACATGGGAAGCATGGATGCCCATCCTGAGCGGGGCTGGGTCACCCCACAATCAGTACATTCCCAGAGGCCGTAGGAGAAACGAAACAAAATAAATCTTCTACCAAAAGAAGAGCTGTAGTATTCAAAGAACCAAATTAAGCCGTGGAATTGACTGCCGGCGGCATTGACATGGAAAGGATGAGTCCTAGGAGAGGAGGAAACCCCAAGTAGCATGGGTCTACTCTTTTTTCCAGAGGCTGTGTCTGTGCAGAGGGAGCCCCCGCCGGGGTGGCCTGTCCTGGGGCTCAGCCTCTATCCTGGACACGTCCTCCTGGCTCACCCGGCCCTCCCTGAAGGCGGGATCGTCTTCTGGGATGCAGTGTCGGGGACCCTAATTCTTTCTACAGGGGGGCTTCTTGCACCAGCACTTCTCAAAGAAGTGACCCCCAAGGCCCCCGCCCTACCCCCGGCTCTCATGATGCTCTCCCCTTGCCAAGGCGTTGGCAGGGCTGTGCTCTCTGAAGGTGCTGGAGAATCTGTCTCCAGCTTCTGGTGCTGGCGAGTCTTGGCACGTAGACGCATCGCTCCAATCCCTGTCTCCATGGTTGCATGGTATTGCATGGTATTCTCTCTGTGATGTGTGTCTCACAAGGGCACCAGACATTAGATTTAGGGCCAGCCTTCATCCAGTTGTGACCACATCTTCACTTGATTGCATTTGCAAAGACCCTATTTCCGAATAAGGTCTCACTCACAGCTTTGTGGGTTGGGACTTCAAACTATGTTTTGGGGGACACCAACCACACCCCCAGTCATGTTAATGCTACATGAAAACGACAAATTCCCAGGTTTTTCACATTTTTAGACCGTCGTTTAAAATATTTCCAAGCTAAAATGCTTTTGCAATATGCTTTCATGTTTGCAACTTCAGTCTAATCCTTCTTGAGAAGGTTGGGAGATTTAGCTGAGGCAGTTGCTCCTGGCAGAGGGTGTCAGGATTGGAGTCTCTGACTTCCTGGAGTCACCAGACTCCCCAGCCAGTTGTCCCGGGAAGGAAGCACAGTCACAAGAATAACCGGAAGCAGTGACGTCACGGGCTGGAGAAGCAGACACAGGAGATGGGGCACGTTGGCTCAGAAATGTGGGTTGTACACAGCGTCGAACTTCAGGATGTACCATTGTGAGTCTAACATCTGTTCCCTGCAAAAGAATTCTCTTTTTTTTGGAAACTATATGTCATATGTCCTTAGCATACAGCTGATTTGGCCCTCAGTTATGGGAGGTGATGTGCTAATTACTGGCTGAAAGACAGGAAGAGGGAGGGAGAGAAGAAGAGGGTGGGCAGCTGACCTTTGCAAGTCAGTCCTCATTCTACCCTCCGTCCTGCGTCACAAAGCACATTGTGTTGAAAGCGCTGGTGGCTCTCGGCCTGGCAGTCCATTGCCTGATTCGCTCACATGTCCACTCAGCAGATCTTTGCTTTGCATGTTCAGGCATCATGACAGGCAGTGTGGTTAGTGGTTTGCAAAACAGACACAATTCCTGCCCTTGTATAGTCTACAGTCCGTTGGGAACAAGAATTAACCGAATCGTCACACGTGTACACCTGAGTATATTCCGGTCTAAATAGCTGCCGTCGCCTTAAGAGCATCTCAGGTGGGGACTGGCTGATTCTGGGGGTTCTTGGAAAGCATCTCTGAAGGACTGGTATTGGAGGTGAGAGCTAGAGGTGGAGTCTAACCTCGTGAGTGCGAGTGGGAGCACAGCATGGTCCAGCTGGGGGTAACTGGATGTGCAGTGGCCCCGAGAGAACGAGGAGGGGGCATATCTGAGAGCTGAGAGCAGGTCAGTGTAGCTGGAGCCCGGGAGCAGGAGAAGAGTGTGGAGAGATGAGTCGGAAGGGCTGAGGTCGGTTCAGTTCTTGACATTAGGCTGTTTCCATAGATTTGGGTGCGACTGGCCGCCCTGCTTGGGTTTGTAGGGAAAGAAAGGCAGCCCAAGGCACTGATCTGGAAATAAGCTTGAGATTTGTGTCAAAACATTATGGCTGTTTCTTAAAGCCTCTGATAGAGGGAATCCTATTAAAATTGTACTTAAAATTTTTCCAATCATATGGGTTATTAATAATGACATAAAAGTGATCCTTGTGGTGTGGTAAGAAAAATCAGTCTACATGGCAACAATTACTTGTGAGATTGTTGTTCAGATAGTCTAGATAGTTGTGCCTAGATTAAACATGGTCAACTTTTTGTGAATATTTCATATGAACTTGGAAAGAATGCACAATCTAAAGTGGTTGGATATATATACATATTCTTTACGTCAACTTTCTTAAATGTATTGTTTAATTATTCAACTATTTACTGATTTTTGTTCCTCTGCATGATTTATCGTTTATTGCGAGATGTGTTGGATATTTCCCCAAACGATAATGGATCTGTCAATTTCTCCTCTTGATTATGTCAATTTTTGATTAATATATTTTGAAACTTTATTACCTGGGGCATATGAGTTTGGAAATATTGTTATCTTCCTGGTGAATTTAAACTTCATCAATATGTAGTGAGTTTTTTATATCTTCAAATGCTTGTTGTGTAATTTGTATTGCATTTATATTGCTTCATCAGCTCTCCTCTCATTAGTATTTGCATGATACATCTTTTCCATTCTTTTATTTTATTTCAGATCTTCTGTGTCTCTTATTTTAGAAATGCCTCTATAACTAAATTCATTTTAAACCAGTTTGGCACTGTTTGTCTTTGAACTGGAGAGTTTAGCCCACTCACACTGATTGTAATTTTTGATATATTTTTATTTGTTCCTATGCTGTTAGTTTGTGTAAGGTGTAGGATCTGACTTTGCCTTACTTTCAAACTAACAATTAGCATGTTCCTGTTTTATGGGTGTTGCAAGAAGACATAAGCTTCCAGGATCAGAGAGAAGGGACCTTACCAGTCTAGTGACATGAGTACCATATTTGCATTGGTTTTCTTTGCCCCCCACCACTCAGGGTGCAGTGAAGGGGAAGCAGATGGATGCTATGCTCACAGTGAACCTGCATCCCAGTCGAGGAACACTGAGCTTGGGGACCTTGTGTTTATAGCAAGGGGTAAGCAAGCCTGTTCTTTGTCCTGGAGGAAAATGCTACCTCATCCTGCAGAGTTGCTCGCTGCAAACACAAGCCTGAGAAATGGGTTAAGAATGCTCAGTGTGCAGTGTGTTCCTCACACACTCGGCATGAATGGGTGACGAATGCAGAGACACGCTTGCCCCTGGTGGTTGCCACTCCCAGCAGCTTGTGTTTTCCACTTATCCCCCTTTTTCTGAATTTCTTTTTTCCCTTCTTTCTTGTCTACTTCCGGAATATTTTCTTGCTCTATACTTTTGTCTCTATTAATTTAAGAATCCCAGTCCGCTCTCCCATATCTGCAGATTCAGCATCTGTGGATTCAGCCAAGCTTGGATCCACCGATGGTGCGACAGCATTTTACGTAAGGGATTGAGCATCTGCAGGTTTTGGTGTCCGAGGGGGTTTGGAACCAGTTCCCCATGGATACCAATGGACAGCTGTACACAGTGAATTTCTGCTTTTTCATTGGTTGCTCTAGAAATTTTAGCATGTATATTTAACTTAGTCTAAAAGTAATCTGCATCTTTATTGACTTCCAGAAAAAATACAAGGACGTTAGAAGATTGTAACTCTGATCACCCTCCTTATGCATATGCTGGTTTTTCAATCAAGGTTTCATTTCTAACTTGATTTTTATTTCTTTTTATGCAGTCCATGAGCGTTTAGCTCTCCCCATATGTTTTCATTGGTAGTGAACTTTCTCAGGTTCTTGATCTGGAAGTGTCTTTCTGGTTTGCATTCTGTCAAATTTCAGCAGATCTAACTTTTCCTTTATCAGCTCTTTCTTGGACTTTGTCTAAAGTGCTATTTAATCTACCTATTTTAAAATTTACATCATTACGATTTTATTTATTTATTTATTTATTTATTTATTTATTACTATTATTATTTTTTGCGGTACGCGGGCCTCTCACCGCTGTGGCCTCTCCCGTTGAGGAGCACAGGCTCCGGATGCGCAAGCTCAGCAGCCATGGCTCACGGGCCCAGTCGCTCCGCGGCATGTGGGATCTTCCCGGACCGGGGCACGAACCCGTGTCCCCTGCATCAACAGGCGGACTTTCAACCACTGCACCACCAGGGAAGCCCACGATTTTACTTTTAAAGTTCTACTTTTGTTTACAAATCTGCTGGACCATTTTATAACCTCTAATTTCCTTGTAATGTCTTCAGGCCCCCTTTTTGGGCTTTAAACATATTAAGCAAATGCAGTCTTCACACGTCTGATTCTGCAACTTGCTGTTTCTACTCACTGTTTGCTCCCGGTGGCTTACCTCCTCGTGTATTTAGCAATTCATGATTGTGAGCCCATATTCCTGATAATTTTCTCTGTGGTTAAACTTTGAGACCCCTCCAGAGTACTGACATTTGCTTCCATGTGGCCCTCGGGCTGCTATAAGCTGGGATGTTTAAAAAGTTGGGCTTCCCTGGTGGCGCAGTGGTTGAGAGTCCACCTGCCGATGCAGGGGATGCGGGTTTGTGCCCCGGTCCGGGAAGATCCCACATGCCGCGGAGCGGCTGGGCCCGTGAGCCATGGCCGCTGAGTCTGCGCGTCCGGAGCCTGTGCTCTGCAACGGGACAGGCCACAGCAGTGAGAGGCCCGTGTACCGCAAAAAAGAAAACGGAAAAAAAAAAGTAAATATGTGGCTTGGAGTTTTTCAGGGTGTGAATTTTGGCCTCCACTAGCATGAAGAGGAGCCACAGAAACATCAAAGGAGAATCTCTCTTTCCAGCGCTCACACCTGCATAAGCAACTCTCCTCCTGCAGGGAGAGAATTTCCCAGCCTACCTTAGGCTCTGCCCCACCAGGGTCCTGACTTTCAGGGCGGGTCTGACCTGCCCTCCTACCCTGCACATGGGCCCCAGGCTTTCTCCAGTTCTCCCCCAACCCGCCCATTCCCCAGAGCCTGATAAGACCTGGGTCTCGATCACAGGGATTGACACTGGCTACAGGACAAATGTTGCTCAGAATGCTGCTTACCTTTGGAGAACATCTTCTCATGCTCATCCTTTGTCTAAGTTTGTTTTCCCCCACTTACTATTGGCTCCTCCGTGCTTTAAAAAAAAGAGAGGATTTTCCCTTTGTTTTACGTATCTCAGGAAATCTGCCTCTACATACGTAACCCGCTGTATTGCCAAGAATGCCCTCACCCTGCCCCAGCCTGGTCCTGTGGCCTTCTCATGAGGATGTTGAGGGATGGACCACAGGACACTACACGCCATGGAGCCTAAACCCCTATGGTTTTGTTTTTAGTGTCCCTGAGTATTTTTTAATGTGCTTATCTAGTTCCCATCCCTAAAATAAATATCTAGTGCCTGAAAGGCTGTAGATGTCTATGAAATATTTTTTAAAAGATGAACATTTCCTGCTAAAAAAAATTTTGGCAAGGATTTCACATTCTCCTTTGTACCCAATTCCAGGTCTTGAGAGACTTTTCTATTATAAGAGGTCTTTTTTTTTTTTTTCTTTTTAAGTTGCAAAAATCCTTCCTGCTATAGTTGTAACCTGTTTCCTCTTTCCGGCTAACTCCCTTCCTTTTAAAGTTCCTCTCTAATTTATGTATAGGCTCAGGTTGACAAGAAAAAGCCCTTATTTCTCTGTTCACAGGTCAGTTTCCTCACATGCTGTTATTCCAGATTCTCCGTTCAGTCGTGAGCCTTCCTACTGACCGTCTTTGTCATGAAGGTTCCCTGCACATTTGTGGGATGAGAAGTGTGTTCGTGTCCACAACAAAGGGCTGCCAACACAAAGCCCCACCAACAGGGTGTCTTAAAACAACAGAACTGTATCGTCTCATCGTTCTGAAGGCCACAAGTCCAAGATCAAGGCATCAGGGGGCCGCTGGTCCTCTGAAGGCCACAAGTCCAAGATCAAGGCATCAGGGGGCCGCTGGTCCTCTGAAGGCCACAAGTCCAAGATCAAGGCATCAGGGGGCCGCTGGTCCTCTGAAGGCCACAAGTCCAAGATCAAGGCATCAGGGGGCCGCTGGTCCTCTGAAACCTGTAGGGAATCTTTCCTGCCTCTTCTAGCTTCCGGCCACGGCTGCATCTCTCCCTTCTCTGCCTCCGTGCACGTGGCCTCCTCCACTGTCTGCCTTCATGTGGCCTTCGTACGAGGACACCAGTCTCACTGGATTATGCCCGCCCCACTCCAGCGTGACCTCATCTTACTGTGTCTGCAATGACCCTATTTTCAAATAAGGCCACATTCTGAGGTCCTGGGGGTCAGGGTTCTAACGTGCTTTTAGAGGGGACACAACCCAACCTGTAACAACATGTGAACAATAGTGAAGCTCAAACCCAGAAGTCCTACGGACGCTGTCGCCTCCCGCGACAGACTGTGGGGTTTTGCCCCTCCCCCCTTTAAAACACTGATCATTAGAAAAGACCAAGTGAGAGCACCGGCATTAATGTTTTCAAGTGTCCTACCGCGGCACGGACGCGTAGTCAGACGCCTCACCTTGGCGTCCCTCCGCTGCATCCTGAGTAAACTAAGTTTTCACAAGGAAACCTAGGCTTTCTGCTCCCAGAGCACAGCATTCTGCTGCCAGAGGCACTCACGCCGCCTGTCCCCAAGGCCATAATGGAGCCACTGGCGGCTGCCACCTGCACTTCTGTCTGTGAGATGCTCTGACGGCAGACCCTTGGCCCCAGTGGCATTTCCTGGGCAAGTGCAGTTGTCTAGGGAAATGAGGACCCCAGCCTGTCACCCCTTGGTTGCCACCCCTTCTAGTGCTTTCTTTTGGTGCCCAGCCACTATTGCTTGATACACTGTGAATCTGTGAGGTCCTGGATATGCAGACCTTGTCTGAATTCTTCTCCTGTGTGTCAGTTTAGACGGTTGGTTCACCTCCCTGGGCCTCAGTTTCTCCACCTCATAAGATGGGGTTCACTGTGTCTGTTTCATAGAGTTCCCAGTGTGTTACAGAGATGGAATAATAATGTAGGCCCAGATCTTCATAACCAGCAAATCCCTGATAACAGTCATCACAGAATCCCTTTAAGCCAGCATGCACAGAGTGCTTGCTCTAGACAGTGGCCAACCCGAGTGCTTCCAGGTGGGTAAGAGACACGCAGAAGCCAGGAGTCGTAACCCAGCATAGTAAGTAAAACAAGGACCCCAGGGGAGGACTCCCTAGCACAGCCTGTGGGTGCGGGGATTCCATTAGGCTTCCCAGCAACAATAGTGAATCTTGAAGAAGGTGGGAAAGCGGGTGGGAAGGATGTCCAGGCAGTGGCCACAGCGCAGTGGAGGCTGGACGTTCCTGTTGACACAGGTGTCCGCGCAGTGGGCCCAGGAGGAGAGGGCGCCGTGATGGAGGAGAACACGGCCTCCTGGCTCTGGGGTCGCACTTCATTCCTGCAGATGCTGGAGCTATGGCGTGCTGTTTGCTTCGAAACAGATTGCTTTGGTAGTGGGACTGCAGATGGGTTGCGGGGGCGGGGCGGGGGTGGGGGCAGCGTTGAGCCAGGAGTTACTGTATTTCTGCACCAATGGTTACTGATGCGGGGCTGGAAGGAAGGGAGACAGGAACGCTACTTAGAAAGTGTCACAAGCCTGGGTCGTTACACATACGGAATGAAGGAGTGACAGAGTGGCTATTCCTCATCTTCTGGTTCAGGCGGTGGGGTGACTGGCCGTGCCCTGCACAGGACAATAGAGTTTAACGGAGAGAGCGTTCAGGTTAAAATTCTAGAAAAGGGGGATCTACTCCTTTCCCAGGCGTGTCATTGATTTTTCTGTGTGAAACTCCAGGATTTTAACAAGTAGCATGTTTGTTGAGCACTTTACAATTTACAGAGCACTTCCTCATACTGGTTTACTGTGCGGAGTTGCCAGTTTTGTAGGTGACAACCTTGTGAGGAAAGTAGACAGGTTTCTCCCCTCCCCCCTCCCCTCCCCCGCTCCCCCGTCATCACACAGTGTGGGCTTTCCGGACCTCAGCGCTGACGCGTTTTGGATGGGATCGTTCTTGGTGGGGATGTCCTGGGCACTGTGGAGATTCATCAGCGTCCCTGGCCTCTGCCCACTAGATGCCAGCAGCCTCCTTCCTGTCACCCCCAGTTGTGACAACCCAAAACGTCTCCAGACATTGCCAAATGTCCCCTTGACAAAGTCACCCCCGGTTCTAAAGGCTCGGAGGATTTTGGCAAAGGTGAAGTCATAATCGGAACAGTGGGTAGAAATTTGATTCAAGATGTTTCACTTTCTGACGTACATTCCAGGATGCGATGCTTCTTACCACTGTACGTTTTTAGGTATCGCTCCCCGAGCCACAGCTATATCGCATTTGCTCTTTAACAAAGAGGACATTTACGTTCAGCTACATCTGTTCCGTGTCCAGGACTACATCGTTTCATTTCCAGAAGTATTTTATTCATTTTTACAGTCTCTTGTTTGTTCATCACATTTTCATTTCTTCCTTTTATTTCCTTAAAACATGTTAGATTTGATAATTTTCCATTCGACGTCTGCTAAGTCCAGCAGCTGAAGTCCACGCGTCTGATTCTGTAGTCGGTTGTCTTGCTGGCTTTGCCGATACCCCGTGTCCTTGTGAACTGTGCGTTCAGTGGCTGTGAGCTTGTGCTCCTGGTAACTGTGTGCGAGGAATTCTTTGAATCCTGGGTTTAATGTGGATTTCTCTAGAGAGCATTTCTGTGTGTTTCTGCTGGGCACCTGGGCTCAGAACCAGCTGAGACCACTTTAAGTTCTCAACTTGAGTTGTCGTTGTTGTTTTTGGTTACATGGAAAGTGAATTAGGTCCACAGGCCTGTGTCAGGGCTGGCTGTGCTCTTTCCCTTCTCTGCCACCCCACCCTGCGTGGCTGGGCATCTGACTCTGTGGCCCTTGAGGGTTAAATTTGAATCTCCAGGTTGCAACCCTGGACGGCATTCTCGACTCCGCCCTGCCCACTTCCATCGTAACTGGTTTGTTGCACAAACCTGGCGTGTGCTTGGATCACCACACACCTTCCACTCTTTGTCGGAAGAGTGGACAGTGAAAGGACCCTGGCAATTTCGACGGCTTTCCTTCCCTTTCTTGAACAAGAGACAACTGCATTCACTTTAGGTTTTAAACTTGATCAGGAAGTTAGTGCTTCCAGTCCTAGGACTGATCAAACTCAGACATTCTCTTTGCCCAGCTTGAATTTCCATCACACTGGAAGCCTGCAGCATCCTTTTCAGGGTCAGAGCGGGAGGAGAGGAGAGATGAAGACGTACTTAGACTGCTCCTGGCCCAGCTGACCCCTTCTCTCATGGTCAGCTGTCTCGTCTTCTTCCGAGGTTGTTGTGGCTGGAGACCCTCCCCCCGTGCCCTCCCTCCCCAGCTGCAGCCCACTTACAGGACAGCGCCTTTCATTTTGGGGGTTACTTAGAATTCTTCCCTCAGCCTTGGGCCTGGTGCCGGGCAGGGCCTCAGGGACCTCCAAACGTGCCCGTCTCCTGCACGGCCACGTCTCATCTGTCGGAGACATTGGTGTATCCTTTTCCCCACAAGCCCTGGGAACGCAGGCCACTCCGTGAGCAGTCCCCCCTGGTGCCTCCCCGGGGCCATGGCCGCCCTGCTCCCCCCTTTAGAAGCCAGGCCCCAGCACATCACAGCTGTCATGGTGGGGCTTGAAATAAAGGAGGGGCATCCCCCCAACCCCGGAAGGTCCTTTGGGTGGAGGGAAGGGAAGGTGGAACGGCACAGATTTTGCCAGTCACCTTGCTGACAAAAGCCTCCCTCCCCTTCCTGCCAGGGCGTCCTGTGTTCTCAGGAAGGGGCAGCTCCAGGGCTTTGGAAGGCTGTCGGTTATCATCCTTGGAATTCTGAAATCATTAACCTCTTGTGTATCGGGGACTTGGTAGGAACTTTACTTTCCGTTCATCAATCATGAAATTCTGTTTGTTCCAAGTTCTCAATAATCCTGTTCTTCCGCAGCTGGGGACCGCGTCCCCTCTGTCTGTCCAGGACCCGCGTCCTTGTCCGCGGCGCTCACCCCAAATGCCGCCTCCTCGGCTTCTCCAGTTAGGATTCGCTCCTCATTTATCTCTGTTCTTGTAGCATTTTCTTACATGTTTCTTTCACATTATGTAAAACCTGCATCCGATTTGCCTATTCACTTTCCTTCTCTAACACACGGCCGTGAACTTCTGGAGGTCAGGAGCCGCGTCATAATCACGTCCGTTTCCCCTGGGCCAAGCACTGGGCCAGGTGCTCAGAGGAGCTTCATAATCGTGTGTTCAACTGAATCGAAAGCACACCAGCCAGTCTGGTCCTCTCTTGGAGGCAGCATTAACCATGGAATTCAGTCCCAGACCGATCGTGCTTAAGTCGGGGAGAAACCCAAGATGATCAGGTGTCTGCTGAGCTTTTGGTCTTCTCTCCAAGCTTCCCCCCCCCCCATCATCTGGGCACCAGCCCAGCCTTTATTAAGCTCACTTTTTCTTTCCCAAAATTTGCTAGGGATCATTTGGACCCAAGTTAAAGTGGGCCCTGATACCTACCCCAGATTTGGTGGTCTGGAGGGTTTGGTGGTAAATGATTGCCAGAGACTTTGATATACCTCTGTTTTACTGCAGAAGCAATGAAATGAATTTCTTAGTTGAAATATGGAAGCTGCTTTTTCTTTTCTTTTGAGATGTCCAAGTTCAGCAGAGCCATTTTGTAGCACTCAGCTGTGAGGGATTGTGGATGTCCCATAAGACCCTGCCTTCCCAGTCCTGTTACACCAGGTCAAAATGCTCTTTAAAAAAAAAAAAAATTATTTATTTACTTATTTGGCTGCACCGGGTCTTCGTTGCAGCATATGGGCTCTTAGTTGCAGCATGCGGGATCTAGTTCCCTGACCAGGGATCAAACCCAGGCCCCCTGCACTGGGAGTGTGGAGTCTTAACCACTGGACCACCAGGGAAGTCTCAAAATGCTCTTGTTGGTAATACACAAGCCTGCCCCAAGGCTATTGCTCTGTGCAGGGTGCCCCTGAGCTAGCATCACTGACAAACCATACTCCTGTCTCTGACTAGTTGTACCATCTACCCACAGCCGGCTTCTTCCTCATTCTCGGAGCAGGTGACCAGCCCGATGTCTGATGTCCGTCAGCTGCTGTCTTTTCCAGAGAAGCAACGTGGCACAGCCCTGGCGTGTCTTTGTTTGCTTAGAGCTGGGATACCTGAGTGGTGGTGGCGGGAGACCCAGGGTGGTAGGAAGCTCATTCCCAGCGTGGGGATAGTGGCCCTCCAGCAGAAGAATCCTTGTGGGAAGCAGGAACCGGTTTGGGGCATATTTTCATCTTAGGGATGCACGGTGGGAACACAGAACATGCAAGTGTGCTGAAGCTCATCAGTTAAGGAAGTGGCAGTGCCAGCATCGTGATGCTAAACTGCACTCTTACCACCACTGAACCCCAGGGAGACTATCTGACCTCACCTCTTGACCCAGATGCAGCACGAACTGACCAGTTCTTATCTGGGAGCATCCGCTGCCTTTACACACTTCAGCAAAGATAGCCTGACACAAGTATTAATGCGACCTTTGATTAAGCCGAGGGATGATATGACATGTAGATTTTTCACAATCTGCCTAGCAAAGCGGTACTTGGCACACAGCAGCGGGTGCAAGAATGCTTCTGGACTTTTCAGGGGCTGGTGGCAGTATGCTAATGAGATTGTTTGGCCCTGTTTTAAACATAAAAATACGTGGACAGTGCACAAGAGGAAAACAAAAGGCTGCACAGAGTCCTAAGCTCACAAATCTGGAACTGCCTACAGCCCTCTGGTGAGCATTTCTAGGAAAAAAAGAAAAACAAAGGGTGTTCCCCTTTAAGGCAAATCCCCTGCAGCCCTGCAGCTGGTTTCTGAGAGCCCTGACTCAGGACACTCTGTGTTTAGGCCCTGATAAGTCATCCGTTTGGATAATTTTCTATACATGGAGTCGGAGGTCATGGAGAACGGATGTGTCTTTGTTCTCCAAACACTGCCCTGGGAGGCTTCCCCAGCTGGCTGCCGGCGTCCCGGGCTGTGTGGGGATCCTTTCATCACCCGGGCAAGGACTGGCGGACCCCCAGGCCGGGCGCCTGGGCCGCGGGGACGGGCTCAAGAAGAGGGCCGCAGGGGCCAAGGGGCGAGGAGAGGTGCAGAGCGCACGTGTGCAGGCTCATGGTGCACCCCTCCACCCTTTTGTTCCAGGTTCTAGAAGTGTTTGCTAATCAGCAATTAAAGTTTTGTACGGCACAGAAGAGCATGATTCCAAAGTCTGTATATGGGTGCTTTAAGAAAAGAAAACATGACACCCCAAGCTAGAAAAAAGCCCAACAGGCCAACGAAGTAGAACAGAGAGCAAGCGACAGGCGCAGCTGAGCTGCCTCAGCGCCCTCCCCGCGCGGCGCAGCAGTCCTCCTCGGGCTCATCAGGCATGCGCCTCCGAGGGCGCTGATTGGCGGAGGGGGCGGTGGGCGGGGCAGAGCCGCAGAGAGCGAGTACTTGGAGGCGGGGGTGGAGGGGGTGGGGTGGGGAGGAGAAGTGAGAGCCTGGGGCTGTAGGGCGGTGGGCGCTGATTGGTGGTAGTGGCTGAGAAGGAGGAGGTGGGCGTGGCTGGGCGCGCCGGCGGGCTCTGATTGGCGGTAGTGGCGGGGGCCGGCTCCTCCCTGGGCCTGAGGAGGAGGAGGAGGAGGAGGAGGGGGAGAGGGAGGGGGAGGGAGAGCCTGGGGCGGCGGACTCTGATTGGCGGTAGTGGCGGAGGGCCGGGCGGGGCGGCAGGTGCTGATTGGCAGTAGTGGCTGGGGGCGGGGCGGGGCGGGGCTGCCCGGGGCTGGTCCTCGCAGGCAGGAGGAGGAGGAGGGAGCGCTGGGCCCCCGGCCGCCGTGGCCGGCTCGGCCTGCCCTTTGTGCCCGCAGCCCGCGCCCCGTGCCGATGGCCGCTGCGCCGGGCTTCCCGACCGCTCGCGCCCGCAGACGGACCTAACCCCGCGCGCCTGGGATGCGCCGGGGATGCGCGTCCTCCGGCCCTGCTGCTCCTCGCGGCTGGGCGCCGGGCGATGGAGCTGAGCATGAAGAAGTTCACCGTGCGCAGGTTCTTCTCCGTGTACCTGCGCAAGAAGTCGCGCTCCAAGAGCTCCAGTCTTAGCCGACTCGAGGTAAATGCCCTAGCCTCTGAGCGCGCAGGTACCCAGGTCCCCGCCGCGCCCTGAAGGATGCTGCGGGTCTTGGGGCCATACATCCCGAGCCCTTTCCTATTGTCACATGCACGGTCACCCTGAGATCCATGTCAGGGAGTTAAAGTTGAAAGCTGGTCCGGTTTTCCTAAAACCGAACGTTATTGTTGGGACTTACTGATAACTGGACCGGTCCTCGGGTCCTCAACAGGGACTAAACTTTGCCCCCATTGAATTTCTAACTAATTTTGTTACACGCTCTGCGCAGGGTTTGGGGTAGTCACCCTGGGTGCCCACAGGGGTGCTCCGGGTGGGGAGGGCTTTTCAGCCCGTGTCGCTCGCTGTGGCACCTCAGAAGTCCCAAGTACAGAACCTGCCTAGCCCCACCCTAGGCTGGTGTTGATCGGGTTTATTTTGCCTTGACCCAGAGCCACACAAATACTACCATGTAGTGTAGATTGTTCGTGTATTTGAAATCAGTGTAGAATTGACAAAAAGGGATTTTTTTTTTTTTAAAAAAAGGCAGCAACACAATTTACTTGGATCAGTCTGAAACGGTGCTCAGTAGTAAAGTGCCTGATGCAATATCTCTGCGGCTCGGGGTTTGATATAGATTCGTCCCGAAAGCCAGAGGACCCTGAAAATAGTGTCCTTTTCTCGGGTCCTGCATCATGTCATGTTCAGGTTTCCAAGTCATCTGTGGACGGTTCTCTAATGTGTTTTGTATTTCACAAATCACATCTTATTCTCTTCATCCCAGTGTCCAGAGTACATGGTTGAATCTATAGATGACCTAACTGTGAAGCATGTTTAAGTAAAAAAAAAAAAAGAAAAAGACATTGTGGGGTTTGGGGGGAGGGGGTGGGAGGTGATGACACAGCCTAGAGATTTCTTTTGACATTGCTCTCGCCTGTGCCACAAGGCTGGCACCTATGGAGGTTTTGATGTGTTTTTTTCTAACGAAGTCAAATCAATTGGAACAATGTCACATTTTTCATCTTGAGTTTCTTTGTCCTGGCTGCCATGATATTAGATACAGGCATGGGTTCTGCAACAATTAAGAGGGCTTTAGGGAAAGCTCAGGAATAGACATGAAAGCAACAGGGAATTACTTGTTTAAAAAGTTTCTGTTATGATATCACTAAATCAGAATTTTAAGAACTAGGTTAGGTTTCTGAGGGTAAAACATATCTTTCAAACAAATACAACTATTCATTAAATTGTGGAGGAGGGCTTGCTTTAAACCTCATGCTGACAGAGATGAAGCATAAGTTCATTGAGGTAAGTCATTTTCCTGGGTCTCAGGCACTCAAAAAACGAAAGTGGACAAGAATAGAAACTCAGGAAGTATTCACCTTTATACCTAGTATGTCTTTATTCATCGGAATGCCAAGTTTATTATTCAGCGCCTTGTCTCCTTCCATTTATTGTCCTTGTCAAGGCGAGGCAGTAAAGTCCCGGAGTCGTTTAAGAAGAGGGGCGTAAACACTGGCAAAGCCGTGGAGTCAGGAGTCCTCTCGGCACGATATACTCACCTCTGGTGTTCTGGTTCGGCAAGGAGAACCGGGTTGTGGAAGTGCCTCAAAAAATATATATAATAGGAACCAAGTGTTGCTTAGAAACAATGTTGCTTCAATGTGAAAATAAAATTTCTGTATACAAAATAAAACTATAAATAAACCATCAGCTATGCAGAAGGTCAAGCCGACGAGGAAGAAATGTAGTCTGTCAGCATGTGGTCAGTGAGCACTTGTCTGACCCAGGTGCTTGTGCTGGGGGCTGGACAGAAGGTCTGATAAAGATGCCCAGCACTGATAACAGTGCTCTGTTCTTTGCAGATGCTCTCAGCAGCTGCTTGCAGTTGATACTTGTGAAAATCCAGGTAGACATGTGTTACTCTCCTCATTCTACTGCTAGGGAGGAAAAACCCTGAGAACAAAACCTGAGAATCATGCTGAAAACCGAACAACTAATTCACTCTGCAAGTGTTTACTGAGAACCTCCTATGTGTGCAGCTCTTTTCTGGGCATTGTAGGTCCAAAAAATATAAGACGGAGCAGCGCTGGCCTCATGGTGCCCCCACCTAGTGGGGGATCGAATCAGTGACTGACTGACCAGTGCTTCAGTCCAGTAAATTCCATGTTCCTGCCCGGCTACCTTCCATCATTTCCCAAAGAAGCCTGTCTATTCGTTTGTATAGTCAGAGCAGATTATAGACCAAGAAGAACTCACCAAACATTGTGAAAATTAGGAGGCAGGTTTGTCAATAATTTGAGGTTGAGAAGTAGGACATATAAAGTACTTAACAGGGATATGTATGTAGTCCTCTGTTTGGACTAATGAAAAAGATAACTCATTTTGTAAAAAGAATCGTGGTTATTTTTAAACTCTTTCTGTGAAATTTATATTTTAAAATATACACAGAGACTTTGAAAATTTTTGTTTTCTTTACATTCAAAATCTAGTGATATTAACAGGAAAGTAATAGTACTTACTTTAAGGTTGAAACAGTATCATCTTTGTCAAAAAGGCTTCTGGGGAGAGGCCTAGTGTTTCACACTCGCTTTTAAATTTGACTTGACTCTCCGATCTAGAACTCAGCATTTGGTCAACTCTAACCACCAGAGAAGCCAGGTTGTTTGATCAGATTTGGAATCAGTTTATGAATTACAGCTTAAATGTTTTTACAGTGTATCAGCATTGCAGCAGCTGAGACGGCTAGATCTTGGACTCTGACAAGGATGATTCTGGGGGTTTCTAAAGGCAACTTGGATGTCCTGCACAGATTTCTATGCGCATGGCCTAGAATGGTTTCAGGGCTCAGCGTCGGCCAGACCCTCACTCCCGAGAAAGCTCTGATATCAGGTCATTGACAACATTGCCTGAGAGCCATAGTACCTCTAGAAGGTGTAACCATTGCCTCATCTAACTGTCCATTTCATTCATAGATGAGAAAATGGGGCCCAGGGAAGCAAAATGACTTGCTTATGCTCCTAAAATGTTTGACAGGGAGTTCGTTACTCTAAGAGCATGTACTGTTTATTATTAATTTTAGCCATTTCAGGTTGCGTGGTTATTGGCGTTTACCAAGTATTAGATGATGCCTGAATGAAGGCTGTTACAAGCTTTAAAAGAAAACGACTCTAGGGGCTATTTTGGAATGTGCTTCGTAACCTAAAGTTACTCTAGAAAACCTTTCCTGGAAGTTAGAAAGTTCCAGGTGAATTGGGGCTTTGCATCAGGTTTACTGAAATTGGATTCTCACTTTTACCTCTCACAGCAGGGCAGTTCCTTAAGCTCCCTAAGCCTCAGTTTTCTCCACTGTGAAATGGGGATGGTAGTAGTTCCTGCCTCTCGGGGTTAGTATGAGGGGTCTGAGCCACCATATGTAAAGGCTTAATGCGGAGTCTGGGTGATAAAATCAATAATCAATCATTGTTGGCTATGGATATTGATAAAATATTTCCCGGGTTCATTGATATTTTTCATGTTGTTCAGTGTCTGCTGGTTCTGTCTGAAGCTGAGGTTGCCCCTACGGCCTGCGGAGCCCATGGCTCGTGCTGTCTCCCAGCCTGGTAATTAATTAATCGTTGAGGCGCCCTTGCTGAGTGCCTTGGGGAAGAATAGGCAGAGATCAATCCTCCCAGGCTGGATTCCAGCCTGTTTCATTCGATAGGACTGGCCCCATTTGCTAAGATGACAGCCCCAGTCTGTCATCTGGCTGGGATGGTGATAGTCCTTTTCCTTATCTTGCCTGTCACCCTGGGATCCGAGAATGCATTACAGTGCAGGTCCTGGAGCCGCGGCACCCAGAGCTCAGGCTGCTTCTAGAGTCAGGACCTGCCCCAGCGTCAATGTCCTGACTTCGCAGAGCTTTGGGAAGGAAGCCCGCCTACTCATCCTTCAGTAGCCCGGGAAAACCTCCAAAGTGTGAGCCAACTCCAGAGCCTAGCCTTGGGGCTGGGGAAGGTTGAGAGAGGTTGGCCAGGAAAGGCTTGGGAGGAAATATTGGGTTTCAGTTAGTGAAAAGTGATATTGTTTACTCGGGGTAAGATTTATCGACCAGCCTGCTAACCGTATCAGTACTCAGTGTCGGTTCATTTATCGACCAGCCTGCTAACCGTATCAGTACTCAGTGTCGGTTCATTTAGGGAACGCTTATTTTGCTTGAGGTTATCACCAAAGACGGGAAGTTGGTTCTCTTTGTTTACCTATCATTTCATCTGGTTTTGACATTTTTACTGAA
The DNA here is from genome assembly GCF_039906515.1 of Pseudorca crassidens. Lineage (NCBI taxonomy): Eukaryota > Metazoa > Chordata > Mammalia > Artiodactyla > Delphinidae > Pseudorca > Pseudorca crassidens. Next base: position 2,688,841 of record NC_090308.1, read on the forward strand.
AGACAGTTGCGGGTGAGTGAGAAGGATAAAAGACAAGTCCTCTCTCTGGGGTATTGATAGTGGTAAACTGTTGAGTGGAGAAGAATTTCATCTATTACTTAGCTCAATTATCTACACACTCAGACTTTTTAGTGTATACCATGTGCATTGTGCAAAGCAGTTGAGATATAAAGGTCTGATCCCTGCCCTCAGTGAACTTAACATCTAGTGAGAGAGAGAGGCAGACACGTAAATGGAAGCCCGCTATGTAGGGTGTAAGTCCTGTGAAATTATTGGCATCATTGGAGTTCAGTGGTCTGATTACATCAATTGTCAATCTGTTCCGATTTCCAACGCTCACAGATAATCAGGCATTATCTGTGTGAACATGTGCACACATGAGTATATTTTAATTGCTTACCCCTTTTTAAAGGAAGCATGGTATCCTAATAAATTAAATGTTAAGGGACTCTTAGCAAATAGAGCCGTGTTGGCTCCGGTCATGAAAAAAAGAAAAAGAAAGAAAACTTCCTGGAAAGTTAAACATTCAAGCTTATTCTTGGTCCTTCACTGGTAACTTCTTGATATTGGGAGGTTTCCAGGAAAACCATTTCTAATTAAAAATAATTTACAGGTAATTTCAGTAAATGCACCCAAAGAAATTCTGTGTTAATCCTGATTTTGCTGGGCTTTTGGATAGCAATAACAGCACCAAAAAGTCAGAGAAGACCACGAGAAATAGTCCATTTTAGTGAATACTTAACTTGCTTATTGTTTTGCCTATTTATGCTTTGTTCTGTTTTGAAGACACTAGACTTAATTCCTTATTGGTGGTCTGCCTTATCTTTGCAATTTCATTACATACTTTTCTCTCCTTAACATCCAAGAAAACTCCCCAAAGTACTGTTTCTTATTTAAAAATATGTGAAAAGACAACCCAAAATATTACTCCACCCCCCCTTTTTTTTTTCGCGGTATGCGGGCCTCTCACCGCTGTGGCCTCTCCCGTTGCAGAGCACAGGCTCCGGACGCGCAGGCTCAGCGGCCATGGCTCACGGGCGCAGCCGCTCCGCGGCATGTGGGATCCTCCCGGACCGGGGCACGAACCCGTGTCCCCTGCATCGGCAGGCGGACTCCCAACAACTGCGCCACCAGGGAAGCCCATACTTTTTTTAAAAAAATATTTTATTCAAGTATAGTTGATTTACATTGTTGTGTTAATTTCTGCTGTACAGCAAAGTGATTCAGTTATACACATATATACATTCTTTTTCATGTTCTTTTCCATTATGGTTTATCCCAGGATATTGAATATAGTTCCCTGTGCTCTACAGTTGGACTTCGTTGTTTATCCATTCTATATATAATCGTTTGCATCTGCTAATCGCAAACTCCCAATCCATCCCTCCCTCACCCCTTCCCCCTTGGCAACCACAAGTCTGTTCTCTCTGTCTGTGAGTCTGTTTCATAGATTCACCCTTTTTTCTCTCCACCTCTTTGACCTATTCATTCTGAGAGTCTTCCACCACACACCCCGATGCAGCAAAGACTCTTTATGTATATTTTTCATGCATTCCGAAGCACAGGAATAAACTGAAATCACACTGAGTGAAAACTGGAATATCTGATGTCCACATCATCTGACTTGCTGCTTACCCAGGATTTCGCTCTGTTTCTTGCATGCTGGGTGGGCGATTTCCTAGATGTGTCAAGTTTATAAGTGGGTAGGAGGCGTCGGAACCCTGAGGCAGGGAGAGAGCAGGGGCTTGGGCAGGAGGTGAAGAGTGAGCCTGTGAGCCGGGGATCAGTCAGTGCAGGGCTCCAGTGGGGAGCGCTCTTTCCAAATGGAGGGAGACTGGGGGTGAGCTTGTTCTGTATGAAATCCAGTTGGTAACGAGCAGTTTAGCCAGAAATGCTCCTCATCTTTGGTCCAAGCTTCTGTGCTTGTTAAGTAAGTGAAGCCGGTGCAGCACTAAAAGCATTCTCTAGAATGCTCTGCCTTTATTTCCGATGACGCTGGGTTCTGTTGTGTTGTATTTTTCCCCCAGCGTCATATGTTTGCTGATATATTTTCACTGGTAAAAGCTATTAAATTAAACTCAAGTAGGAATTATCAACAAATAGTCCGTTAAGCTACAGTGTGATTTAATCAAGCAAATGGCTCAGACACAAATGTATTCAGTATAAAATATCGTTCATCGTATCTGATTTGCAGCTGTGTAGGAAGCCTTTCCTGCTGATGCGTTGGCTAAGGAGACGTAATGGTGGTGCAGCTATGCTTAAACCTGGGAACCTGCCCCCCGGGCTATGGGGGTGACTGCAGTGGCCGCATCACCATGGTTGATCACCAGGTGGGCAAGAGCCAGTGTTTGGAACCACCGAGATGTGCACTGACAAAGCTCTCCTCCCTCAAACTTTAGCCCGGCTCCCCGGCCCCTCTTCTCACCTCGGCCGGACCTTGGGCTTCTCTGTCATCCTTGCTGGGCCTGCACAACCCGGTTTAGCAAGAATTCTGCTGAGTTGATTTAGAGAGCACCCCGATCCATCCTCGGCCTTTCATCACCCTCTATATCTGGTCCAGTTCCCCATCCCCACATCCCCAGGTGCGATGAGATGACCCTGACCTGCCTTCAGCTCAGTTTAGAAGGAACTGCCCTACTCCACCGCCCCGCACCTGCCCCTTGCTGCAGATCCCCACATGTCCTTCTTGTGTGGGGTCCGAGCTCCATCTCTTACCCCTGCGGCAAGCCCCGCTGCAGTGGTCCCTTGAATAAAGTCTTCCTCACCATCTTTAACAAGTGCCAGAATAATTTTTCTCGAGCAGTACCTATTATTAGTAGTAATTTGCATGTGTTCCTGGAGATCTCTTAACGGGGGTCCCAGGAACACCACTGATCAGAGAGCCCTACTTGATTCCGACCAGCAAACAGCAGCCTATCTTTCTCCACGAGCTTTGGTTTGCAAAGGTCCCTAGGGTCTGCAGGCCGCCCTCCCCTAAGAGCCCCAAGATTCTGTCCCCGTGGGCCAGGCAGAGGTGCTTTCCCCCTCGCCCTGCATTGGGCCCCCTTCCCCGGCCCAGGGCTCCCACGCTCCCTCCACTGGATGTGCCCGGATCTGCCCTTCTCCTGGCCCTGGGCACTTCCCTCTTCTGCTGTCAGCCCCACCAGGCCACTCCATGCTTTTGAGCTCCTGTCTCCTCAGCTACAAAACAGGGATTGCCCCGTGATAATGCTGTGTCCTCAGGTTATTAAATGCTTAGAAGGTGAAATGCGCCTGGTCAGGGAAGAGTTCGCCCTTGGCATTCTGTGATGTCACACAAATAAGCTGGCTTTGATTGGACCCCGTCTGGAAGGGGGTTTGTACTACGTTATGGGGGAAGAAGGCTTTTCCTCCTCTGCCAGCCTCCTCGCCCTCATGCTTCTGAGGACTCACGTGTTTCAAGTTAGTACTGTCACCACGGAGCTAGCTTTCCTAGGTTGTAGCTACGCTGAGCTTCCTGGGAGTGACGCTCTCATCCATGTTGCTGTCACTTTAAACATAATTCATGGAAACAGCAGCTCTTGTAAAGCAGAGAGGTTCATGCTGTTCCTCGTGTCAGCCCTGTAGCCAGGGGCTGAGGAACTGGTAGAAATGACCTGGCTTCTTAGGGAGAAGAACTGCTTTTTCTTTTGGCTGGTCTACTCTCCTACGTTAAATTAATAAGATTCAAAAACACAAATCAGAGGAGTGTTTACTTTGTTGGCCTGCATGTTTCCTCCTGTTGCCCAAGAAAAGAAGGTTCTGAATAAGACTGAAAAGTTCTGAAAAATCTGCCTCACACGCTGGGGTGATTTGTGTGCCGTATCATCAGTCTTGGGGTTTTCGGGTGGATATTAGCCAGACCTCGAGTCCGGGACCTCTCTGACGTGTCTGTGCAGTCAACGTAGGCCGTGACATTCTTTGAGTCAGGACACCCAGGCCACACCAGGCTGCCCGAGGTGGCTTTTACTCCTTAAAACATGCGGTCAGATCTTTAAGGAAAAGGGATGGAGGGATTTACTTTGAAAGACTCTCTTTTGGAATGCCTACGGTGGAAATGCTCTAGTGACTACCTAGGAAATCGCTCATTCAGGTCCCAATTTTAACACTTTTGGCCCAGGATAATTGCAAACTTTCCACGGCTAAGGAAAGTTAGTTATATTATCTAATATAATATTATATTAGATATAATATTAACCTCCAAATATATATTTAACGTGCAAAATATAGTGTGGACAATCAAAATATAGTGTGGACTTTCTAAGAATGAAAAATTACGAAAGCTTCTTATTCTGAAAAGTGAGTAGAACGCAGATCGGAGAAGGTGCTCTGGAGAGCCTTGGCGGGAGGGAGGCTGGGGGTGCAGGTGGGGGGCAGCGGCAGAGAGGAGCTGCAAGAGCTGGGCGGCTGGGCGGGCTCTGTGTGCCCCGAGACCCCGAAGCTGAGCGTGCAAGGGGGCCACAGGGGACAGACACCCTTGCCTTTTGACTTGCTACAGTGACACTGTTTGGTTGACTTTGAGGAGTGTTTACTTTGTTGGCCTGCATGTTTGAAGATAAAGTAAAGAAAAAAAAAACAGAAAAACCAGAAAGGAGCACTTCCTTTTAGATCACCTTCGGCTTCTTGCATCCTGCTTAGTTTGTAATCAGGTTAGGGAACAGGGCAGACGGGCTGCTGGAACAAGGTAGCGATTACTGCTCCCTGCCTTCACCCCAGAAAACCCCAAGAAGCAGCGTGAGGTTGGGCGTGACTTTTGTATTTCTAGATCTCAGCAAAAAAGAGAAGGCGTGAATTTTTTTTATGTATACTTATATTCTTAATAGGATTCCCCTTCTTCATTCTCTCTCTTTTTTTAAAAAATAAATTTATTTATATATTTATTTACTTTTTGGCTGTGTTGTCTTCGTTGCTGCGCGCGGGCTTTCTCTAGTTGCATTGAGTGGGGGCTACTCTTCGTTGCGGTGCGCAGGCTTCTTGTTGAGGTGGCTTCTCTTGCTGCGGAGCACGGGCTCTAGGCGCCCGGGCTTCAGTAGTTGTGGCACGTGAGCTCAGTAGTTGTGGCTCGTGGGCTCAGTAGTTGTGGCTCATGGGCTCTAGAGTGCAGGCTCAGTAGTTGTGGCGCACGGGCTCAGTAGTTGCGGCACGTGGGCTCTAGAGTGCAGGCTCAGTAGTTGTGGTGCACGGGCTTAGTTGCTCCACGGCATGTGTGATCTCCCCGGACCAGGGCTCGAACCCGTGTCCCCTGCTTGGGCAGGCAGATTCTTAACCACTGCGCCACCAGGGAAGCCCCTGAAGGCATGAGTTTTGATGTGTGACTCAATTAAGACTTTGCAGAATCCACCCCGACAGAGATGTGAATAAACATGTTGAACCTGGTCAGAAGACGCTGAAGCCCGTCTGTGAAGGGTTGGCGTGCAGGACAGCTGGGGTGCTTAGAGCCCCGTCTTACGCCTCCATCCGCGTGTCCCACTTTCTTCCTTGACTCGTTGTTGAGGTTCGCCGCAGTGGAACTCCAGCAGTGGGTGTGAGGAAGTAAGGCTGATTTGTCAGAATGGACCGGCTGTAGTTGTTGTGTACGTTCACGAGGATGGGGTTTATGCTCAGCGGGGGGACGGACATTTGCCAATGCCTCCCCTTCCCACCCAGCTGAGTGAGCTCGCAGAGCCCCTGTCCCCCTCCGTGAGACCCGTCCTTCCCTCCACCCAGCCCGTTCCATCTGCGGCCGCCCCTCCATGCCCTCCCTCCTGTGACGCCTGCCACTCAGGCACATGGCAGCCCACACCCATCCACCTGCTTCCATTCCCAGCCTCCCCCTTGGCTCTGAGCTGACCCGTGGTTTAGATTCAGGGCCATCACTTTCTTCCGAAGATTCTGGCCTGCAGCACTTGGGTTTGGACAGGGGGGATCTGTGGGAATTGGGGAGGAGTATTCATTGCCGTGTGGCCCAGGGTGGCGTGGAGCCCGCTGCCAGAGTTGGAGCCTGCCAGGGCGGTTCGTGTTCATCACACCCCATCTCCAGAGGAGGGTGCTGGGCAAAGAAGCCACTAGAAGAGTTCCTCCCGGGGGCTTGGGCTCTGTCACCCATTTCCGTCAAGTTCTGGGTTTAAGGAAGTTCACTGAATCACAGACCATCCCGCGGGGCCAGGCCGGGTCCGGGAGCTGCGCGCTGCCTCCGCTGTTGGGGAGATACCCCTGTCCTCTCTGAGGGCATCCTCCGTGTGGACACCGCCCGCACCTCTGCGCGAGCTCCGAGCCTCGCCTCGTTGCTGTGCGTGAATTTGCATGAAACCTTCTTTAGCCAGCTTGTGGCTGGTCTGGGACACGTCAGGCTCGGCTCCGGTGGCTCTGTGTCCAGGGACAGCTGTGGGTGGCTGTCGGGACCCTTGCCCTGCTGTGTCCCGTGCGCGTGTTCTCTGTGGTGCGCGCCTTCTGGGTCAACGCGTGAGAAGTCTGTGGAGGTCTTTTCGGAACTTCCGTCTTAGGTATTAACTCAGCATTCACCGTGTGCCTGGCGATTATCTGTAGGACTTGCGTTTAGAGGGTTAAAAAGTAGAAAGAAATGGCCTTGACCTAAGACCTAAGACCTAAGTTGTGGCGAACTAAAACCTCTGTAGAAGTGAAGTAACTAAGACGCCGTTACAAAAGCTCACGCCCGCTTGAGGTAGGCCCACAAACTGCAAGTCTGCTGTTTGGCATTTAAAATCTTCCGTAGAAAGAATGTCTCATCTACATTCACAGTATAGCTGAGAGAGTGTCACCTGCAGGAAAAAGTATGGAAAAACCAAAGAAATCATTTTCCTCCTTAAAAAATTTTCAGTAAAATATCTTCGAAGGGTGAAAACTGTCAACATTTTAAAAGCAAATTCAGAAATTTCAAAATGTTTGAATATTAGCAATTTTTAAAAACTGAAGAACTCTAGAAGTCAAGGGGGCTTTTATTTTAAAAGCCGGTGCTTACAGAGGAATAGGGTTAATTCCAGGAAGATGGCTTTTATGACATCTTGAAGCAATTTCTAGTCAAATTTAAAAGTTTTTGACTTCCTAACGTTGAGTTTTGCGATGCGCGATTTCACGACTGTGCCCTGGAGAGGGAGTGGAGTGCCCTCCTCTCAGGAGGAGCCCGGTTCTCTGAAGGATTCCCTCTGTGCGTGGGACCTCGGACCCCTTCCTTAGGGACACAGCGGCCGGCTGGGCACCCTCTGCTCCCAGCGCCACACCTAGGCTCGCAGCCCACGGAGCACGTGAGCCTGCGCCCCTGTAGGAAGGCCCTGGCGTGCCCCACCTGCGGCCCCCCAAACCCTGTACCTGGCGGGCCGATCGCTGTGCTCCGCTCCGCCGTCCTGGGCGTGTGGCCCAGGCCAAGGCAGGAGCAGGACAAGGCCGGCCGGCCTCCGGGGGCCCCGGGAGCAGGTGCCCGAAAGCCCAGGGTCCAGTTTGTCTTCCTGGCGTCTCCGGCCCCGAGCAGCCCCCAGCCCTGAGAAGGAGCTCCACCCACCCCGTGGGGAGTGTGGCTGAGACGACCCCGCTCAGGAAACAGGGGTGCCTTGCTGGTCGCTGGCTGTGCAGGGGGTTAGCCTTTGCCAGTGCCGTGTGGTTATTTCTCCCGCCTTGGCTTCACCCCTCACCCTGACCTGCACCACAGCCAGGTGAGTGAGCTCGCAGACCCCTGTCCCCCTGTGACACAAGCGGCCGGTGGGGTCAGAGGAGACCCCACGTTTCTGTCGCTGCTCAGCCACTTAGTACTTGTGTGGCTTGGGCAGGTGGCCAGCTAACCCCTTCTGAGGCTCAGTTTCCTCCTCTGAAAATTGGAGCAATACCTGCCTGCAGGGATCTAGCCAGGAATAGATGGAATGGCCTGTCCACGGGCCCCGGCGGGCGCTTAGTTAAAAAAAACAACTCCATGTTTCCCCTTACACTGTAATCTGTTTACGACACTCAGTCCAAGCTTCCTGCAGCACAGCTTCTAGTCTGTACACCAGCCTCAGGGACCCGCACGCCGGCCTCAGGGTCCCGCACGCCCGTCACTGGGCCCCGCACACCAGTCTCGGGTCCTGCACACCAGTCTCGGGTCCTGCACACCAGCGGCAGCCAGACATGCTGCAATCAGAGGTTTATTAAATACAACATCAGAAGCATTAGTAAAACATTACAAATGCCACTTAAAGTGAAGGGTTCCAGGCAGAGGCACTCACATTTCAGGACTGGACTTTTTCCTGACTACTAAATCAAACTTCCCTTCCAACCTAGAAAATTCAGGTGCATGCTTTTCACTAAAGGCTTGAAATATAAGGAAAGGTTCTGAAAATTTAATACAAATGGACGGCTCCATTCCCTGTGGCTAAGCCTTCTCTCTGAGCCCTGATAACACCAAACTGCTACTTAGTTTTGAAAGGTAATAGAGGAGTGGGACTGGAGGAGAGAGAAGGAGGGGAACAGGGAAGGGAAGAGGAGGGGGAGGATGAGTGAAAGAAACAGGGAGAAGCCAGCAGCAGAGGCCATGAGGGAGCAGGGACAGGCGGGACAGACACAGAAAGGCAGATGCATTGAGGAGGAGCGGGACTGGCATTGAGATTTGAGGCGGCCGCTTAGGGCAAAACACCAGAATGTGGGAAGCAGTTACATGCAAACTGTAGAGTCTGGCCGCCCTCACCCCCCGAGCGTGAGAGCAGCACACGCCTAGCCCGGTAATAGACGGAGTGTCACCTGTGGCCTCCCCGAAGTCGTTTCCGGCTAAATTAGAGTCATAGGGTTAGACACAGGCAAGCGGGAAGGGTCAGCGAGCAGCCCGCAGGGATCCTAGACAGAGCTCCTCACTCTGGTGCCCTTGCCCTGTTTGTAGCTGAGGCACAAGGCGTGGGAAATTCCAGAACATGAACCTGGGGTGAAGGCTACGTTCCTGTAGGGGACCCAGAAGCATGTGAGAGGAGCTAGGATTCGGGATTCCGCCAGTGCGCTGGTAGGGAGCAGATGGCCGAGGTACCAGAAATACTGGAGTCGCGGATTCCTTGCTTATGCCGTACCTGGTGGACACGGCAGGACAGGACCGGGGATCTCCAGGCCCTTCTCGGGGGACAGCTGAAGACATCCCTCCTGCCGCCCCAAGCCCTCCCTGAGACGAGTGGGCAGAGCCTGGCATCCAGGGCTGGAACAGCAAAGAGAAACTGGAGGAAAAAGCAAACAGGATTTGGAAAGGGACCTTGGGCACAAAGTCATGTGCTTCGTGAATTCACAGTGTCTCTCCTGCAGTTAGCAAATGCAGCAGGTGGGGAGAGCAAGGTGGCCCTGCTCTCAGAGGATGCTCGTACTTAGGTGACTGGCTGCCAGTGCGCAGCCCCCCACCCCCTCTCGAGATCCACGTTTGTGCCTTCCCCCCAGCCCAGTGGGGACATCCCTGGCCCACTGGTGGGGCAAGATGAGTTTTGAAAACGATGTAAAGCTTTATGGAAATGTAGGAAGGTACTGTACTGTCATCCACACAACAGTGGAAAACTTTTCTTAGGAGCCCACAGGACTAATTTTAAGAGTTTTTACAATGTCTGTGATGAAAGAATCCAGAATGGCAACTTACAAGGGTTTGTTTCGCTTCCCGAATTCTTCGTAACCAGCGTATTCTATGAATGTCACTCTTTTACAGTCTTATGTCAGCATCAGCAACTCACCTTTGTGTCTGAAAAGACATGATTATCCGTAATTACCGTTCAGGTGCATTTCATGTTTCCAAGACACACATCTGCCACTGATACTCTCACTCCCAGAGCTCTTCCATCTGGGAGAAAAAAAGTAGAGACAAAATCAGGATTAAAATGACTATTATTTTTCCAGCCATTAGGTCTTTCATGCACTTTATAGGTTTTAAGGTGAAGGGGTCTGAACCATCTGAAAACTAAATAATACAAGTTTTCTTTCTCAGCAAAGACAAGTTTGAAATATTCACTTTGACAACCTGGAGATTAAAATGATCAGCTCTCTATAAATATTTAAGTTTTTATGTACATATGTTTTTAACTATATGCGTGTGTGTGTGTGTGTGTGTGTGTGTGTATGAGTGCACACAGCATGTGGCGTTTTCCTGGCCACGGTGATTAGCTCAGAGTTGAGCGTGCGGTCCAAGACAGTCAAAATGGGATGTAACTTGGGACCTTTGCTCATCGGCTGTGGAGGAACAAGGAGGCGTGGAGCCTGGGAGCCTTCTGAGACCAGGAGGTTACCCAGCCTACAGAGCAGCCAACACAGAGAGGAGAGCAGAGCCAAGAAAACCGTAGAGAAATGAGGTTGGAGCCTTGATCAGCCCATGCCTGAAGTCCTCATTACCTTGGGACATTTTGGTTACGTGATCGAACCAGTTCCACTTATTGTTTAAGCGAGTTTGATTTGGGTTTTCTCTTATGCAAATAGAATCATCCCGATACACTTACTATCTAATTAACTCTTTACTAGAACCCTAAAAATGAGTACAATTATATTCTTTTCATAGATGAGGCAACTATATTAAAAGATCAAGTAACTTGACTGAGGTCGTCCTGATAGTAAGTGGGGAATCAAGTATCAAACTTGGTTCTATTTGCCTCCAAACCTTGTGCCTTTAACCACTGTGATATATACTAGACCTAAAATAACACGTTTAGACCAGATAATTCTGTTCTATTCACACTGGCCAGGAAACTGCTCTCCTGAAGATGTTTTCTGTCTAAAAAAATCACAAGGGGATTTGCTTACAGGTTATACATTGTGTTTAAGGTTCGGGCTGCCTTGTAGCAGGTGCCTGGTGTACCTAGGTGCTCAGTTAAAATAAGTGGTGAAGGAGTGAGCGTGTGAATACTTCCTGGCCCTCTCCCGGGGGACCCGAGAGCTCAGTGGGACCGGCCCCTCCAGGTCCAGGGTTCCAGATTCCATAAAACACAGTTCTGTTGTTACCTTTATAATTGCAGAAGAGGCATGTCCCCATCTTCCTTTTTGCTCACCTTTTGTGTCCCGAGGTAAAGGTCCCAGTGAGAGGCGGGATGAGGAAAGTACAAGTGAGGCTTGTACTTGTGCGCAGAGGTCGTTACAGCCTGTTGGCATCTCTGCCTGGGGGCTGGGTTCTGCTGATGCCTTTGTGTTGTTGGTTCATTTGGATGAAGGGACGTATGTGGTATATTTAATAGTTTTGCAAATGTAGATAGAACTCTGCCAGATGGCTGCCAGTGAAGAATAGGGACGTGTCGTCGTAGGATAATAACATACATTATTTGGAAAATATAATAATACCTTTACATTTATGTTTCAAAACATAGTAGAAAGACTTTTTTTCAGTTTAATTGAGATGGCAAATTGGGAACATTAAAATTAAATTTTTTTATTCATTAAAAAACTGATGTGTTTTTTAAAATTTATTTTATTGAAGTATAGTTGATTTACAATGTTGTATTCATTTCTGCTGTACAGCAAAGTGATTAAGTTATAATATTATTATATATGTTTGTAATTATATATACATTATAATATATATATTATACATTATATGTATATATATTTGTATATATATACAATCTTTTTCATATTCTTTTCCGTTATGGTTTATCACAGGGTATTGAATATAGTTCTCTGTGCTAAAAACTGAAATGTATTATTTTATGTTTGCAATCATTCTTTCAGTGTGTTTAGTGGGTCTAAGTATACTTTTGTTCCTTTTCTGTCTACTTTTCTTTGTCATAACTATCTCCAGTCTAAAATCTAGACTATGTAAATAATAATTTAAAGAAATAAGGATTCAAAACAAGATAGAAGTGGTATTGATTCTAGAAAGAGTATTTTGTTTATTATACTTAATTTCCTGCTCTTAAAATTATTCAGCCATATAACTCTATGTAAAAATGGATATGCATATATTCATTTTATAGAATACATTTTGTGAAAACACTGTAACATTGTTTTCTTTGCCATTATTTTTCATATACTTTTATATCCAAATTTTTGCCAACACTACCTTTTAACTGTAGTGGTCACATTTTGATAAATTGCTAGAAAGAATTTGTTATATAAAACAATGTACAAAACTATGATATATAAGATGAAGACTCGTGAGCAAGCAGCCTTTTCTACCCTGGAAGTATCCACAAACTTTGTACTCAGTGCATTTCTAAGTGTTTGGCATCATGGAACGTGTAACCTAATTGCATAGGATTTTATCTTTTTTAACCGTCATGAGTTCTTTCCTTTGAATTGCGTCCTTGATTTTTGCTTATAAATGATGGACAGCTAATTCCTTCAGAATTCAGGAAATTCACATTAATTTCCTGCGCCTCACTCTGCCACCAGTGTCTCTGTTGGTTTGATTATCTTTTTATTCACAGGGATGAAAAAGAGAGAGCCTTTTCATTTTCTTCCATGGTGGTGTCATACTGCTCGATTGGAGAATAATGACTTGCTTTCATACATTTATTAAATGATACGCCACACCCTGTAGTAGCTGCCTTCACGCTCGCAGAGCCATTTCAGAAGACCTTTTTTTACGTGATATTTACCAGTAAATATTGCTGTTTCTAGCAAGCTACTTAGTAGTGGAAGATACTGTGTTGAAATAAATAGCAAGAGATATAGTAAGGAGAAGGGAGTGGAGAAATAAATTAAAACAAGAAAAAAAAAGAGTAAGAAGGATAGAAAAAGAGAACAAGAATAAGTGATTTAAAGCTACTAAATTCTCTTTATCTTGAAAGAGTGTAGACGGGTATTATCTGATTACATGAGTATTCTAGTTTGTGAATTCCCCATTTCCAAGTAGGTACAAATTAACAAAATATACTTGGCACTAAAACTTCTCTGAATAAAATTAAGCTTTTGATAATTCAGAGTGTACTTTATGATGTTTCCACATTCCTAGGTCATCAATATAAATATCCAACATTGTGGTCCAGCACTGTAGCTATAACCATATCGTAGTATCATAGAAAAACGATGGAATCATTTGATCTAACTGTCAAGCAGCTCAGCGGTCCTTTCTGTAATTACCCTGAAAGTAAATTTGAATCAAGGTTTTTCCGTTTGTCTATTACACTGGAACCTGTTTTCAAACATCTCATGCGGAACTGCAGTACCTGAAACAGATTTTGAAGAAGAGCCACTTCAGTTGCAAGGGGATGAGAGGGTCTTGGCCTCCCTGTGGCCTCCCCCCTCCCCCATCGATCTGTGGCCAGATCACAGGACCCCAGGGTCCCAGAGAACCCCAGTTTGAAAAGCAACCAGTCTAGACGAGCAACTAGATAGCAGCCTTGTCCCCTTATTGTCTCTACACATAGTCCTAGAGCGAAGTTGACAGAACAGCCTGCTCTCTTCTCTCCAAATGTCAGCAGACGCCAGGTTGGCTTTGGGCTGACCCTACTGTATATTCCTGAAGTTGTGCTTCAGAGTCAGTCCCCCATCCTAAATTGTTTAGTTATTCACGTTTAGTTCATTTTTCTCTTCCATAAAAGTTCTGTTTTTAAAAAATGTCCTTAGCATCCTGGTTGTTTGGATCTGGGAATAAACATGACTTTACGTCTAACTGTGTATCAGCTGTGGAAGACACAGAATAAACACCCCCATCCGAGAGAGCGGCCAGAACTGAGAAGGTCTCTGCTCACAGAGCAGGGCTGGAGAGGGGTCAGGGAGCCTCTGTCAGGCTCGTGGGGAGAAGTCCTCAGACCCTTTTACCAAGCTCTGCAGGGTGGCCTCTATCTGTGCGGGATCCAGGGACAATGCTTTCATATATGCCTTTTAGATCTAAACGGTAGGCAAAATGTTATGTTTTCCCCAAGACTCAAAAGTTACTCCTGCTTTCATCTCCCTCACAGACGGAAATAATTCCGAATCTGTAGCTGGAAATTCTGGATGGGGATTTTTTTTCTTCCGTGTAGATGTGAGAGTTTTGAGCCAAACATTTTTGTATTTTTGTAGCACCCAATTGGATTAAGTTTTCTTGGATATAGAGATACTTGTTGTTACCACATACAATTAAAGTTATCCAACTTCTAAACTGTGAGTGGTTGCTTTATACCATTGTTAAGGGAGGGCTGTCTATACCCTGGAAACTCTGTTTCCAAAATGTGTTAAATGCCCATCCTAAATTCTCTTGCACTGTCAGTAAGCAAATATCCTGGGAGACAGCCCATCATACATTCAGCCGATATCTCCTGGGTGTGTGGGGGGCTGTCTTTGTGAAAAATTCCAAAAATTTTCCTGAGAACTGACGCAGAATTAAAATCAGATACATGAGAAACGTGTACGCTGCTTCGTTTCTTAATGTGCACTTTCATGAAAGGTACCAAGAAAGTTCTCCTTTGAATCACCTCAGTAGTTGTTCTGTCCTAAGTTCCCTTGAATACTATGACTTTTTTCTTGTTTCTATAAAGAGCTTTATGAGATCTAGTTCACATACCACACAATTCACCCCTTTGAAGCGTACAGTGCCAAGGTATATTCACAGAGCTGTACAACCATCAGCACAATCTCGAACTTCTTCATCACCCCAAAATAAACTCTGGACCCATTGCCCATGAGCCTCCATTTCTCCATCCGCTGCCCCTCCTTCCAACAGCCCAAGCTAACTGCTAATCGCTTTTCATCGCTATAGGTTGGCCTGCTCTGCACATTTTATATAATGGAATCATAGAATAGGTGGTGCTTTGTGACTGGCTTCATTCATTTATCACAGTGTGTCCACGGTTCATCCGTGCTGTGGCAGATATTTCTCTTGAGCACCAAATACTCCACTGCGTGGACATAGCACATATTATTATCCAGGAATCAGCTGATAGACATTTAGGTTGTTTCCACTATTTGGCTATTGTGACAAAAGCTGGTGTGAACATTTGTGAACAGGTTTTTGTGTGGACATATGTTTTCATTTCTCTTGGGTAGATACCTAGGACTGGAATTGCCGGGTCACATGGTAACTCTATGTTTAAGCTTTTGAGGAACCTCCAGACTTTTCCAGAGTGGTTGCAGCACTTTACGTTCCCAGCAGCAGTGATCGAGGGGTCCAGTTTCTCACCAACACTCGTTACTGATCACCTTTTTGATTAGAGCCATCCTAGTGGGTGTGAAGTGGTGTCTCACTGTGGTTTGGGGTTGTGTTGCCTGATGACTAGTGGTATTGGCATCTTTTCATGTGTTTATTGGCCACATCTTCCTTGGAGAAATATCTATTCAGATCACCTTTTTTAAATAGTAGGTGATTTTTTAATTATTGAGTTGTAAGAGTTGGTTTTTTTATATTCTGGATACAAGTCCCTTACCAGCTATATTATTTGCAAATATTTCCCCCCATTTTGTGGGTTGTGTTTTCGTTTTCTTGATGGTATCATTTGCGGCATAAGTGCCATGACTTCTGTGTTAACCCCATCATCCCACCATGATTTGCAGTCACTTTCAAGGCCCTTTCCAACCCTGCTTGGACATCCAGATTTCCAGATGGGTGTTGTGTCCAGGATATATCTTTTTTTTTTAACATCTTTATCGAAGTATAATTGCTTTACAGTGGTGTGTTAGTTTCTGCTTTATAACTAAGTGAATCAGTTATACATATACATATGTTCCCATATCTCTTCCCTCTTGCGTCTCCCTCCCACCCTCCCTACTCCACCCCTCTAGGTGGTCACAAAGCACCGAGCTGATCTCCCTGTGCTATGCGGCTGCTTCCCACTAGCTATCTGTTTTACGTTTGGTAGTGTATATATGTCCATGTCACTCTCTCACTTTGTCCCACCTTACCCTCCCCACTCCCCGTGTCCTCAAGTCCGTTCTCTAGAAGGTCTGCGTCTCTATTCCCGTCCCGCCCCTATGGGACATATCTTTGAAGAATTGAATTCACAGGGCCACTTGATTTTCTCATGTAATAAAGCAAGGAAGGCAAGGGAGACCCTTAGCTTGGTTTCCCCACTGTGAACAGGTAGGCGTATGTCAAATGAATCCATTTTAACTCCTACAAGTACTCAGGTCTATGGGTCTCAAAAGAAATAGGGTACAGTTGGCTGAAATCTGATCTATTTATTCTTGTACTGCATCCACCATCTTGTTTTCCAATGGGCAGGAATTGCTGAAACCACAACCCAGGGCTGTAGCTATAACAAAAGAGGATTGAAGAATCTCATGTGTGGAGTCTGCCTTGCTCCCGTCCCATCCCAGTGCAAGGGTAGCCTTGCACTGGCTTTGCTTTCATGTAAACGCTAATCAAGGTTTTGAACCTGCAGTAGGGAATCAGGACCCAGAGGCCAATGATCTGATAACAGGTGGTGATTTTGCGCCTTAGGCTAAATTCGTATCAGCCTGCAAAGTAAAAAGCTTTCTATTTGGGTTGTCATGTCTTTGGCAGGATAAAGCCTTTATATCTCACCCATTGATCATATATTTTCATTTCAGGCCTTATTACCACAGAAAGCAATCTTTGGGTTTGCTCTTTTCAGTAAAATGTGTATGCTATTTTTATTTTATGTCACCTTTGGAACATCTCAGCTGAATGCATAACAGGGAGTGTATGGGTGTTTCTGCCTGCACTTCTATCTAAAACGCCTACCCCACAGCCCTTTCACAGTTAGAATCATAGCCTGCATGTTCATTTGTTGCTATAATGTCATATCAAATTTTAAGTGCCTAGAGAGAAAGCATGATATTTTAAAACCTAAATAGGAAAATCTACTAGAAACTTACAAAGATAAATTCTGATATTTTAATTGGATTAAGCCTAAACAAGCAAGTTAAGTTCCAAGCCAGAACTTTAGGACCCCGTATTTCATCTCATTTTCAAGGCTAAGTGATGACCCAAGGGTTGCCTTTTAAGGGGCGTATAATCGAATTAAGGCGACAAGAGTAATATTCTTGCAGTAATTATGAATGCTGTAAGATTTTGTCGCATGCATGGCATAAATTACCCAACATAAATCTACTATTGTAAATCAACCGTAAGACCATAGGGTTTGCGAAGAAAGAGAAGTCTCTGTGGGCGGAGCTCTTCATTGATGTAATGAACTCATGTCCGTTGACCCTGGGCACCAGGACCCGAATGCAGATGACTTGTTGCAGGTTGCAGCTTCCACCCAGCCGGAATCTCTAGAGAAAGTCTGATTGGGAGAGGTTTTAGGAGAAGCACAGAGGGGGTAGGATGGCGAATGTGAGAGTGGACGGGTGCTCCGAGTGAGGACACCATGCCGGTGAAGCCCCTGGTGGAGCTGGTAGGGGAGCAGCTGCGGGGAGCCTGTGTGCACAGCCCCGGCCGGCGCCCGGTAGGTGGGGCGGGCTTGCGAGGGCCTCTTTGTGGTCTGGAGTAACGTGAACCATTGCTTTGCTGGAGAAATCTCCGCGTTTCTTAGTGGTTGGCTTCCTCAGGCCCCAGATGCACTGTGCTCTAAGCAGGCTCCACATTTATGGGGTTTTTTTTACATCTTTATTGGAGTATAATTGCTTTACAATGGTGTTAGTTTCTGCTTTATAACAAAGTGAATCAGTTATACATAAACATATGTCCCCATACCTCTTCCCTCTCGCGTCTCCCTCCCTCCCACCCTCCCTATCCCACCCCTCCAGGTGGTCACAGAGCACTGAGCTCATCTCCCTGTGCATGCGGCTGCTTCCCACTCATATTTATGTTTGATCCTCACGACAGCCCTGCGATGTAAGTGCTTTTATTCACTTGCCCTGCAGGTGAGGC
Organism: Pseudorca crassidens; assembly: GCF_039906515.1. Lineage (NCBI taxonomy): Eukaryota > Metazoa > Chordata > Mammalia > Artiodactyla > Delphinidae > Pseudorca > Pseudorca crassidens. The sequence goes on from NC_090308.1 coordinate 2,706,497, forward strand.
CGTGAAGGTATCAAATGATTCCGTGACTGGCTGAAGGTCCACGGGACCACGTGTGCGACCCAGCCTCACCTGCAGCTCAGCTGGCGCCAGCCCAGAAGGCCTTCCCACCCTGTCTGACAGAAGTCTGCTGTTTGCACGCTAGTTGAGTTAGCTCAGGACGAGTTCAGCCCCTCTCGCAGGGAGCCGTGGGCCCCTGTGGACAGTATTAAATGTGGTGTGTCCCTTTATTTTCTGCTGGCTTTTTCCTTTTTTTTTTTTTTTTTTTTGAGTTTTCCACAAGCTCATTCCAGAACCCCCAGATAGGTCACATAAGCAAACCTCTGCTGGGGGAAAGTCTTAAGAAGAAAGTAAGACATTTTTCTACTTTTTATTAGTGCGCTGTGATGTTCCCATTTAAGTAAACTCTGAAACTTCGAAACACTGATTTTAAAGCCGTTGTCTCCTAGACCATTTGTCCGAATCTCACCTCGATGCCAGAGTGTCTGCAGGGGAAAGTATTAGTACACGTGTCTTCTGAAACACTGTTGCTCACAGTGAAAACTTTAAATTGGAACAGCCTCCTGCTTGGGAATGTTTCCATGGAGGGTTAGTAAGAACAGAGCTTTTAGAAATGTTTTCATTATCACTTGTTTTTAAATATTTTGGCGTCTCATTCCTCTTACTCTGCAGGCCTTCGCCTTTTTCCTTAGTGACCTTTAGGAGGGGCAGGCGTGGGCCTGGCTGGAGAAGTTCTCAGCTACGGCCGCACTCCCTCCCGCGTGGACACGTGGCGCTCGCCCAGTCTCTGCCGGCAGCAGCATCGGCTGCCAGCTTGGCGGCTGTTGGGGGAGGGGTCTTTGCATCCTCCACCAGCCCTGACCTTCCGCCCTGCTGCTCAGGACCGGGAGGCTCATTTGGTGCACCTGGGCCCGCCCCCCCAAGGCCCTGCGCTACTGAGGGTCCTTTGTGATGCCTGTGAATTTGCTCACCTGGCACCTGGGTCAGCTTGAACTTGCCATCTTTCCTGGCACTCTGCCAGGGAAAGTGGGGAAAACCACCGTTCAAATCCTCCCCACGACCTCTCAGGAACCCCAGTGTCTCACAGGAGAGCTCTCTACCCAGGCGTCCTCGGGACGCCCCAACGCCGATCCCATTTCGAGCCAGAAGCAGCATCGCAGAGCCCACGTGTGACCCAGCCCCGTGTTCCTGGCGGATGACGGACTGGAAGGAGGGCGTCACCCCGCTCCCGTAGCTGTGCCGCCGCCCCACCCCACCCCGTGCTCCGAGACTGCATTCAGTTCCTGAGTGACTACGTGAACTAAGGAGCACAGTGCTTTTTGTAAGTGCCACGCCCATCGAGGCAAGAATGCACCTGGCGGATTCCAGCACAGCTTCCCTCCCTCAGCAGCCGTGGTGGGTCACGTGGCTCTCAGAGAGGCAGGAGTTGGCAGAAGGAGAGGTCTTTCTGGATCTAGAATATTCAGTTCTTGACCTCCCTTTTACACTGAGGGCTTATATCATCATTTCAGAAGAACATGACGTCAGCAGCCTATGTGGATTTAAGTGAATGTTCGCATGGACAATCACTGAGCTTTGAGTCTCTGAACAAACTCATTCAGAGGGTGAAAGCCACGTCTTTCCACATTTCGCGACTACGTACGTAGCCTATTGCTATGCAGAAAAGGGCCTCAATTCAATAAACAGAAATATTGACTTAACTCCTTTCTCATTTTTATTATGAGATATTTCAGACATAAATGCAAATAAAAAATACCGTAACAGACTCCTACATACCCATAATTCATCGTAGGAAATAAACATGATCAGTACAGCTCCCCGACCTCATTCCTGTCCTTCTCATCCAGAAGTTACCGTTCCCGGTTCAATCCCATCCTCCCTCTTCATTTCTTCTGATTTTTCCTATGTATATATCCCAGACACTATCATAGTTTTTCATGATGTACATGCTTTATAAATGGAATCACATTGCATATATTTTAATGCACTGTGATATTGTTGGGATACATTCATGTTGATCCAATAGCTCGGTTCCTTATGTTTGCATCTGTGTGGTGTTTGCTATCTACTCTATGAATATTCATCATCAGTCCTCCTGTGGGTGGACGCCTGCAGGCTCCTTCTGTCTTTACTGTGAGCAGTGCTGCTTGTACGCATGGGGGAGGGTATTTTCTAGGACATATTCCTGGGAGTGAGGTTGCTGGGCTGTGGAGCACAAGGTCTTCAACTTTACGAAATGTTACCAAATTTCCCTCCAGAGTGGGTGGTATAACCCATACCCCCAGGAGCAATAGACGCGGTCCCGGTCTCCGCATTCTCACTGTCAGCGGGCGTCGGAGGTTAGGTGTCTGCCCTGTGATGCCTGTGGGGTGATGTCTCGTGGTTCTAACTCACTCTGCCCACGACGGGTGCGGTTGGCCCTCTTTCACGTGTCACTGGTCATTTGCATTTCCAGTTGCACTGCCCCTTTGTGTAACTGTTTTTAATTCTCCTTTTCTCTGGCTCTTTAATTGTTTTCTGGGAGTTGTTTATGTATTCTGAATAAGAATTCTTCATCAGTTAGATGTAAGGTAGACAGCTTCTAGTGCGTGACCCATCTTTTACCCTTTTTATGCAGAAGTCTTTAGTTTTTATGATGGTGAATCTCTCAGTCTTTTTCTTTATGGTTGGCGCTTTCTGCGTTCAATCTGTCCTCACTCTGAAATCATAAAGACAGTCTGTTTTCATCTAAAAGTTATAAAGTTTATTTTGGCCTTTAACTACTGGCCATGAATTCTTTTTACAGCCTTTGTATATGGAACTAATTTTGTTTCCTGTCTTTGTAAATAATGTAACCGTTTTCTCAGCCCCACTTGTTGAATTGTCCATCTTTTCTCCACCGCACGGCCACTCTGCCGCATCGCGGGGTTCCCAGAAGGACTGGGTCCATTTCTGTCCCATTTGTCTAACCTGTGCTGAAACCACCCTCACTTCCTGTTGATTTAAAATAAATCTTGGTATCAAATTCAGCAAGGCTCTCCTACCTCCGCACTGTTTTTCTTCAGTATTATCTTAGCTTTCATGGCAGTTTAGTGTCGACACAACTCTTGAACCTACCTGGAGTAACTTATTTCCAGGTTAACTAGGATGTTTTCTGTGGAAGTGTTTTGTAAGCCGTGGGGAGCTACAGATTTAAGTCGTGGGTATTTACATCACGAAAGCGTTGTGATTTCTATGGATTTAAGAAAATTTTACGTATTCCGTGGATCAGCTAGGATGTAACTTGCTTACAAGTAAAGAAATATGGCCCGATTTTCATTGTTTTCTCTTTATAATGTCATGTAGCCTCTAGGTGCTCAGTAAATATTGTCTGGATGGAACCATCAGTCAGTCAGGCTCCAGGTCGCTGAGTTAGCTCTTCGGTTGGTTGGGTTTTTTTTTTTTTTTTTAGTATTTCTAACTCTTCCTTCCTTTATTCACATCTTTTTGAGGTGAGGGCAGGAGGTTTTTTTTTCTTTTAAGAGGTACTAGATACACAAGGTATTTTAATAAATTGCTCCCCTTGTCTACTAGGCAAAAGCAAAACAAATTTAATAGGAATATTATAATAAAAATGGCTTCAAGTTTCAAATTTAATTTCCTACTGATTTTGATAAGACCATTTGCCATTGTATTCACTTTGTGAACTAAAGAGCTTTTGTCACTGATTTCTACACATTCAGAATTTCATTTCACTTTAAAAAATTCTACATGCAGCTTTATTGTTTAGTCAGCAACTTTTATGTTAAAAGAATGATCGTTTCTTCTCCCGTCATTTATTCAACCAGCCTTTGGGCGTGATACTCTCACAGGTGCTTGTTCAAAGATGAATTAGGCACACTCCTTGCACCACAGGTTCTTAAATCCATCAAGAGTAAGAGATGTCCCTGAGTTCCCCAGGAGTATGTCAGAGAGGACAGGTTAGATGAATTCGGATAGGAAAGCCACATCTGACGGAATGACTCGTTCATTTCTTTGTGAACACGTCCGTATGGAATTTCGACAACATGCCAGGCGCCGCCTTGGGAAAACCTCCAAGAATGAGACAGAGACTGTCTCTGCCCTCGGAGCCCGTGGTCTGCTTGGGAAGACAGACGTTGGAGCAGCAGTTTTAGCGTCCTGAGTGGAGTCGTAGAGAGTGCCGTGGTGCATGTAACTGAAGGGTCTAGTCTGGGAGGGGAGGACAGAGAGACCAGCACAGGCCGAAGCCCAAGAGTGTGTCTGGGAGCAAGTGTGGCAGGGCCCCACTGGACGTGATCTGACCCGCCCAGAGAAGACTTACGCTGTCATCTCCCTGTTGCGTGTAGAGCTCATCCCATCCGTGTTACCATCACATGGTGAACTCATGTTGGGCTAAAACCTGTCGCTAGTCTGGCTCCTCTAGTCTGTGGCTTATTCGTTTTTTGCTTGACAAGAGTAAGACCTTACGTTTATTTTTGTTACTTTAGCTTGTTGGTAAGTTCAGCCTCGCAATTTATCGGTACTTTTGGTGACATGTATTCTGTCTTCTTGCAAAGGACAGGAAGCGTCCTGCTTCACACAGGCACCCGGACAAACGCTGCCTAGAAGAAGGCACGGCTGCCCGGCAGAAGCTTTCCTGGTTGACGTGGGTTGATTAATTCCTCTGCTCTGGTTAAGGCAGTCAGGCAGCTATTACTCCATCGGTCATTATTTCTTCGTTTTATTCAGTGTACCAATGAGAAACGTCATAAAACGTCTTCCCACGTTTACCATCTCCCTCACCTACCTGTCAGGTAACCTCAACGACGTAGAAAAGGAAGTCTGCCTACCTTTAGTATAACCCTCTGATTATGGTTGATCCCAGCTTTCTATCTCACATGTTCTCAACTGCCCTCAAGTCTCCTGGCCTGTAGTTTACAGAACGCACCTTTCTAAAAACCTTTGCGTGTCTTCAGTTCTTGCTATCAGTTCAGCCTCTTCAAAAATCCCCAAGAGTAGGTCTTCAAGTCGCAGTCACTGGGCTGTGACACAGGTATAAGCCCAGGTGAGCAGTTACAACATGTTAGATGTACAGGTGACCTGCTTCCCAGCCATCCCTCCCCTCCTGGGTCGTGAGGGACCGGCGATCCATCCCATCCTCTGAGAATGGCCCAGGTGTCTGATGGGGCTGAGTCCTAATCCACTGGGAAGGGGACAGAGATGGAGGGAAGAAAGAAGAGAGGCAGAAAAGAGAGATGCTGGGTGCTTAGACAAAGAAAACCCTCTTTGTTTCCTGGATCGTGACAGAATCGGGACACGATTTCTCTTCCCCGCCTCCATTCTCCCAAAGAAAACAGGCTTCCTTTTCCTGACACAAGAGGAAAGAATGTTGTATAAACAGAGGCACTTAGAACCAAAATGTTTAGAGCTTTTACCCACACAAACCACACAGGATTTAGTTCATGATGAGCAGATTCCAGGTTGTTTAACCAAAAGTCTTGATGTTCAGAGGGTCATCTTTTTCCAACTTCTCTCTCCAGAGCTCGCTCTGAAGTTGCATCAGCCCTGAATGTGGGTGGCTTCTCAGTCGCTCCGTTTGCCCTGCCCGTCTCCACTGTGGAGTCCAGCGTTAATTCTGCAAACCATTTCATCCATCCATAAGCCTCTTAAATCGTTCCTGTAAGAGCATACATGCCCACGAGAAAATAAAACGAGCTATGTCTGCCCCACTGCCTCCGGCAGGGACTCCTGCCCACCAGGCTAGGGAGGAGGGCAGAGGGGTGAGGCCCCAGGAAGCCGAAGCCGTCAGCAGGGGCAGCTCCTGTGCTCCCACTGCCCCCCACGCCTTCTCTCCCCTCCCTCCTGAGAAGTGTTCTGTGTGCTTTCTGCCTGAGAGGTGGACAGTAAGGGGAAATCATAGCAACAGTGATGGCTGTTGGGAGCCCCTGGAAGAGCAAACCGTGTCCCAGTGGGGCTGGAGGTGTCTCCTGAGCCGTTTGGGTGGGACCAGAGTGGCACGTTTTAACAGAGGAAGGAGAACGCCATTTGCACAAAAGCTCTGCTGCATGACTGCGGTGCTTCTAGGAGGCGGGCAAGCACTCCCGATGCAGCCGGAGATGCTGGTGGAGAAAAGCCCAGCCCAGGCCAGGTGCAGCGGCCGGCAGAGTGGAGGGCAGAGCCGGGCAGCTGGACCACTCTCACCATCTCAGGCTCTGGACCTGTTTCTCCTCTCCTCTGCCCTCCACGGGGTAGTGCCCCTTGGGTACTGCTTGTCTCTTTATGTTTAATTATTTGAAAGGTCCATGTGGATGTTACTGTTAAATCCAAAGAAAAAATCATGAACGTTTTGCTTTTGCCTGTGTTATCGATCAGATCAACTGTTTTGTATATCATCAAAATCATTTCATTTCCTTTCTAACATCCCTGATATTTTCGTCGAACTTTCCCTTATCTACTGAATATCTTTATCTGCACACCAGTCTCTCCCCATCTTTTGTTCCGGAAGAAGAGAAATTCTTCCTTCTTTTCTGACGAATTCTCCCTTAGCTTCCAGACCCCTGTCTCCTCTGGCTGCAGGCCTCCCTCCCTGGAAACGCTTCACCTCCTGCATCGACAGCTGCTCCTGCGCTGGGAGGATGCGCAGGTCCCTGGGCCATACCGGCTGCCAGCCCGTCTTCCGTCTTCTTCCTCTGCCCTCTTCTCAGACCAGGGCCACCTCACCTGCTCACCCACCTCTCTCCCCCTCACCGGCCGCGTTCCAGCTTCAGCCCTGGAGCTGCGCTTTCTAGAGCTTCGTGCCAGCCAGCCCCTCTGAAGACCCCGCTTTTCTCCATGGTTGCACAGCCTTTATCTGGTACCACCTCCCCTCCCTCCCGCCATGTGGCAGCCTGTCTTGTTTCTCCTCCTTTCGCTCTGAGATCCCACTCTGTGAGGTGTTCGTTGATTTCTCCTTTCCCCAGCAAACGCGGCAGACTCCACAGTTAGGTGCTTAGAGTCCGGTTCTCAGCCCTTTCCCTGCCCGAGCTGCACACCCTTCACCCGGTCCCCCGTCTCTAGCTGCACAGCTGCAGAGGTGGACCACGTGACCCTCCAAAGCTCCCTTCTCCGTATCTCTATGTGTTGGTTTTGTAACCTCTCTCCTAGTCACAGTGAAAATCTCAGTGGTGGAAACCCTCCAGCCTCTCACCTCCCACGTCCAGGTCACCTTTTCCTTCCTTCACTCTCGTCCTTACCCTGTCCCCTCCCCACGGTGACTGGTGACCACGCCTTCCAGACTTTTCCTGCATGTCACCTGCAGAGCAGTGTCCCTGGCATCCGAGTGCAGTTCACAGATTTTAAACCCATCGAAACGCTTTCCCTTCCTGCAAGGTCAGATACCAGTAAGTGTTCAGAGATGTCTATATCCAGACCCAGCTCTAGACTTCCACGCTAAATTATTTTAAGCTTGTTAAAGCTGACTGAATACCATTCCCATAAATTCTAAGAGGCGTTCCACGTCTAGAGGTCTTGATCTGTGATTGGCTTGGATTGGTCATCAGGCCGGCCAGTAAGGGATCCAGTTCGTTGATTCGGTAATAATCAGTTGAATTCGTTATAAGCTCTTCTGTCGTTCTTTTCTATCCTTTACCCATCTTTGTCAGAGTAGATCAGGTCGGCACAGAATGTCTCTGAAGGTCAACGCACATTAGATGAGTCTCTAAAACGTGTGGGCTGGGTTTCCTAACAAGACAGCTTCTTAGCAGTGTGGGTCTCAGTGTTGTTACATAGGGTTTTTGTGAAGTTATTACGATTTCTAGAGGTTACTAATGTGTAAAAAGATGTGCTTACGCCTCACTGGCAAATAGAACCAGCTGTGACTGTCCCCCAGCTGTGACTTTTCTATTTTTCAGAGTGGAAGAGGGGCTTACGATTAAAAAGTTATCTGAGGAGTGAAGTCCCAGTGGATGGGCCTCGTCTGGGGGGACCTGGGGCCCAGCCCCCCTCCCTGAGCTTTCCTGTTGTTGAGCCCCGGGTTTTGGAGTTACGACGCAGCATCGTAGACTTTCAGAGGACAGAGTTGCATTAGGAATTATATGATGGTATAACCTTTACGGTATTTTTCTTCCAAACACTTAGAATTCTTTTTTCAGGATCCAAACATCCACATTGAGATTTCAGGATCCCCAGATGCACGTAATTGGAGCTCTCTGATTGCTCTCCTGCAAACAAGCACTTCTGTCACGGAGGCTGCGGGCTGATCAGCTCCAAGGCCTTGAATAACTACAGTACCTTTGCGTTGCCCTCTCGTGTGATTCATACTGGGATGGATGTTGACTTAGAGGCTCAAGATCCTTCCCCTCCAGGATTCATGCTGACGATTTTGTTCTCAGATGTCTAAGGATCCCTTGTTATTGATTCATACTCATGAATAAATGAATGTAATTAGGAGAGGTTGCTGGTATGGTCTGCTCCCTCCACAAGCCTCTTCTGTAAATAAGAGAGGACAAGTCCGAGGGCGATGTTCCCGTCAGGCAGCAGGTGGGCTGGGACCCCGCAGGCTGCCAGGTAAGGATGCTTCACTGGAAGAAGTGCTCCAGGCAGCCCTCTCCTCCCGGGCTGCCTGCCTGCTCTCCCCACTCCGCCCCCGCCCCTCCGTGCCTCTCTCTTTTATCCCCCGGGGTCTGATGTGGGACAGGCCTTAATTAACTCAAGTTCCGACTCGCTTCTTTCCATGTATCTTGCGCTGTAGTAGGTAGAGTGGTCGGAAACCTTGACTCTGGGTCCTGGCCTCAGACTCCACTTGCTAGTCAGGTGAGGAACTAGTCAGTTACTTTGTCTCCCTTGTGTAAAGTGAGCTTATTAATAAGCAGGGCCTAACTCGTAAGGTCGTTAATCCGTTAGCGCACGTGGCGCTCTGAGGACAGGGCCTGGCACGTGGTAGCCACTAAGGGTCAGCGGTCACTGTCAGTGTGCGCAGTGCCCACGCCAGGCCCCTTCTTTCCCTGGAGAGCAGTCCTCTGGTTTTAGTTGGAGACAACACCCAGCTGATGCGCTGGAGGCCAGCTCTTCCCGGTGCAGTAGCTCCTCAGTTACCCTATTGATTTCCTCGTGACTCCCACCTACTATTTATAGTTTTTGACCCTGCAGTTCCCTTGAGAAATAGTTTTCTTTCTGCTGATTTGTAACATCAGTTTCCTCTTTCCCACCTTTCAGGCTTTCTGCAAACTTTCCCATCCATTGCTGCATCCTGACAGGTTGTCCAGCAAGGTTGTAGGGTGATTTTTTTTTATTAAGTAAATCTTCCGTCATTTTCTCATTTTCTAAGCTCTGATCAAGTTCTCTGTCACAGATGTGCTCTATTCCTTGAAGATACGAAAGATTCATCCGTCCTTTGGGTTGGGGCTGGTTCAGGTTTGGTCGCTGTTATTATACAATTTGTGATACTGATTTTGCACGGTGTAGTAGGCAAACTCGGAAGGGGTCACGGTGGGTCACTGCGGGCCGTTGGTGTCCTGGTGATGGTTTAGGAAAAGTCGCGGTGCTGGCTACATGCTGGGTTCGTTTCCTGTGGCTGTCAGAACAGACCACCACAAACCAGTGGGCGCATCAGCAGAAATCCACGCTCTCACAGCTCTGGAGCCCAGAAGTCTGAAGTCAAAGTGTGAGGAGGGCCGTGCTCTCTTCAAGCCCCTCGGGGGGCGGGGGGGGGGGGGGTCCTGCCTGCCTTCTCCAGCTTCTGGAGGCTCCAGGTGCTTGTGGCTTGGAGATGTGTCACTCTAGTCTCTGCCGTCACCTGGCTCTCCTCCGTGTGTCTGTCTTCACGTGGCCTTCTTACAAGGACAGACTGCATTAGGCCACCCTCCTGCAGCCTGGCCTTGTCCTAACTGAGTGCCTTTGCAGGGCCCATTTCCAGACGAGGGCACATGCGCAGGGGCTGGGGGCTGGGACTTCAACATATATTTTTCGAGGAGACACAGTTCAACCCGTAACACATGCCAATGACCATTTTGACCAGAGCAGTCCCACCACTGCCCGTCTAAAACCATACTGCTAATGCCACGTGGAAGTTTTCCATCGGCCAGCTTTTAGCTTTGTTCCGTATCTTGACGTCACTCAGATACGCTTTCAGTACTTGCTGGAAGAAGACGGCCTGGTCGGTATCTTTGCTGAGGCCTTCAGATCGGCTCTGTTTCCATTCCCTGCATCTATTAAAAATTAAAGCAGTCCGTCTCATGTGCTCCATGCCCTGAAATAGGATCTTCTCTCTCCCAAATCTGAGGGAGATCTGAGGTCACATCGATAATCTGTAAATTAATTTTAAGTTGATGTTTTATCTGCCAGACCCTGGTGCCTCTCACACCTCCCAGATCTTGGGGCGTCCTTGCTCCTCTTGGCCTGTTGACGTGGAAACTAGTAACTTGCTATTCTGATCTTATTTCCGACTATTTCCAAGTTTTATGTAAAAAGTAAAAAACAAAACAAAACAATGGCAGACGTAGTCTCTATTGTTCGAATGGCGCCAGTGCCAGCCCCTGTGTCTCTCACTTGGGCTGCTTTGTCTCTCCTGCAATGCCCTGCCCCACCGTAATCTTCGGTCCCTCCCGGAAGCGGGCCCCAGCCACACCAGCCCGTCCCCGCTCCTGTGACCTCTCCTGCTGTCATCATTCGTGCATCTCACGTTGCACGTCCATGATCTTGGACATCTGTGTTTGGGGATAGATGATCTGCCTCTCCAGTTAGATTACAAGTTTCTCTCCATTCTGTTCATTTCACCAGAGTTCACTTTGTGTTGTATGCAAAGTAAGGGAGTTAGACATTTTGAAAATGTTTCTGACAGTTACCGCGTTGGGCCTGAGTGGTCCGTGAGAGTCTTTTTATGAGGCTGACGTCGCACGCCCTGTTTTAAGGAAAAGCTGCGTCTCTAAAGCGCAGCCCTACTTTGCACTGCGTTTCCTCTAGAAGTCGGCGCTGAAGCGAAGCTGCAAGTCCAGAGGTCCTGGTCTCCTAATGCACTTTTTGAGCTGGGTTAGAAGTTCTTATTAATAAAATGGAATGGAAGGAAAAAAATAAAGTGAGGATAAAACAGAAGACCTAAGGGCAGAATGGCATCGTGAGTGCAGTTCTTCTACAAATCGTGGCTCATTTCAACTGATTTCCGGTTGGAATTTACAGCCCCTCTTGCCAGGAGGAGGATCGATTCTGATCACGGGGGCAAGGTCGTTGGGCCAGTGAGTCAGGCTGGCTGACCCTCCGGTTCCAGGGTGGCTAGTAAGGGTGGTAATTTAGAACATGTGTTTGCAAAACCTCCCACTTCGTCCGGTAGTGCTGCAGACGAATTCCGCCCGTCCCTTTTCTTTCTTCCCGTGAAAGTGAGCAAAGGTGCCCACGAGGACTTCCGGCTTCTGCGGGTGGCAGGAGGCAACCGGCCCCTTGGCCAGTGTTTTCATTTTCAACCTGACCATCTGTTTCCAGAACATCTGGGCTCTTTTGTAAAGCACTTAATTTTTGAAAGAGGGGCGACACCCCGATGTCCTTGGGAGGCACGTTACTAATTTCAGTCATGATTCATCAAAGGCTGAGAGCTTTTTCCTCCTGTTCTGCAGCGGGCCGACCCTGGCCAGCCACCTCCTAGGTTCCCTGACCCACTCACTCCTCCTTGCCCATTCGCAAATAAGCCCTGCGGGAGCGACCCCACCCCTTCCACAGCCGGAGGGGCGGCACCCGCGATTCTGTGCAGAGTCTCCTGGTCCTGTGGACACGGAACAAGGGCGTGTGTCTGGCCCTGGGCTGAATGTGCAGCAGCGTTTTCCTGGGCGCTGCTACCTCTCCTGTGCTCTCGGGTCCCCGGGCCTCCAGGAACGCCTGGGTCCATCATCAGGGCCACAGTAGAATCCCTGGGCCGCAGGTGTTCCTCAGTCACCCCAGCCACCAAGTCGACAGCTGTGGGAACTGAGGTCAGGGTCCACGCTGCCTCTGATGGTTTTCCTGTGGGAATATGAACCATGCTCGTGCAGAGCTAAAATGAGCCCTGGAAACCGCTCCCAGGCTAAGCGCCCGCAGCCTGGCCTGGGTGAGGGGTGGAGGCTGCAGAACTTCCCGACCCTGTGCTGGGGGGTCCTCCCTGGAGAGAAGGCAGTGAGGCGCGTCTGTGCCAGCAGCGGGGAGGCGTCCCCTGAGCCCCGGAGTCCCAGCAGCCCCGTGCCCTGGGTCCATGCGCGCCTGAGTGCCCCGCTCACCCACCCAGCAGCGACTTACTCCTTCCCCGCCTGAAAATAGTGACTCATTGTTTTTGAGCAACTTCCGTGCGGCAAGCCTATTAAATGGTGCTTTGAATATTTCTTTAAAGCTTAAAATTTTTTATCTGATCCTCAGAACGATCTTACTGTAAATATTATCTTCCACGTCGTCCTGATGAGGAAGAAAGTAGGTTCATGGAGGGTAACAAAGGTCCACGGCGGTTAAATGGTGGAGGTGATGGAATGTAGCGCAGATTCATTTGATCCAAAGACCGGTGCACACACACGCATGCACACACACTCACATGCATGCACACACACTCACATGCATGCACACACACACACATACTGCTTCCGGGAAAACATTTGATTATGCTGCCCGCGTTCCCTCTGAATGTGGAGCAGACTCCTTGGAGGTCTCTGACCCTCTTTTCAAACCTCACGCCAAAAGCAGCCGAGGGTGGAGGGTGAGCGGGGGAGTGGGGGGCTCAGTTCCCACCTTCTCCTTGGGCGCAGCTGGGTTACTTCAGATCTCGACTTAGGCTTTTAAATTGGGGAGCAAAATGGAGGAACCTCCTGTTTCTTTAGGAGAAGTCCAGGTTTAGTTCCTGGTCCTAAAATTCTTGAACTGTCGCAAGTGAGGGGGAGCTCACATCTATGCAGGGCAGGGGGCCAGGCCCTCCCAACACTACAGGGAAGCAAGTGTTAGTGAAATCGTGCCGTATGTGCCACTGTCACCACCATGAGAGCCAGGAGGAAATCACACTGCTGAAAATTTCAGCAAGACCAAACCTTTGGTTTTATCATCTCAAGATGTATTTTCTTCAGAGATTCAGGCTTTCCGTCTTATGCTTCCAAATTTGTTTATATATCATGTTTATTTTGTGATGGTTTGCTTTCTTGATTTTTACTACAGAAGCACGAACTTTTTCAAGGAAGGTGTTGTGTCACCGTATCAGATATTCAGGAATCATCATCATAATGTCTCATGACAAGTAGTATTTTGAGGGCCTGCCATGTGCCAGGTACTGTGACGAGTGTTTTGCATGCGTCACCTCATTTATTTCTCACTTCAGCCAATCAAGGTAGGATTGTCCCATTCGGCGGAGGAGGGGACGGAAATAAAGAGTAAGGTGCCTGCCTAGAATGACACTGACTGGAATTGGCTTGGGTGGGCGGCTCCCCAGCTTGTGCTCATTTATTCTGCAGTCCTTTTGTCCTGACCCACAGTGTGTGAGCTTAGAAGACGTCCGCTAAGCCAGCGTTTCTCGGGCTGCAGCGTCACCCGGGGGCTGTGGACTTTACTGCTGTTTTGGTGCCGTGCCCTGTGTGATACTGCAGTGAGGTACCAAAAGCAAGATTCGTGTCTTGCTCAAGTATCAGCCAAATGTCAGTGTTCCTGGTCGGTGGGCAGTTTTCTTCTGCACCAAGTTAGGGCTCCAGGCTCCTTCATCTTACAGCTCCACCCCTGCCAGGGCCTGGAAGGCTCTGCATTCCCAGCAGAGGGGGGAGACTGAAGGAGAAGGCAGCTGCTTCTGAAAGGTGCACCCCTGCTCCCCTTCCATTGGCCAGGGCTTGTCACGTGACCACACCTGCCCGCAAGGGGCTCTGGGAAATGTAGTTTGGGCTGGGAGGCCCTCATCGTGCAGCCCACCTATGAGGGGAGAAGGTGGATTGCTGTTGGCGGTGGTATTCAGGAAATGGGACTCCACGTGTAACTGATTTACATTGTCTGTCACTACTTCAGAATAAACCTTGGTAATTCTATGGAGTAGTTCCTAAGCATTATTAAAAAATCTTTTGATAGCGTGTTTGAGTTTTTCCCTTTAATGTTATAAAATCATCCTGGGCAATTGCACACAGTTATAAATAAATTTCAAAATTAGGTCTGTACTGAGGTTGACAGCCAGCCATAATGGAGAACTGTTAATAATCAATACAAATATGTGAGCACACCTCAGTTCCTCACTTCCCAAAGGGAAACACTTATAATTCAGAAGCTGTAGTTGAATGTGTGAGAATGAAATGATACCCCAGTAGGGTGTCTTGATTTCCCAGCCCTTGTACTCACTACCACCTACACATAGCCAGTGTCATATCTACTTGTATCTATTTTGGGACATTCTGGGGGGAAAGGAAAATATGGAGAGAACCTAGGCTTCCAGAGCCCCCATCCTTGCAGGCACTTGTCTGTATGCACGCGGCCTCCAGAGGGGCAGAGACACGGAGAAGCGTGCAGGTCCCCGCGTCAGTTGCCATAGTAGAAATCTGCTGTGTGTTTCTCAGACACTCTGACGTGCCACCGCCTCCGATGACGTTAAAATATCCCCCGATGAATCTTTAGTCGCTGTTGTTCATTTAAACCCCCTGAGTTCTGCCAAATGTTCCTGAGTTTCTGGACCAGTATCTCATTGCAAATAGATCATTCACGATCTGCTCAATGGGAGATGATTCCTTTTGGAATGATCTTCGTGTCCACAGCTCTTCCCTGAATTTATTGACTGAAAACTTGGCATGGCAGCCTAACTGCTTTGTCTCATTAAACTTTCAGTTGGACCCACTGTAAATTAAGGTTGGAAACGTGACAGATGTGATCACAATCACAGATAAAAATGAGCCAATTGGGTGCGCTGTATGACTCAGTATGTTGCATACTGTAGGGCTGTGTGCTAGGCAGAGAGTGCCTAAGCATTTTTCATTTATTGACAGTATTTCATGGCATGACTGCATGGTATATCCTGTCCATAAAATAGATTTTAAGATGTAAATTTTTATTGGCCCTTAATTGGAGTGTGTCTCTCACCGCTGGGTGAGCTTATGAGATGGCTCTAAATAAATGGATTGACTGTTGCGCTGTTAGCTATGTCACCATTAAATAGAACCTGTGGTACGTTTATGGAAATAAAATGCTGTAGAAAAATACGAGAACCAGCAAACGTGCACATTTCTTTTTGAACAGATTCATTTCTCACTTTGTACAGTGCTTCCTCGGTGGAGATGAACCTAAACAGAGACATCCAAGGCCCCTTAGAGTGGGGAGGCAGGAATCTGGTGATAGTTGTCATTTCTTTGGGCTTTTAATAAACATCCAAAAGGAGTTTGACGGGCTTGGCCTAAGTTTCCTATGTCATACTGTCACATGCAAACCTTCCGCAGGGGTGTGAGGTAGATGGTCACAAAGGTGTGGGGCGAGCAGAATCAAGGGAGTCATTCCCACAGGACAAAGGGGACAGTGTGATGGTCCTGCCAGGACGCGGTCATTTAGACCCTGGTCACTGACACTGGACATCCCACAGATGAGGGCCATGTGCTTGCTTTCTTTTTTTTTTTTTTTAACATCTTTATTGGAGTATAATTGCTTTACAATGGTGTGTTAGTTTCTGCTGTATAACAAAGTGAATCAGCTATACATATACATGTATCCCCATATCTCCTCCTCCTTGTGTCTCCCTCCCTCCCTCCCTATCCCACCTCTCTAGGTGGTCACAAAGCACCGAGCTGATCTCCCTGTGCTATGCGGCTGCTTCCCACTAGCAATCTGTTTTACATTTGGTAGTGTATATATGTCCATGCCACTCTGTCACTTCATCCCAGCTTACCCTTCTCCCTCCCCGTGCCCTCAAGTCTATTCTCTACATCTGTGTCTTTATTCCTGTCCTGCCCCTAGGTTCTTCAGAACCATTTTTTTTTTTTAGATTCCATATATATGTGTTAGCATATGGTATTTGCTTTTCTCTTTCTGACTTACTTCACTCTGTATGACAGTCTCTAGGTCCATCCACCTCACTACAGATACCTCAATTTTGTTTCTTTTTATGGCTGAGTAATATTCCATTGTATATATGTGCCACATCTTCTTTATCCATTCATCTGTTGAGGGACACTTAGGTTGCTTCTATGTCCTGGCTATTGTAAATAGTGCTGCAATGAACATTGGGGTCCATGTGTCTTTTTGAATTATGGTTTTCTCAGGGTATATGCCCAGTACTGGGATTGCTGGATCATATGGTAGTTCTATTTTTAGTTTTTTAAGGAACCTCCATGCTGTTCTCCACAGTGGCTGTATCAATTTACATTCCCACCAACAGTGCAAGAGGGTTCCCGTTTCTCCACACCCTCTCCAGCATTTATTGTTTCTAGATTTTTTGATGATGGCCATTCTGACCGGTGTGAGGTGATACCTCATTGTAGTTTTTTTTTTTTTTTTGCTCTACGCGGGCCTCTCACTGTTGTGGCCTTTCCCGTTGTGGAGTACAGGCTCCGGATGCGCAGGCTCAGCGGCCATGGCTCACGGGCCCAGCCGCTCCGTGGCATGTGGGATCTTCCCGGACCGGGGCACGAACCCGTGTCCCCCACGTCGGCAGGCGGACTCTCAACCACTGTGCCGCCAGGGAAACCCTCATTGTAGTTTTGATTTGCATTTCTCTAATGATTAGTGATGTTGAGCATCCTTTCATGTGTTTGTTGGCAGTCTGTATATCTTTTTTTGAGAAATGTCTGTTTAGATCTTCTGCCCGTTTTTGGATTGGCCATGTGCTTTCTCAACAAGCACAAATTCATTGCTTTTAGCTCATAAATAGTAATTTGGTAGTTTCCAGGAACTAATTTATGTGTAATAAGATACTTTGAAAAAAAAACACCCAAAGTTAGAGTAAAACTTATCAATTGAAAGAGAAATCAAGAAAACCATCCCACTTACAGTGGCACCAGAAAGAATAAAATACCCATAAATAAATTTAACCACGGAAGTGAAAGACCTATATGCTGAAAACTGTAAGACATTAGTGAAAGAAATTGAAGACACAAATAAATGGAAAGATAGTCTGTTCACATGGATTGCAAGACAAGCTCACAGACACAGAGAACAGACAGGTGGTTGCCAGCAGCAGAGGGTGGGGATGGGAGAAATGGATTTTAAAATTGCTATATCTTAATTAGAATTGATGCTGGAATAACTATTTTGTCTTTCAAGTTCAATATTTATATGTGCTTTAATTCTGTTTTCCGCAAATGATTTTTTTGTGAAAAAACAAAATTAAATTGAATGTATTTGAAAGTAGGTTCTGAGAAAGCATGGAGGATAAAAATATACTGAGGTGTTTTTCCTTCAAAGTACTGTCCACATCAAATTACAAAAAATATTTATAGCTTTTACTGTTCGACGTTTTTTGTTTTTTTGTTTTCCCTACTTGGTAAATTGGATGCATAATAATGTTCCTTACATAAAACTCTAGAAGTTTCTTTCAAAGTATTCTGGCTTTTTCAGTTAAGACGGAAATCACAACTAACATTTTTAATAGTGGAAATTTTATTACTGTCTGTTTATTTTTTGGCACTTTTTCCATAGAGAAAATAAATGCCTATTAAATTTTGTATGCATTTCTGTTATGCTATGAATTTGGTAAAAATTAATTGATGCTATAAAACTTGTGATTAAAAAAAGAACTCTCACAGTTCCGTGACACATTTGAGTTGTGAAATATAATTTGTGCTTCTAAGGTTACTGCACGTTCATGGACACCGGTTAATGAGGTCACTGGTGCCAGGCCGCTGGGAATGGTCCATGCGATGGGTCAGTAACGGTCATTTAAACATCTTTCACTTTCCGTAGAAGTTTGGTTTTACTGGATGTGTCCCTGTTCAAACACAAAGGCTTTATTTCAAAGAGTTCGTGTCCCTGGAAGCCAGCCTAGCAGATCCAGATAACGCTTGATGACCCGTAGTTGAGATGGGCCCTGGCCTGCATTCCCCCGGGTCCTTTGTCTCGGCCCTCCTACCCCAGCTGCACCTGCTCAAACAAGGTGAGATGCAAGTGATGATTTCTAAGGGCTTTTCAAGTCATGTGTCTGGGCCCACGTCCACATAATGCAACGTGAAGGGTACAGTGGGAGAGAGGTTCTCAATGACACCAGCCACCCAACCAGCTAGAAGCTGACCCCTCATCTACAGCCTGACCTTCTGCTTGGGCCTCTCCCTGGGCTCGTGGGAAACACTGAATCCCTTCTCGGGGGACAGAAAGCTGCCAGGAGGGGACATCAGCCCCCTCGCTGGGGTTGGGCGGGGGTCAAGGTGGACCCAGGCGCCCGGGTGGGGGTGGGCCTGTGGTGGGGCTGGTGGAGAAGGCCTGGCAGTCAGAGAGGCCCAGGGGCCGTCGGGCTGGGCACCTAGACAGGCTCGGCCTCCTGTGTCCATGTTCCTGGCACATGTGTCCCAGGGAAAGTGTTTGTAGTGGGAAAAGTAGACGATATCAAAGGTGGACTGCATATTTGAATTTTCAAACAGAGAATTATAGGCAATATGGATATGCAGTGGGGGTGATTTAATTGCTGTGTTTTGTGTCTTTCTCCAGTTAAAGGTTTAACATCCCCACTCATTCTCCCTCCATCAGACCCAACGTCCAGTCCTCCCCCGGCGGCTTTGGTCTTCCCCAGGGGCAGGCAGCCCCAGGAGGGAGGGGGCTGGGCTGAACTCTCGCCCCGGGTGGGAAGTTCCCCCCGGCAAGTGTGACCTTGACCTGTGCTACCCTTGGTGGGAATTAATCAATAAACAACCTATAAAAGGAATAGAAAAGGGTTTTATTTGAGCCAAACGGCATGAGACTCCTGGTGGAAGTTCACGTAGCTGAACCAGAGGCCTGATTCAGCAGGCGGGCCTGCTCCCTGCATTTCAGCATCCCTACAGGTTCAGATGCCGTCTGTCCCGGAGGACCAGTTTTGCAAACCCTCACCTCCACATTTGAGCCAAGAGGGAGTGTTTAAGCCAGGAGAGAAGCAAGGAGTGGTTACAGTGGGAGCCGGGATTCCTCACATGCTCGCTTTGCTCTGAATAACGTAACGTGCTTAGACTTCACTGGTGAAGCCCCCGTCTCTGCTTTGCAGAAGAGAGAAGTGAGTAAGGTGCAGAACGGCCACGGTACTTGCCGGGGTCACGCGGCCCATGATACTGGTGCCAGGACCTGGACCCAGGCAGCCCCTCCGACACCAGCATCCTCCAGGCTCAGTGCTCGTGGGCTACCGTGCTCTCCTAAGGTGTATCTTTCAGACTCACTGTTTCAGAAGCCTTTTATTTCATAAGATTTCCGAGTGTAAACTCATTTTACGGAATGTCTGTACATCTGTGTGTGTGGCAGCCACGTATTCGGGGCAGGGATGAAGGGCCACGGCAGGTGCTTCCCGATAGAAGGAGCACAAGGTGAGCGTTGGGGTCACAGGACCCCGGGTTCCAGCCCTGCCTTGTGCTGTTAGTGACTCCAAGTCATTTCACTGTCGACTTAAGAATCATTTCTTCATCTGAAATGATGGATGTCCTGACGAGTTCCCTTTTGCCTGAAAATTTTATTCTTCCAACTCAATCCAAGGAGGGATTTCTGATTTAAAAAGACATGGTGATCTTTACTGGTAAAGAGACAACAACCCATGAGGTTTTTTTTTTGTTCTTTGTTTTTCGGTTCATCTAGGGGGTGGGTGTTGTTCTGAGCTCTTAACTCTCTTCAGATAAACTGTTTAGTAGCAAAGAACCTGCAAAAGAAGTTAAGTGGTGAGATATTTCCAGACGTAGAGAGAATAAACAAAAAGTAACACAAAGTCATTGGCAAATCAGTGTATCATCAATAAAAACAGAAATTCCCTTTTTCCTCTGAAAAGCTCCGCTTCTCCCGTAAACTAAACGGGAAATGAACTCTCGCTCCTACGAAGTGCTTTTCGTCTTGGCAAGTAAGGTACCCACTCTTGCTGGATTTGGTAAGTCTGGACTCCACGCCGAAGCCAGCGCTGGAAATGGCTCTTCTCAGGACGTTTGGGAGAAGCCCTACCTGCTTCCCCAACCCCGATCAGGCATGTGACCTGGGGTCACGCTTCTGACTTTTTAATGTAAAGACAAAAAGATCCACAGAAGCCATTGTAATTCTTCACAGTTTAACTTCACCATTTTATATTTTAAAAAATCTACCCTCCAATGTGGTGTGAGACGTCGTAAAGCTTTTACCAACGTGCAGCTTGTAGAAGCGAAGCCGTGCGCGAGGAGCTTGGTGATGTATGTTTATAGTTTTGGCCGCGGCAATAACTCTGGTTGTTGGGAAATGAGCAACGTTAGTGTAGAGACCGTGGGTTTTTAAGTATTTGCTACATCATGGTTTGTTAGTTTAAAATCATTCTTGTCTGTTGGTAAAAATAGGACCCCCTCGGAACTCTTCCTGATTGTCTTAATAAGACTATTATATTTTAAAGGAATAAAAGCTTTATTTTTATGAAGGCCATTACTCAGATATCTTACTCCTTCAGAAAGTCCTGCTTTTCAAGCCGCCTGCTGAATTAACAGGGTTTTCCTGCAGTTATTTGTGTGGTTCCTGTTTCCGTTTTACCATCATATCGATGTCCAGTTACATGTGACATGCTCTTGTGGGCCGCCGTGAGTCCGTGCGTCAGGACGTATGGATGGAAAGCGTGTGGAGTCCGTGTGTTACCTGTCTGTGGGATAGAGAGGTGTATAATTACCTGTGATGTTGCCTAACTGCATCTTGGTCGGACTGCATAGAAATGGGTTTATTAGAACTGAAATTTTTTTGCCTTTGAACTCTTTAAGGTTTTTTTTTTGAGATATCTATAACTTTATTTCAAAGTTGGCAAAATCCCAGACCACTTCACTCCCCAGCTTATCGATTCTAGGTTGGACTCCCTCCCTCTCCAGCTCTAATGACCATGGGAATCTCAGGAAGAACTTATCCCAGGACAGTCGATACAATAAGCCCGTGGGACCTTTACGGTTTGTAAACAGAGTGATTGCCCCGGATGCTCCCGGGGCGGGGTGCACGGAGACACCTGGCCACCTCCCAGGCAGGTGTCTGTCGCTCCACCCTCCCGGTGAGAAGCAGCAGCCCGCTGGTGGATGTGCGCAGGGCGCGCTGTCCTCCACCCCGAGAAGGACGGATGCACCCTGCAGGCCTCGCCCTTCTCCTCCGCAGCAGATCGCAGGGTGATGTCTGCGTCCGTGCGCACAGAGCATGCGGTTCAAGGGCGCTAACCAGACGTCAGGGCGGCTTCTCCGGGGCGTGTAAGGCCCGGAGCTGGTGAGGCACGGCTGGGCTTCGCGGGGCTGGCCTGGTCTCTGAAACAGCCTTTCCGCGTCTGGTGCAGCGTCACAGATGGAGGATAAGGCCGGAGGCTGCCTCCGCCAGAGAGGGAGGGGCACTTCCTAGTGGTTCCTGACAGCCCCGGGCACCCGCCGGCACCGCCGTCCCCTGGTGGGGGAGGGGTCTCCCCACCCCACGGCCTCTGTGCCCGACCCCGAGTGGGCTCCTCTCCCAGACTGTAGGGACCCTGGGGCCCTGGGAGCTCTGGTCTCGCATCCTCCGTGTAGGGGGCACCCATGGTGTCCTTAGCGACCGGTCCAGGTGTGGGTCCTGCTGCCCCTTGGGACCCGGGCAGCCGGAGGGACAGGAGCGCTGGCAGGTCCGGCTCCACACCCAGCGTCCCAGGTACGAAACTCTGCCCAGGGGTCCCGGGGACTCAGCCGGGAGCCTTTGACGAGGGGACCGGCCACCGGGAGAGCCGATCAGGGACTTGTTTCATTCGTGACCCGTAGAAAGCATCTCAGTCCTCTAGGGAGCTGCTCCCAGCGCAGAGCTGGAGGGGTCCTTCCCGTGAAACCTGAGGAGTGAGCATCCCGCCGCGCTCAGGAGCGCCAGGCGACGGCCACGGCCACCGGCTGCTACCGGGAGGACGGTCCTCTTACACTGATCAGTTTTTAATTAATTTAGCTTTACAAGAGGTTTTTGTTCTTTTCCTAATATAAAATTAGTAATTGTGTATGCTTATGTCAGAAATTGGAAACACTTTCCTTCTTTTTACCAGTATTTATTAGCTACTCTGTGGAAGACACTACACCAGCGTGCAGCAAATGATCAAGAAGGTTAGAATCCTTATAAATCCCACCACTCAGACCTAAACAGATGACATTCGGGGACGTTTTCATTCTTTCTGAAGTGCGTGCCTGCATAATTTTGCTATAATTCTGAACACAGAATTTTGTATCCCTTAAAATAACTGAATATTATAGTATGTTTCCATGTCACTAAATATTATCATAAATGAATTTTATTTTATATGTAAAGATCTGTTGTATGTCTTTAATGTATTTAAACAACACAGAATATTAAGTGCTTTTCTTTTCCCTCATGTGTTTCACTGTAATTAATGCTAAAATGGCATCTTTACATCCTTACATATAGGTATTTGTCCCTCCCTCTGATTATTTCCAAAAATTTTGAAAGTGAAATCACTTGTTTCAAGATTAAGGTTTTTGGTACAAAGGTGCCGACTTGCTTTCCGGAACAAGTGTTTAATCTCAGTTTGCCCTGACAGTTGCCAGCAGGTGATCACTACAATTTGGCAAACATTGGATATTTTTATTTTCAGCATCTTGGCTAGTTAGGTAGACAAAAAAGTCTCATCTATTTAATGGTATAGGGAGTCCAACCTAGAATCTGTGATAACTGGTGAGGTACTTTAAAAAATAATTTTCTTGGAGATTTAATTTCCTTACATGTAAACCCTCTCCTCTTTCCATTGACCACTTTTTCATTTTGTAGTGCCGGCACCTACACGCAGACACACACACACATCACATCACAGACATACACATCACACCATAGACACAAACCACACAAGTCATGCCACACACACACACACACACACACACACACACACACACACATTAACTGTTGCTTTGGTTCCAGTATTTTTCCCTGTTTGACACTGGCCTTTTAGTGTTGTTCATGGGCTCTTAACATCTAGAACTTTTTCCGTAGTTCCATCTCTTTCTGCTTTGCCCCTGCCTCTCCCTCCTGTCCTCCCATCCTGAAAGCAGGAGGCCTTCATGTCTGCATTTCCTAGTTTTCCACGGTGTGTGTGCCTTGACCTTAAACCAGCCGGAAGGTGTTTTGGTAGCTGACGTTGGCTGGAGAGGGACTGGGTTCCCCCGATACCAGGCTGTTCTCCCCGTCACCGAGTGCCGGCTCTCCACCCCAGGTCAGCCTCTGTGTCCAGCGGGTCTGCCCACCAAGCTGGCAGCTCCTGCACCTGCTCCACACTTGGTACCTGTTCCAGACTTACAATATAGGTCAGCGCTTGACAGGGCAAACTCCCCTGGAATGCTTTCCATTTCCCCCAGATTTCTATCCTACTCTTTATTATTTCATGTAAAATTTAGAGAAATCATGTCTTTAAAAAATCTCTAAAGAAGCCCCTTAAAATTTGAATTTAAACAGCATCATAAATATGTGAAGTGGTGGATGTTAATTACCTCGACGGGGGGAATCCTTTCACGATGTACACGCAGATCAAACCACCACGATGTACTCTCAAAATATCTTACAATTTTATTTGTCAGTTATACCTCCATTAAGCTGAAACTTTAGAAAATTTAAAATAACAGAAAAACTGAGCTAAACATCCATGACATTGGAAAGAATTAACAGCATCATCTTCCCAGCTTTTCCTTCTACTCATTCAAATCCACTTTCGTGTCTCTAACGTTTTGGTCTACTTTTCTATATGCCATTTAGTTGTTAATTTTAATATTTTATTACTCCTTTGAATGTTATCTAGTTTCCCTGTTGCATTCGCTATCTTGATAATTTTGAGTTATAAGGATGGAATTGAGTTTTGTATTTTGTTTTGCATCCAAACCTCCTATCATTAGATCTAATATATTTCTTTTGGTTTATGCTAAACATACTCGCTACTGCCTTTGACTTACATTTGTCGTTCTTATTTCTATTTCTGTGCTTATTGCATTTTCTAGAATTTCCAAGGGACTGTTAAATAATGATGGTAATTATGTGTGTTTTGCAAGCCCTGTAGTTTGCGGGGGCGGGGGTTGTTTCTGTTTTTGCAGATGAAATACGAGAAAGAAAAATGAAAGCGTTGTCATTGGCGACGTTAATCTCTGACTGTGGACCGGTTATAGCTGTCCAGGTGACTTCCTATCAGGTCGGTGGGCAGAAGGCAGCTGAGACCAGATTGCGTGACCCCTTTGTGTCCTTGGATGGCTCTCGGGAATTCTGGACATCCTGTGACACGTGTCCTGCATGTGTGCCCTTGTGTGATTTTCTGGGAAGAAGAGGCCAAAGATTCTGTCACATTCTCAAGGATTTCTGTCACCCCGGGAAAGTTGAGATCTGCTGCATGCAACGAAGTTCCCTTTGGTGGTTACAGGGGGCGGGGAGCAGCAGATGGGGGACGGGGTGATTCCTGGACCCGCAGGTGAGGGCGCTCTGGGCAGTGGGCATCTGTCCTCATCCTCCAGACCAGAGATGAGACCCAGCCCTTGGGTTTCCCGGGAGCAGGGCTGCCCCGGCGTGGGTGCTGCAGGAATTCCACTTCCATGCTGCTCTTTCCGCAGTCGAGTTGGCTTTTAGATTAAGACAAAGGAGATGGGTTTCTCTGGGCCATTTTTTAGCAGACGCTTGGTGAATTTCAGTTGATCCCGGATTACCTGAGAGAGGTGTACGCTCCTGTGTTCTGCTGGTCTGAGCAGGTCTCCCTGTCGCATTGCAGCACCCTGGGTTTCCTCTGAGCAGACTTTCCAGTGCAGACGGGCTGGGTCTCAGTCGCGGCTCCATTTCAGCGATGCAGTGAATTGCACATCCTGTTATAATCACCTGCTGGTGTGGCGCTCTCTGCTTGGAGCTAGCCTCCCGGTCAAAAATTATTTTCTTGGATACCTAGTACTGTTAACACGTCAGCATTTCTGTGTAGTTAATCTGTCCAAGTCTACACTCTTATATTAAATTGGAGCCCTGGGAAATGGACCAAAATTAGTTCTCTTCTTCTTATTTCCCCTCTGGGTGTTGCCAATCTCTTACTGTCTCTCTAACTTGGCCACCCATTTTTCATTCGGGTTTTTGAGTCACTGCTCTGAATCTTCTGGTTGCAGCTTCTGTTAATCACTCATGCCCAGCCCCATGTATGGAAAACATATACCAAGATCAGGTCCAGGTTTGCAGGCCAGCAGCCAAGGACCCGGGCCGTCACTAGCAGGTCCTTGGAGCACCACTTCTCAAGTCATGGTTGACCTGTAGTCAACCCAATTTAAGAGTCTGTTTTTAGCAAGAAAGGTATTTGCAGAAGAGTGTTAAGAGGACCCCTGATGTTTTAATGTCTTCCTAATTTACCTCAGTAGCTCATGATGGATCTCTTTATCCATTAATTCATCTGACCCTGTTCTAGAAGCTGTTTTCTGCATACCCCCAACTCTCTGGGCCTTCACTTTACATTTGCCGTCTGCTGTGTAACTAGGACTTTTCTTTTGTGAGTCAGTAGAACCTGAGGGAAGATCCCTTTTGCTCAGCTCACCCTCTGTGACATGATGGCCTGTGCTCCTCTGGCCCTAGGCCTCTGGGTGGCTGCTGTGTGACCTTGAGCCATCATTGAGCCTCTCTGGGCCCAGGTGGGTGCAGGTGTGAGGAGGGAGCGCTCTCCCTCCAGCCTCTCAGCAGGTGGAGCCCCTCGCCCAGAGGCCTGAGGGCCAGAAGTGAACAGAAAGGCTTGGGGAGGCTCCAGGCCAGCGCTGGGCGATGCTCAGAAACCGAGGAGACCAGACGCAGGGGAGGCCTTGGGGAAGACGACAGGGTTTGCACAAACGCCGCTGTCCCCACCTGGTGAGTTCTACCCCAACGGGACCCCCAGGGCCGATGCGTCCGAGTCGTCCAGAGATGAACCTCTGGCCGTACCTGGGGGCAGAAGCTCCACACCCACAGGGACATCGTCAATCAAGGCGACAGAGGATAGGCAGCATGGTTCCCCCCTCAGGAGGCTGGGCAGGGGAGCAGGGGGAAGCGGGGACTGGGCACACTCGTCAGGCTGCGACCCGGCACGAGTGAGGGTCCCTTTGCAGATGCTGAGAAACAGCCGGTGAGCACTTTCGGGGGGAACATTCAGAAATGACGCTGATGTAGGCCCCTCCTACAGAGGAAGGTAGCCTCGTCCTACAGTGCTGGCAGTGAGAGGCTGGGTTTGGACACTGGGTTTGGGAGTGGAAGAATCTCACGCCCACCTGACGATAAGTAGTCACGTATTCAGGCGTCACTTATAGGCGAAGCCCTAAATTCTAGTCTGGGTTGATGTGAAAACCTTTCATTCTTTATCCCTTCCCGGCTTCCAGGTGTCTCTCTTGAGAGGTAGTTATCAGAGCGACGTGGCAGCTTTACACCCAGACAGGTGGCCTTCCTCCTGGCCTCCTGGCTGCAGAATTCATGGACAGTGTCTCCTGAGATGGCCCGAGGTGACTCTGGACCCACTTGGGATCCTGTGTGCCTGCACGCGGCTCAGAGCTTGCCGTCTTCAGGGATGCTGTCTGGGGGCGGGAGTCCACCCTGGTCCATGCTGGCTCTCCACAGGCTGCACACCACCTGTCCGGGCTGGCGCTGGGCTCCCCCAGCTGGTAGTTCACGGGCTCAGGGCATCCACTACTGATTATGGTCTAAACCATCTGGGCCTGGCTCTGCTCTGCTGCCAGGTCCCGGCACAGCTGAGGAGCAGAGAGCTGACAGCACTTGGGGACCAGCCAGGCCCACTTGGGGAGCCGCTACTGGGCCCCGTGTGCAGCTGAGGGGCCGAGCACACTCAGGGAAGCCCTTCTGGGCTGGCGGCGGGGCAGGACCACTGAGACCCTGACCGTCACCGACGTCGCCCAGGGTCACCGCCAGCTCTGACATTTGGATCCAGGGCCTGGTGAGCTAGAATAAAACACACATCGAGAGCCTCCTGGGGGCGCTGGAGAAAAGACAAGCGTAGGATGTGAAAGAGAGAATCCAGGAATCGAGAGCCTCCTGGGGGCGCTGGAGGAAAGACAAGCGTAGGATGTGAAAGAGAGAATCCAGGAATCGAGAGCCTCCTGGGGGGCGCTGGAGAAAAGACAAACGTAGGCTGTGAAAGCGAGAATCCGGGACTGTAATTTTTAAGATTCCTTCTCATCGTCGTGGCTGACTTTCAGCTTAAAGAGTGGGCCTGTCCCCTGAGCTTAATGATTTGGAATTGGTTGTAAATTAAATTATTTGGAGGGGGAGGTGCAGGGGAGCCAGAACCCCTCAGCGGGTGGCCTAGCAGGAGTCGTTCTCACCCTGCTCTCGTGTCACAGGCCAGGATGCGCGGGACCAGTCTTAGGATTGTTGAGCTTTTATGAGAGCCCCGTGCGAGCCGTTAACCTAGATTCACTGCTTAGATTGTAGAATACAACTGGCTTCTCTGAAGCACATCTGCATCGTTTAAAACAATTTTATACCGTAAAACACGAAGTGTGGCTTTGGGCGAGATTTTTGTTGAAGACCCGTTTTCCTTTTCTCTTTTAAGTGTTAGGGATTTACTTCATGAGCCTCTGAGAGGAGACAAGCTGTTTCTGTTTCTTAAGCCCCGTGGTCTTGAAGTCCCGTTGGATGAGGGGGCTCTTCTCACTCACGTGAACTTGGAGCAGGAAGCACCCTTCCCACCTCACCCGGCAGCCGCTGGTCGCCTGCCCTGCTCTCTGCTGCACCTCTTAGGGGTAGTTAAGTCAAAGCCTCTCAGTGAGCACTGCCAGCTCATGGCCCCAGGTGGACGGCTCCGACACGGGGCGTCCCGTATCCTAAGGCCTCCGTCCCCTCCTGGACACCCGGGTCTGCTGAGACGAGGCCTGGCCCCTTGGGGCCGCCGAGGAAAGGCTGTCCTCCGCCACAGTGGACGG
Source organism: Pseudorca crassidens (assembly GCF_039906515.1). NCBI lineage: Eukaryota > Metazoa > Chordata > Mammalia > Artiodactyla > Delphinidae > Pseudorca > Pseudorca crassidens. Next base: position 2,734,384 of record NC_090308.1, read on the forward strand.
ACACTCTAGTGGTGGCCAGGATAGGTGACCTCGAGGAGAGCGTGTACGCACACCCCAACCTGGAGGAAGGTCCATTTAAATTATCGTTACTACTGCTGCAAGTAATAGCCCTGGGTTGGCTGTCCCCGTGTTCACGGTGGGGTCCGTCTCGGACGAGCCACGGCTGACATCCAACTGCACAAGTTCACCTCTCACGTCCTGACTTTGAACTTCCTCCTGCTGGGCAGGCTTCTAGGCCCCTTAGACTCACCCACTTCCTTCATGGGGTTTTCCATCATCTTAGAGGACATTTCCTTTCCCCAGGTGGGGCAGACGACAGTGACACCCCACACCTGTGACACCTTGGGCACGGCCCCCATCCTGTGGGAGGAGAGCGGCCTCTCCCACCCTCTCATCGGTCCTGAGGGCTGTCGCTGGGGCACACGTGTGGTCCAGGCTGTCCCAGACTTCCTGCATGGCGAGTGAACTGGGGGGAAAACGTCCTGCAGGTCATTATAGGGAATATTGGGAAAGTGAGGGTTCAGAGACGGGGATTCCGTATATAAATTAGAGCCCAGAATGATTTCAAGTTTTCTTTTGATCTCTTAATACTTGCCTGGGAGTAACTTGACTGTCTCGTAATTTATCTCTATTACTTCCTTACGTTATAGAAAACCCTAGTTGTTTTAGTACGTGGCATTATATCTTCATTAACACTTTTTTTTGCTAACACACAGCCATGCAAACCCAAAACCAATTTTTCTCCTTTCAGCTTGGGTGACAGAAAAACTCTCTCAGTTAGGATGTTGGGTAGGGGAGATATTGGCGTAATTCAGTCCGTTCATTTTCCCCAAGCTCCGCAACAGAACTTCAAGTTAACTTGAACTGAGTCACAGCCAGGCGCTAGGAGACACCACTCAGCGTGAGAATAGTCCAGTTCCGGGCTGACCCGAGCTGCCCGCTGTGGAAAGTCTACAGGGGCTTGGTTCCCAGGACCCCATTTATGTTGGTCAGAGAGGCTTCAGGGCTTTATCCCCGCAGGCGAGCCTGGAAAGGACGCCGGGCAGCCAGGAGTGTGTCCCTGCGCGCTCAGGCCTCCGTCGTGTCTGCTGCTGCCCAGCTCACTGCGCAGACAGGCTGAGGGCGTACTCACTGTGGGCTCTCCCCCGTGCACAGTCAGCGCCGTTGGACGACCGGAAAAGACAGCGTATTTGGTAAAGCAGGGTATGATTCGTAGGCACCGGTCAGTGCCCCTGGCATCTGGGTGTTGGCATTTGGCTTCTTGGCACTGGTCTAACTGGGAAGGTGTGGAGTTGTTGGGACAACGGACACCAGTGATACACCCAGTTCATGCCCGTCACCCCAAGCCTCCAACAGGCTCTTAAGGTGGCCTTGGTAAGAGGATGGAACACGTTTCTTAGAGCAGTGCACTCTTACCGGGAGTACCCAGACAAGCCTTTGCGTTTGCTGTGCTGTCTGGTCGCACTGTTTGGAAGACTGTAGATCCTTTACCTGGAATAATTGGATGCGAAAGTGTTACGTTCTGCGTGAGAGCAGCAACTTCAGATTCTCTCTTACAATGTTCCTCTGTTTAAAGGAAGGTGTGTGTTGTTTCCTGGTTCACCTGGCCTCACCATGTGCCACCTGCCCACACGTGTCTGTTCCAGGCCATTCCCGATGGTGTTCCTTCCTGGGCGTGGGATTCTCCTGCCCTCTAAGTACTATGTGACCTTCAACCGCAGCTCTTACGGAAGTTCACGTTCCTTCTAAGATGAAGGACGTTTGCTGAAAAAGACCCATTGATCCAGGGGGGAAATGAGCGTATTTAGGTGCTTTTCAGTGGGTGCAGGAATAGTCTTTCCCATAATGTCGGGTATTAAGAGGAAAGCCTTCAGGGGCTCACAGGCCAAGAAGAATGAAAATGCGATGATAATGACAGAGGAACCCATTCGGGTGAATTGAGCACCTAGTGTGCAGGGCCAGGTCCCTCAAACGGCCGTTCACATCGCGGCAGGCAGGCGACACAGCTGCTTAGGAGCTGGAGTGGGGTCTCCTGTGGAAGGGAGGCTTCCTGATGACCTAGAACTTGGGAGAAGGAGCGAAGAACGGCCCGGGAACAGAGTGCTTGCTGAATCCCCGGAGATTAGCTCTGGATGAAGGACGTGCTGATCATTCCTGGCTCATCAGAGACAGAGAATCAGAAATCACCTCTTCTTCCCCCAGATTTCCAGACACGGCCCCTCCGTTCGGCGCTCACTGTCTCCAACGCTCTGCCCCCTCAAGAGCCGCACACACTTACTTCCATGCTTGACTTGGTGCATTCAGGCTCCTGTTACACAGTTCCACAGACTGAGTGGCTGATGGACAGCAGAAATTTACTTATTGAGGTCCTGGAGGCTGAACGTCCAATTCAGTGTCGGGTGAGGACCCGCTTCCTGGTTCATAGATGCCGTCTTCTCGCTGCGTCCTCACGTGGCAGAGGGGCGAGGAAGCTCTCTGGGTCTCTTGTAAGGGCAGTAATCCCATTCCTGAGGGCTCCACCCTCCTGACCAATCGCCTCCCAAAGGCCCAGCTCCTATTACCATCACACTGGTGTTAGGGCTTCAGGCTTTGAATCTCGGGGGACACATTCAGTTCAAAGCAGTGTCCTGGGACATCCCTGTCACCTTCACCCTTAGTGGTCCCTTGTCTAGAGGCCAGCGTCCCTCAATCCCTTTCCTTTCCTCAAAAAGGACGCTCTTGATCGATGATGACTCTGTGTCCTCTGTCAGAATGAAGAAATCTCAGTTTTGTTTTTTTTGGTTTTTTTTTTTGCGGTTCGCGGGCCTCTCACTGTTGCAGCCTCTCCCGTTGTGGAGCACAGGCTCCGGACGCGCAGGCTCAGCGGCCACGGCTCACGGGCCCAGCCGCTCCGCGGCACGTGGGATCTTCCTGGACCAGGACACGAACCGGTGTCCCCTGCATCGGCAGGCGGACTCCCAGCCACTGCGCCACCAGGGAAGCCCGAAATCTCAGATATTGAGGCTGATAGGAGTGTGTCATAAAGAGAGGTGTGAAAAGCCATGATGTGGAGACGGACCCCGTCTTTTCCGTCGTGTAGATCCTGCCACGTACCTGCGAGGAAAGCAGGCTTGTTTGCTTAGGCGCAGTGTTGCAGGTTCAAGCTGTTTCAGTACATCTGAGTCCAAACTGCTGAAGAAATGGGTAATTTTTACATGGTGTTCATTGAATGGATGTTTTCTGTCATCACTTGGACAGTATTCTAGCTACACAGGGAAAAGGTCAAGGAATGAAAAATCCCTAAACTCATTTCAAAATCAGGTTTTTAAAATTACCGATTAATTTATCTTTGTAAAACTCATGACTGCCTTTCGTTTGCTGGGCCCTGAGTGTACGTGCAATTTGAGTATTTTTAAGACTTTCGATAGAGTTGCTGGTGGTGTCGTCCAGAGTGTTTCCTCAGCTTTACCCGGGGTGGAAGGTCACACTGTTTTCTCAAAAAACCAAAAAAAGAAACCCGCAACTCTTTCCGACAGCGCGTTGACTTGCTTGCTTGATCTCATGTCTGATGGGCCAGTGTGTGTCCTTTGGGGACCGTGTCCTCACTGCCACCAGCACCTCTGCCTCTGTCTTCTCGTCCAGTGAAGGCTCGAGTCGCAGGCATTATTCCTGAGCCTTTCTGTCCACCCCCTCCAAACAGCGTGCGCATCCAGGGAGAGGCGGGCACGGAAGCTCCCCTGGGCTTTTTATTCAGTCAGCAGCTCGCAGTCCAGTGTTTTCACAACAAAAGAGACAGGTTAAGCTTTGTCTCACATCCACCTTATAAAGCGGGCCTGGCGATCTGGGAATATTGTAGTCACGAGGCTTGAGACAGAAGTTGAGATGTGCACAAACTAGTGAAAATTTGCAGAGCTCGCACTTAAGGAAAGGGGTAGGAGTAATTTCCCAGGGAATCATTATTTGAAAAGTTCGAAGGATAATGAGAAAACTGTGTCACTCTGTGGGAAGAAGTAGCTGAAAGCTGAACTTATGAACTGTGTCAGCTGCGTCACCAATCATTCCAAGAGCTCTTCGCTCCAAGAGCTGCTTGAGATCATTCCCTGGAGTCCCCCTGTGCGCGCGCAAACACACACACACGCACACGCACACGCACACGGAGGGCTGGGTGCAATTTCAGCCACCACTTTGGGGCAGCCTGCTGGCGAGAGCCCCTTCCTAGACACAGATGCTCTTTTCCCATGAACAGTCTCTGACCTAAACCTGTGAGTTTTCCGGTGGGGCTCAGTTCTGGGTAAGATCCAAAAGGATGCTGGAAATCTCAGTGGGATTTGCACTGGAGTTCCAAAGGCATCATTCTGGGAAAGAAGAGCAACTTGGAAACATTCAGAAACAGATGACAGCAGGCTGGTTGTCCTTCTTCAGCCTCTCAGTGTGTAGCTGCCGACAGAAAACGGCCAAGTCCATTAAAGCCACGTGTGGCTCAGGAACAAAGTCATGGACGGGGAGATGCACCGCACGTGTGATACTGGGACAGCTGAGTCGGGGCAGGACACAGCGGGGAGAGGGAGGAGAGGGCATTGGGAGGGAGGGTCCTTGCTACTCTGCCCGGGATGCTTGCTACTCACGACATCACCAGTGGTCGCCAGTCTGTTTAAATGAATCCTGGTCCTTGTAAGCATTGCTTGTATCAAGGAGTTTAACCAAAACAATAGTGTGAAAAAAACATGCGTAAGTGGCCAAGGTACTTGATACCTACAGCGTATGAGCTCAGCCTACCGCGAGAATTTTAAATCCAGCAGTATTACATGAGTGTGCTCATATGCTAATGATTATGGAACCATTCAGAGTGAACACTGTTGACGGCGTGTCACAGCTTGACCGCAGAAGTGACAGAGCACCTGCAGCTGTCGCCAGGCTCCCAGCCTGCATCTGAGGTTCAGGGCGTAGGTGTCATGGTTGGTTCATCACTGCTGTAGCACCAAGTAAAGAATTAGTTGTCTTTGCAGGAAATGATAGAACTTTTACTCAGCAGTTTGGGATAATAGCGTCAGCAGAAGGAGTTTTCTAAACAAATTTTCAAATCACTTTTTCTGGGATAAATAGTTAATTTTTGACATACTACTACCAGAGTCTCAGAAAAGTCTCAGGATTTTCTCCACCATCACTTAAGCCTGTTGTAGACAAAGGGTGTGATCTTGAAGTACAGCAAGATATCTCGAATTGCCGGAAAGGGCTGAAGCATTTTGGCAAAACCCAAGCTAGGATAGACTTTTACAAACTTTTATAATATGATTTCTTTGAATTTCAAAATCGTATGTAATGCAGATCTCGACTCCACGCATGTGGGACGTTCCCAAGCCCATGTCTTACACCATGAATCACGTTGCCCCTCAGCAGGTTGGCTCGGTCGTGCTGCAGGCCTTGTTCAGCAGACGTACTCTGGACCGAGCATCCCATGGGATAACAGACGTGAGGGCGTTCAGTGCACCTTGCTTAAAGCACCCACAAGGTCTTCATTTATTCCTGTACAAACACGTATCGAGTAAATGCTGTGTGCTGGGCGCTTTGAGGTAGGAGGGTACCACCAAGAACGAAACAGGTATTTGCACAGAGGGGCCAGGCCGATGGGGGATTCAACTGATAATGACAGTGATGTTGTATTTACCCTGCGTGTAATCCCTGATTTCTCCAAGAAGTGTTTGCAGGTCAGCTGCTTCTCTCAAACAGCTTCACAGGTCATTGGGTAACAATCAGCTTGAGTCTACTGGAGTAAAATTTCAATTGTCCAGACCCCTCGGTGGCCCTGCAGGGGGTCCTTGGAGTCTCAGTCTCTGGTGCTTTGGGAACCGTGGCCATGCTGGTCGCGGGGAGCTGCATGGCAACAAGGCCACTGTACCCTCTAAACCAAATCAGTTTGTCGCCTCACTTGACGTGCTTCATCTGTGCTCGTGCCTGTTTGCAAATCTGCGTCTTTGGCTTGTAGTGGCAAAGCTTACACGTGTGTGCAGTTCACCAGTTAGCTTCGTGCCGTTTGAGGGGTCCCTTGGGGCCGAGTTCTCGCAGCTCTGACAGCTCCACCCTCGGGGTTGGAGGGCAGTGTGATGTGGATGGGCTGATGGGGGCATTTGAAAACTTTAACACGTATCTGATTTTTTTAGCAGAATGTTTTATAATTTTTTTAAATGTCAACTAAGTTGGTTTTAAAAAGAGGAAGAGGGGTGGTTATTCAGCTAACTTCTTTGAGGTTTTTGGCCAAGAGTTTCATCTTTTCAAAAGTTTGGAAACCTGATAAAAGCCCATTATCACTGAAATTGTTTAAGCTTAATTCTGAAGGTCATGACTGTTCTCTGTCTGGATTCTGTGTGTAAGAATCTTCGGGATAAGAAAGGGGATACGGCCAGGGCTAGCTCCACGTCATGTGTGTTCTGAGACTCTGATAGCCAAATTGGCAGTCTTCTCTAAGGATATTTGGGACGATCTACTTTTAGCAGGAAAAAATGGCTGGGACCAGAGTATTGACAGTAGTTCTAGTCTGTTGCCCTAAGCATTGCCCTCATGCATCGGCCTTATATGGGGGATGCCACTCACGTGGAAACTCCCCTCGAAGGTTTAGGGATTATTGATCCGACACGCACACACGTTACAAAAGTGACTACAGTTGATCTTGCTTAGAATTGCTACTCATGACTGTTGAAGAAAAGAAATTTAAACCCTTCATATTTATATCTGTGAAACTATTTAAGAGAAATAAATTTATCACACAAGTCATTTTGTCTAATACACCATAGCAGACAGTCATCTCTAATTTCACTTTTAAACCTTTTTCCCTCATTTTTCAGTTTCCAGTAAATTCATACCACCCACCTCCCAGGAAAAAATTCTATTAACTCCCTGGCCACCCGCCAGGCTGGGAAGTTTGTGTTGGTCTCTGCGTTGTACATCCTTGTGTTTACCATCTGTGCCCTGATTGGAAATACTGTATTCGTCCAAGATGAACCTTGCATGTTGAGTTTAAAAATTTTAATAGCTTTAAAAATATCGAGCCTTTCTTTTTCACCAAATGGTAGGTTTATTCTTTGCATTCAGAAAAGGTATCCAGATTCTTTCATGTTGGCTTCCATCTTTTTGTATTCTTGCAGCAAGTTATTTGATCTTATCTGCTTTTCGAAACTCACAGTTCATTTTACATAAACTTTCCATTGTATTTCAGTTTAGCTGGATGTGATAGCAGTGGGTGAGTATAGGAATCCCACATCTGTGGTTAACAAGGTGACTTTATTGATTTAAATTTCCTTATATGGAAGCCTGAGTCTTCTTGCTTACGTTTACATTTCTATATAAAAGATTCAGAAAACAAAGGAAAGAAAATTAACCACTTATACTTCTCTAACACCGTCACTGTTAACTTCCTGATGTATTTCCCATTAATGTTTCTCCGACAGCTCTTTTAAATGTCAGTATAGTCATCATGTACATAAAATTTATTTACTGCCTTCTTTAATTTAAAATCTTATAACAAGGCTCCTTCAACATTGCAAGTAGACTTCAAAATCACTTTTTAAAAATATTTTATTCTGAAATAATTATAAAATAGCAGAAAGTTTTAGAAACTAGTACAGAGGTCCTATCTGCCCTTCCCCCAATTCCTCCACTGGTAGTATCTTGTATAACCATAGTACAGTATAAAAACTAGGAGTCTGACACTTGATGCAATCAACAGAACTTATGCAGATTTCACCGGTTTTACATGTGCTCTTTTGTGTGTGTGTGTGGTTCTATGCAGTTTCATCACACGTGTAGATTCATGTAACCTGCACCACAATCAAGGCAGAATTTTTCCATCTCCACAAAGATCCCTCCTGTTACTCTTTTATGCAACACACACACATGCACACCTGCACACGCGCACACAATCCCTTACCTCTGGCAACCACTAATCTTTTTCTCTAAGATTTTGTCATTTCAAGATGTTATACGGCTTCCCTGGTGGCGCAGTGGTTGAGAGTCTGCCTGCCGATGCAGGGGACACAGGTTCGAGCCTTGGTCTGGGAAGATCCCACATGCCGCGGAGCAACTGGGCCTGTGAGCCACAACTACTGAGCCCGCGTGTCTGGAGCCTGTGCTCTGCAACAGGAGAGGCCGCGACAGTGAGAGGCCCGCGCACCGCGATGAAGAGTGGCCCCCGCTCCCCACAACTGGAGAGAGCCCTGGCGCAGAAGCGAAGACCCAACACAGCCAAAAATAAATAAATTAATTAACTAATTAAAAAAAAAAAAGATGTTATAAAGGGCTTCCCTGGTGGCGCAGTGGTTAAGAATCCGCCTGCCAATGCAGGGGACATGGGTTCGTGCCCCGGTCCGGGAAGATCCCACATGCCGCGGAGCAATTAAGCCTGTGCGCCACAACTACTGAAGCCCGTGCGCCTAGAGCCCGTGCTCTGCAACAAGAGAAGCCACCGCAGTGAGAAGCCCGCACACCACAATGAAGAGGAGCCCACAGCAACTAGAGAAGAGCGCACGCTCAGCAACAAAGACCCAAGGCGGCCAAAAAAAAAAAAGATGTTATACAAATGGGAATCATATTGTTGATGAAAAAGTAATCAATAGTCAATCTAAGAAAGAAATAGAAATTTTAATTTGAGCCAATCTGAGCATTATAACCCTAGAGACAGTCTCTTAGAGAGCTCTGAGGACTGAAGAGTAAGGGGGAGGCCAGTGTATATGTGATTTTGACAAAGGGGGTACAGGCAATCAAGCACACATCTTGATAGAAGGTTACTGCTATGTGCAAGGAGAAGACATCTTAGTTAATGGTTTTAGTGCTTTTGTAAGTATGGGAAGATGCAAGAATCCAGGTTCATAAAAAGCTTCTCCTGAGAATATCTAACTCTCTGAGGGCCGGTTCCGCCCGTTGTCCCAGAGCACAGAGGGCTTCATCCTTATCTTTGTTCTGAATTCCATTCAGGGTGTCTTGTAGGTCAGCAACTGCAGCGGCTAATGATATGATTCATGTAGAACTGGATGGTGGGCAACAGTCTTTATTTTGCAATCCCTTCCCTTTCAGGCTTAATTTTGACCAAGGTTTGGGAGGCGTCTCCTGACCCATTTGCCCCAAGGCGCTAGGAGTGCTCATCCCCGGGTCAGGGGAGGATTTTGTCGAGAGGTCACTCCAAGTGCTGTTACTGGACTAGGCCCTGTTAACAGCAGCCAAAAGCCTGTGGACCGCCTGCCTTACTGGTCTGCTGTGGTCCAGGAAAGAGTTCCCTCTTGTGGCTTCCTCCCAAATCTCGAGTTAACACTGTTACAGTCATGCATCTTGTAGGACTATATGTTTGATGAATCCTTTCAAGTCACCTAATCATTGTTATTTTTATCTGAGACTCAGTCACACAATTGGTAATGCAAGAACCAATAATCTTGTAAAAGAGGCAGAATACAGGTAGTGTAACTGGTAACATTAATAAGGTCGTAAGTAGGTATTTAAGCTAAGACCTTCCCTTAGGTGTGGCTCAGTATCTCCCCAGATGGTTTTACCAGACTGCTCTGCACCAGTCACTATCTTTAAAGGAATCCATGTATTGGCCTTGGACGTAAGGCTTGTCTGCAAGGCTAGTGGTGGGTGATCGTGACCCCTTACAGGATTGAGGAGGGAATGCTGTCTTCTAAGGAGTTGTATGGCTGACACAGAAGGAGAAATTTGATCTTCATGGCTGAGCTGGTATTACTGCCATTGGGAAAGTCTGGTTAATGTATAATGCAGACACACAGAGCAAACTAGAGGGGAGGGAGGAGGCCCAAACAGGCAGAGAAGACGCTTTATGTTTACATTTTTCTTGTCTTGCCTCCAAGTAGGAATTTTTGTTTCATCAGGATAAATATAATCTTTTGAGATTGGCTTTTTTCACTCAGCATCATTCTGCGGAGACTCACTCGTGTCGTGTGTATCCTTAGTTTGTCCCTTTTTATTGTTGCCGATGATGTGTCCCAGTTTGCTTAAGCATTTAAGTTAGAGGACGTCTGGGTTGTTTCCTGTTTGGGTATAAGGCTGCTGTGAACTATCACATTCAGGTTTTTGTGTGAACGTACTCTTCATTTCTCTGGGATGAATGTGCGAGAATGCAATTAGTGGGTTGTACGGTAAGTTCGTGTTTCATTTTGTAAGAAGCTACCTGACTGTTTTCCAGCAGCTGATCCATTTTCCATTCCCACCAGCAATGGATGAGAGATCCAGTTTCCCTGCATCCTCACCGGCATTTGATGTTATCGCTGTATTTTCTGTTTTAGCCACTGATAGGTGTGTGGTGATATCTTACGTGGATTTGCCTTTCTCTCGTGGCTAATGATGTTGAATGTATTTTCAGGCGCTTGTTTGCCATTTGTATCTCTTCTTTGGTGAAATGACTGTTTATCTCTTTTACCCATTTTCTAATTGGATTATTTGTTTTATTTTATTGTTGAGTTTTGAGAATTTTTATTTGTTATAGCTACAAGACCTTTGTTGCGTAAGTGGTTTGCAGGTGTTTTCTTCCAGGCTATAGCTTCTCTTTTCATCTTCTTAGCAGAGTCTTTGCAGAACAAAAGTTTTAAACATTGATTAAGCTCCGTTTACTGATGGCTCATGCTTTGGAGATCATATCTAAGAATTTCCCCCTTATTCCTAGGTCCTGAAGCTTTTCTCCTAAAAGTTTTATAGTTTTATGTTTTACATTTAAGTCTGTGATCCATTTTCAGGTCATTGTATAAAACGGGATTTAGGTCTGTTTTGTTTTTTTTTTTTTTCGCCTTGGAGGTCCAGTGCTCCAACACCGTTTGTTGAAAAGACTCTCCTTCCTCCGCTGAATTTCTTCTTCATCCCTCTCAAAAATCAGTTGGGTGTATTTGAATGGGATGGGTTCATGCCCAGGCTCTCTGTTCTGTTCCATTAGTCTGTGTGTCTGTCCTTCCACCAGTATCTCACAGTCTTGACTACTGTAGCTACGTTGTAAGCCTTAACATCAGTAGAGTGATTCCTCCCACTTTATTATTCTTTTTGAAAATTGTTTTTAGGGATTCTAGGTCATTTGCGTTTCCATATAAATTTTTTTTTTTTAAGAAGATGTTGGGGGTAGGAGTTTATTAATTTATTTTTGCTGTGTTGGGTCTTCGTTTCTGTGCGTGGGCTTTCTGTAGTTGTGGCGAGCGGGGGCCACCCTTCATCGCGGTGCGCGGGCCTCTCTCTATCGCGGCCTCTCTTCTTGCGGAGCACAGGCTCCAGACACGCAGGCTCAGTAGTTGTGGCTCACGGGCCTAGTTGCTCTGCGGCATGTGAGATCCTCCCAGACCAGGGCTCGAACCCGTGTCCCCTGCATTGGCAGGCAGATTCTCAACCACTGCGCCACCAGGGAAGCCCCTCCATATAAATGTTATTTTTATTTTTTAACATCTTTATTGGAGTATAATTGTTTCACAATGCTGTGTTAGTTTCTGCTGTACAACAGAGTGAATCAGCCATATGCATACATATATCCTATGGAGGTTCCTTAAAAAAACTAAAATAGAACTACCATATGACCCAGCAATCCCACTGCTGGGCATATACCCTGAGAAAGCCATAATTCAGAAAGACACATGTACCAATGTTCATCGCAGCAGTATTTACAATAGCCAGGACACGGAAGCAACCTAAGTGCCCATCGACAGATGAATGGATAAAGAAGATGTGGCACATATATACAGTGGAATACTACTCAGCCATAGAAAGAAACAAAATTGAGTTACTTGTAGTGAGGTGGATGGACCTAGAGACTGTCATACAGAGTGAAGTAAGTCAGAAAGAGAACAACAAATACCATGTGCAAATGCATATATATGGAACCCGTATAAATTTTAGAAGCAGCTTATCTGTGTCTACAAAAAGCCTTGTCCAGACTTTGATGGGAATTGCGTTATGCCTACAGATCAGTGTTTGGAGAATTATAGTCTTTACTGAGTCTTCCAATCTGTGGACATGAATGTCCCTTCATTTTTTTACCTCTTCTCTGATTGTTTTCAGTCGCGTTCGGGAATTTTCAGCACACAGATACTGTACGTGTTTTGTTAGTTTTCTCCTAAGTATTTCATTATTCTGGGAGCAACTGTAAATGGTGTAATCACTTTTAATGCCTGTGTAAAATTTCATTTGGTGGATGTCATCATTTACTTAACTCTTCCACTGTTGGCTGGACATTTAAATTGTTTCTCATTTCTTCACTCTTATTTAAAAAAACATTGTAACAAACGGCTTTCCATATTCGGATCGTTGATAAAGTCTGAGGAGTGAGATCCCTGGGTCAGGCGGTGTGAACGTGTGTGCCTCTTGGTGACCGTGGAACTTGTGTGTGAATGAAAGCAGGCTTCCCGCTCAGTGCCCACCAGTCTGCCCAGCTGTCCGGTAAGCCCGATGGCGTTCTGTTCATGGCGGCATATATTTTTCCAAGGCGTGGACTCGGTGGTTTTCAGATCCTGTCCTGCCTGGTGACTGATGACTCTCTGTCAAAACATAAAATGCTTTGCAGGGCACAATCATCGCTTTCCCAAACACATGACCTCACCCTGCACACGTGCCCGCATGTTAAATCGTGCTGCCGTCATTCCACTCACCCAAGCGGCAGCCTATGATCCTTTTGCAAGTTATTCCCGTTTGCTAAGACGTTACCGGTTTGAATAATTCATCCTTATCTACACCCCACGGATTCTGCTTTGTCCACCCTCATGAGGATCACAGACATGCTTGCTAATGAGAGGGGCACCAACGTCACCTTTTTTTTTTAAATAAATTTATTCATTTATTTTTATTTTTGGCTGCGTTGGGTCTTCATTGCTGCATGCGGGCTTTCTCTAGTTGCGGCGAGCGGGGGCTACTCTTGGTTGTGGTGCGTGGGCTTCTCATTGTGGTGGCTTCTCTTGTTGCAGAGCACGGGCTTTAGGTGCACAGGCTTCAGTAGTTGTGGCACACGGGACCAGTAGTTGTGGCTCACAGGCTCTAGAGCACAGGCTCAGTAGTTGTGGCGCACGGGCTTAGATGCTCCGCGGCATGTGGGATCTTCCTGGACCAGGACTCGAACCCGTGTCCCCTGCATTGGCAGGCGGATTCTTTGAAGAAGTGATCTCTACTTTGAGGAAGGGCTATAAATATAGACATTCCAGCATAAGACTTTCCCAATCATAGCGATCAGTTTTAGTAACTGTTGCTGTGTGTTTTTTGCACCATTAAAAAAAGCCTGTTACTTTAGCAGTGTTTTCTTTGCAGAAACCAAATGGCCCTTCTCCACATAAGTGTTGCTTAGAGATGCCCAATCAGTGCCTGCTCACTGGACAGGAGGGTGCAGTGTACTGGTCTGTGGTACCCGAGTCAGGTGTCTTCAGAGGATGTCTGAGTGATTGGATGGATACAGCCCAGAGCTTTTGCTATAGTTTGGTGTTTACCCTTGAGTCACTGTCTATGACTAGTGTGCCAGTGGGTGCTGGCGGATCTGTACGTTCGTTACAATTTGTACCTTTGGCTTAAATGTTCCCATGCACAAATGTACAGTGATACTCTTCCCAGTAGAGCAAGAAAAACACAAACAATCCACTAGACGTTGAATTTTCACGTTATCTTTGAGAATATTCCTGCCCTTTTGAACATTGCAACCTACCATCTGACGACCAGCTTCGAATGCAAAGAAATTCTTACGGATGGTTCTGGAGGACCTTTGGTTTCATACCTGAAGAGAAAAATAAGTGAAACCTTTGTAATGATGCTGGTAGATGTTCTCCGCTAGTTACGTGTCCCTATGAGTCTGTCACCTTTTACTAGAGAAGGAGCACGAGCTGGCCTCATGGAATAGTGAGAATTGACGTCCAGCTGTCTGTACAGGTGTCTCAGCCCGTTTCTGTTGTGGAGAGAGTACAGTTGTGAGCGGGGAATGCTGGGCCTTCCGTTGACAATAGATACAGAGACTTGGAACAGAAAACAGCCTGGCAGGAGGGACACGTCCCACGGGCACAGAGTCCCTGACACCAGCTGACTCAGCATGTCCTTACCTCTGTCAGAAACATCACAGTTATCAACAACTCGTTCTGATAGAGATATTTACCGAAATGTTGATTTTGAAAAAAAAAATTGGATATCAAGTCAGAAATATGTAAATAATTAAGTCTTGGAGATGATGATATTCAGATAAGTGAAATTTTCCCTTTTCTGGAAAAAACCGTGAAGCTGTCCCAGTCGATCTCACTGGGATGAGACTATAGTTACACTGATAGTGGGTGATCGTCGCGGAGGCTTTTCGTTTGGGAATTTCAAGCCCACGCTGTCAGCTTTTCTCAACTCTCAGCGCAGCCTCTCTCTCTTTCACACCACACATCTCAGATCCGAAGTGACAGTGTTCTGAGTATGTGGACGGATGGGAAACGGTGATAATTGCCTGTTCGGTGCACGGCAGGCAGGCAGCCTGGTATCATTTTATCACCCTCTTTACTCGGCACTATTTTTAAAGTTGTACTAAAGAATAAAGACTTAGCCCCGTCAGCACACATCCCGCTGCCCCAGGACAGACACTGTCCCCATACAGAGCTGTGTGTTCCGTAAGGAAACTTCTCTGCTTCGGGACCTATGGCGACATACGTTTCCATCCACAGTTTTGAGGCCCTTTGGCGATTCCTCAGTGCCTCTCGACAAATGCAGATAACGACTTCCTCATCCGTGTGCAAAGTGACTCTTCACAAAGCACGTCCTTGAAGGTGGCTTTCCAGGTGAGATGGAAAGTGTCCATGGCCACTAGAACCTGCACCTGAAACACCACACCCAGGTTCCGGGGCCTCTGTCACTTCACAGCTCATGTTCCACAGAGCGTTGCTTTCTCCGGGGGCTCAAGGATTGATGGAACTTACTAGAACTAACCCACCTGAGGGGCGTCGAGGTGTCAGAACCTGGGAGCCTGCAGCGCGTATGCTGTGGGCGCCTGTGTCCTCCTCTCTCTGTGCAAGGAGGCCCCTGCAGGAACGCGGCTCTGTCTGCCCGTCACCGCTATAATCACAGCTTCCAGGGCGTCCCATTTGCATAGACTGTGATTTATAAAAATACCAGCAGACCGAGAGGCTTTCAGAAGGATGGAAGGGGAGATAATTTGAGGGAAAGACAGGCAACGAGGGCAAAGAAAGACAGGAGCCGTGAGGGGCGGCACTTCAAACACAGAGGGAAAAGCCCACCTTGCCTTTAATAGCAAAATTAGTACAAGGGGGGCAGAGGGCAGAAGTCTGGATGGGAAGGAAAAGGCAGAGAATAAAAATGAGACGTGTCTTGGTTGTTTCTCCTCCCCTCTCCTCTGAGTTTCTTCACTTCCCCCTGCTGTGATGTCTGAGTCCCAAGTTCGGCCCAGTTCAGTCCCCGATGGGCTTCAGAAGCAGCTCAAGGTCTCTTTCTGAAGGCGGACACGCCCGGCTGGTTGTCCCTGTGCGTGAGTTACTGCCGTGACTGCCCTGGGGCTGGGTCACTTTCTTTGGTAAAAGAAGGGAAAGCGCCATTCCAAGATGCATGAGAGAAGAGTGCCCTGCGTGCACTGCACGGTCTGTCCCTCGGGGCGTTGCAACATCCAGGCATTGCAACAGGTGGGTCTGCGGTTCAGGCCCTGGACCACACCCGGTGGACCCCAGGCAGGGGCCACCGCTC
Source organism: Pseudorca crassidens (assembly GCF_039906515.1). Lineage (NCBI taxonomy): Eukaryota > Metazoa > Chordata > Mammalia > Artiodactyla > Delphinidae > Pseudorca > Pseudorca crassidens. Next base: position 2,750,032 of record NC_090308.1, read on the forward strand.
CGCGCATCGTCCTTCTCCTGCGTCTCGGAGCCGCTGCCCCCGGCCTCTGGTTTCCTCCAGCATTTTCCTTTCTCGTTCCCTTGCTCCTGTGCCTTCCCGCAGGGTTTTGTTTTTCTTCAGTGGGCCGTCCTTGTTCTGTCTAGAGGCCAGCAAGTGCCCGTAGAGCCAGCTGGAGTCCCACTCTCGTTGGGGGAGTGTCGCCATCCTAAATGCCTTAGCTTATATTTAGCCCTTTGGAAACGGAGTGGAAACTTTCAGCAGAAATAGTTTCCCGAGGAACCGATTGGACCAGTGCAGCTGGTTCTGTAATTTCATCTCACATTTGCTCACGCCAGCGGGAGCAGACACATTGGCGGAGACGTGTGAAGGGCAATTTAAAGAGCAGAGAAGAGTCTGCAGTGCATGAGCCACTGCGTCTCAGAAGCTTCCTCGGGCGGGTGGGAGAGGAAGCCGCGCTGCCCGGAGCCTGCATCCCGTCCGGGCCCCGGGAGGTCGGGATCCGCTTGCGGCTCGGCCCCTGGGTTCCCTTGGAGAAGCCACCGGACCTGCCTAGAAGGAGGAGGTTCCTTCTGGCTCTGAGTCTGAGGCTCGCGCCTGGTCCTTCTACCTTGTGTTATAGCGTGTGCACAGCCGTCTCCTTGGGGGTCTTTGTAGTGAACGGCCTGTGTCGTTGATTCTGGACGCTTTACTGGGGGTGGGGTGCGCCTCCCCGAGGGACTTTTCAAGGGTCCCCTGTCTTCACTCCCTGGAAGAGACAGATGAGCTACTTGGTGACTTCTCTCCACTTTCAAAGCATTTCTGAACTTTGTTCCTAGCAGTACGGTGGGCTAGGTGTGGTGAGCTCTCTGTCTAAAAACAATTGAAAGTATGGATAAAATATCTCTTTGAAACAGTTAAATGCATTGATGAGCTGGGAAGTGGTAGGAAGTACTCAGAGGCCAGGCCCCAGGTCAGAGCAGCTGACAGGGCAGAGGGCCAGCGACAAATGCCAGGTTTGCCCCGTAGCCCTCTCCCCTGCCCGCGTGGAGCGGAGGCCCCGGGAGGCTCCCGGCCCCCGAGGTCTCCCCGACTACACGCGCACACTCAGGACCTCACCGGGGATGAGCCTCACGTCTGGAGTTCTGGGGGCAGGTCCAGACCTGAGAGCTGTCGGTGTTCAGACGGTAACACAAAGCCCCGAGACAGGACTAGGTCCCGAGGGGGTGATGACGGGGAAGAAGAGCCGGGGTCCAGGGGATGTTGGGAGACAGGGAGATAAGGAGACGGGAGAGAGGGGGTGTCGGGAGACCCGGGGGGCGTGATGTCCCGGAATCCAAGTGAGGGAAGCGTTTCGAGGAAGATGGGGTGATGGATGGTGCCCAGTGCGCGGACTCTGAGGTCTGACCCCTGGGTTGAGCCCCGTGGAGGGTTTTAATGACTTGATGAGGTGAAGAGAGTGGGTGGCAGTGGGTGTGAGAGAGGAGAGGAGGGAGGTGGGGCAGCGAGTGTGGAAATCCCTTCAAAGAGCTGGTGGGCGGCGGTGGGGCCACGCAGTCTGTGTTTCCTGAGAAGCATGCGGACAGGACAGCCTGTTTGTGTGCTGCAGGGAACCACCCTGCAGGACGGGGAGTGGGGCTCGAGGTGAAGCCCCATCCTTCGCAGAGATTCCAGGCTGCGTAGTCCCGCCCCGGGCCTGGAATCTGCATTTTTAACGAGTTCCCTGGTGGTTCTGATGCAGGGGCACCACGGCCACAGCCTCTGGAACAAGATGTCATTCCCTGGCGAGGACGTCCTCTTTTGGGGTCTAGAAGAGGGAGCCGTGGTGCCCTGATGGGAGATGCCTCGAGATGTCGGCCTCTGCTGACCTGAGCTCCCGGCGGGACCCCGGAAAGCCAGGCTGCAGTTCTCCGGCCACCGCTGCGTTAACAGCGCCCGGAGTGGGACGGGGTTAGCCTGGCAGGACTTGCTCAAAGAGAGTCAGAGTTTCGGTGATTTCCTTGTTCTTTTCTGCACTTTCACGAGTCACCTGTTCAATAACTTATTCTTTGCTCTTTCTGAGAAGTGATATTCTGCATGCAGATCAGTGATTTCTATAATGACCTTGTCCCCCTTTTTTGGAGACAAAGCTAACACTTGCCCGATTCTTATTTTCTACGTCTTTGTCATTAATATTTCACAACTTGTTTTTTTAAACCTCTTTATGGGAGTATAATTGCTTTACAATGGTGTGTTAGTTTCTGCTGTATAACAAAGTTAATCAGCTATACACATACATGTATCCCCATATCCCCTCCTTCTTGTGTCTCCCTCCCTCCCTCCCTATCCCACCCCTCTAGGTGGTCACAAAGCACCGAGCTGATCTCCCTGTGCTATGCGGCTGCTTCCCACTAGCTAGCTATTTTACGTTTGGTAGTGTATATATGTCCATGCCACTCTCTCGCTTCGTCCCAGCTTACCCTTCCCCCTCCCCGTGTCTTCAAGTCCGTTCTCTACGTCTGCATCTTTATTCCTGTCCTGCCCCTAGGTTCATTAGAACCTCTTTTTTTTTTTAGATTCCATATATATGTGTTAGCATACAGTATTTGTTTTTCTCTTTCTGACTTACTTCACTCGGTATGACAGACTCTAGGTCCGTCCACCTCACTACAAATAACTCAATTTCGTTTCTTTTTATGGCTGAGTAATATTCCACTGTATGTATGTGCCACATCTTCTTTATCCATTCATCTGTCGATGGACACTTAGGTTGCTTCCATGTCCTGGCTATTGTAAATAGAGCTGCAATGAACATTGAATATTTCACAACTTTTAATCTGCGTTTACTTTTCATAAATATTCTCCCTTTAATGACATGAAAAGCAGATGATTCAGAACAGAGGAAATTACCTTCCAGGGTGACTTCGGTGCGGGCAGAGCACGGAGGGCACCGCGACGGGTCCCCTCCGGCCGTTTCCATCACTGCCCCTGTGTCTCTAATACCTGCACAGGAATTTCCTCCATCTGTCAGAATTTCAACAGGGAGTCTAAAATTCACTGTCGTAAATTATTTTGTCCTATGTTGATGTCATTTCTCTAGTTTTTCTCTCTCGCATTAGAACATTTTTGAAATCCTTGCTTACAGAGCAAGGGCCTGACCATGACACCAGGTTCTCCCACAGATTTCTCAAGTTATTTAAAAAAATACTCTTTCATAGGAGTTATGCTACAAACCAAATTTTTAGTGCTATATGTAGAGGGAACAGACTTTATTTTCTTAAGGGAATGGCATTAAAATCCACATAGAATTCTAGAAAAAATGACCTGCCTCATAAAAGGGAAAAGCATTTATTTCAAAATGAAGCACAGACACTGTTTTATATCTGGTTGCCCTTTAAGGCAATAGTCACAAAATGATTCAGAAGATATCGCTGTCCAGTCTGGAAACAGTTAGAAGCAGACAAGCCCGGGCACGTTCCCCGTGCTCCCATCTGGGTGTTTCCTGTGCACACAGCAATCAGCATTGGATTCCAGACCTTTTCTTTTTTTTTTCTTTCTTTCTTTTTTTTTTTAATTCTTGGTAAAGAGGAAAACAAAATATCTCAAGCAAGTTCAAGCCAAAATGTCACTGTGAATGCAGAACTCTAAAATCTAAAATGTGAAACGCTTGGTTCCTTTTTCTGTGGGTAGTTGAGAGTCTTTGCTGTTCAAGACCTTACTGACTTTAAATGGGACATTAACTGCGCCGCAGCGTTATCAGGGAGCAGCCTGAGGTTTTAACGCCCGTCCCGAGGAGGGGGTTAGGTATGTGCTTTGAGTGCGTTTGCTGTGAATACTTGGACAGCAAGAATCTACACAAAGTGAAATGTTAAGAGAGATCTGCTTCTAGGCCTTTGAGTCGACATGTTCGGGCAGTGGTGACTCAGGAAGGTGAATGCTGACGTGTTGGTGGGATGCGCTGGGCTGGGGAGACCTGATGGCCTGGGTGCTGGGCTGCTTGTTCACAGGAGGGGTGACGCGGGGCCCTGGGCGGGAATCCTGGGGTCCGGGGCACGGACCCCTCCGGGGATGCTGCACTGCAGGAGCTGGGTCACCTGCCTGCCGAGGGGGTCACAGCAGGTTGAGTGACCTCATGCACCTCCCCACGGAAAAACACCTACTTTACAGTTTTTCCATGTCAGATAGCTGGTGGTGGATAGGTGGCATACCCCCTTACAGGGGAAGCAGTACGTCTCTGGGGACAGGTAGTTCTCCGATGAGAATTTGTAGTGATTTCTGCCAGTGTTTTAATTTAAAGATCAAGGCCTTTTTTTTCCTACTGGGAAGGCTTCTGGACTGGCAGGAAATCCTATCTGACTGCTTCTTCTGAAATATAAGCTCTGGGATGGCAATGAATCATTCTTTGCATTAGCTCTGGCAAAAATATAAGGGAGAGTAGAATTATAAGAAGGAGGAGGAAAAAAACTGCATTCACAGATTACTTCTGCCTGTGGATCCCTATTGGTGACCTTTTTTTTTTTTTTTTTTTTTTGGTACGCGGGCCTCTCACTGTTGTGGCCTCTCCCGTTGCGGAGCACAGGCTCCGGACGCGCAGACTCAGCGGCCATGGCTCATGGGCCCAGCCGCTCCGCGGCACGTGGGATCTTCCCGGACCGGGGCACGAACCCGTGTCCCCTGCATCGGCAGGCGGACTCTCAACCACTGCGCCACCAGGGAAGCCCCTGATAACCTTTTTGACCACAGCAGTGTAGACGTTAAGACAGATTCACAGAGGTTCGTTTTGTTCCATGGTTCCCGCATTCCTCCCTGTCCAAAATTTTGCCCAAACTGATAAGAAGCAGATGGATTTCACTGAGATACTGGTAAGACCACGTGACACAACTCCATGGGGAAAGGAAGCAGTTACAGGCTCACGAGCGGAATCCTTGGTATAAAAAGCAGGTTGGTTTTGTAAAGCTCTGTGGTGTCACCGCTTTAAGCTCCTGTCCTGAAAATCCATACCGTACCCGACTTGTTGTACCTTCAGCGGACGAATCCAGAGGAGCCCCTTGATTTGTATTGTTTTCATTTTTCTCTTGCAGGAAGAGGGCATCGTGAAGGAGATTGACATCAGTCATCATGTGAAAGCAGGCTTTGAAAAGGCCGACCCTTCCCAGTTTGAACTGTTAAAAGTTTTGGGACAAGGGTCCTATGGAAAGGTAAGTTAGGTCCATGGTTCCCTCCAAGTGGGTCACATTCCACTGGGGCTGGTCCCGCACGTCAGGGCGAAGCACTTGAATGTCTGGTGAAGGAGACGGCAGAGGTGCCTCCTGAGCCCAAGGGAGAGGCGGCCCCAAGCTGAGGGAATGAGAAGTACAGGCAGCGCCCACGTGGTGGGCCCCGTGGTGGCTGGAGCTGGGGCCTCGGTTTGCCTGAAGCCCGTGACCATGGAGCTGAGCTTAGGGACACCACACACCTTCCCTCTCCTGTAGCTTCCGTGGGCCTTTAGCGTATCACTGTGCTGGCTAGGGTCCTTGAACTTGAGCCGTGCATCTTCTTAGAAGTGCATACCCCACAAGTATTTCTCAAAAAGAAGGAAAAAGTAGGAGAACAAGGAAGAAAGGAACAGAGAAGGCGGCGCCCTTCGGGACCAGTTCACATGACCGTCCCCAAGGAGTCAAGGAGGCTGGGACTGCAGGCTGTCTCCCCTCACCCTCCGTGTAAACTGTGCAGATACTCTGCCTGTCCAAGCCTCAGTTCCCCCATCTATGAAGGGGACAGCGTGTGAACTACTTTCTATAATTATTCTATGGATTAAATAAGACATGACTCCTAGACGTCTAGCAATCGTCTACAATAAATCTGTGCACTAGAATTTTTCGTTTCCTTTCTTTTTCACCTTCAAATTAAAATGAAAACTGATTTCTCTCAGGAAATGAGAAATAGTTGTGTCTTTATGTAGGGCCACATCCACATACAGCACGATGTCAATACATCTTTCACGAGGATAAGTGAGTTATTCCAGGGCAGTGCTAATATCTCTACGTCCTTGGTGTAACTGGTAGAAATTATACAGACTTATGATTTCTAGAACATGAGGGCCTGAGGTAAACCATGAAGCCAACCTTTCCTAGAGTTTAAGCAGAACAGAGTCCTGGCTTTTTAAAGTAACTCTTTTTGTATATGTGGTATGTGGACATTCACCAAATTTCCCCAGTCTTCATAGGACTTTATGCCGAGATGAAATCCAGCGCATGTCGATTTCACGTAGGATTAATAGTTTGTTAGTGATGTTCTAGATAATCTCTTACAGACCACGAAAATTTGATTGTTTGTGAAACCTCTCTTTTGCCATTCTTAAAAGGTAGAATTTTTTTTATTTTATTTTTTCTTTTCCACACAATGTGGTATGGAACATGTGTTTATAATGTATCTACAGACATGTCCGTTTGAACCATGTGAAATTACCAGCGTTCAAAATGTTGTGGCCTCCCAAAATGGCTATTCATATGGTTTATAAGGCATTTATGAAAGTAGGGAAATGAAGATTTCAGGCTCTCAGGGTAAAAAGCTGTTACTAAAACATAGTGACATAGCAACACCTATTTATGTGGTAATGGACTGTCTTCCCATTAACTAGAAATGTTGGAAAAAGATGAAGCGGCATAAATCTTTCTCTAAGAACCATGACGTGGAAATAGGGATGAGCAAGGTGCCCCTTGCTCCCTTTCAGAGACGCTGCCCACGAGTTGTTTCTTGAGGACACACAGGACCAGTGCAGCTGAATCACCTCTGTCCCCAGTGATGGAGATGGGGACCCACCTCGCAGGCGGGGCCCAGCGTTGCTGGGTGGGCACTGTCTGATGCCCTGGCCTATTTCAGGACTCCGATTTCACTGAGCGCCCTCCCGCCAGGGTGTCTGGAAGCAGCAGAGATGGACAATGCCTTCTGAGCTCAAGGAAAATGGATCTGAGCCTGTCCGTGCAAAACTCGACTGAACAAGAGCTACGTTGACGATGCCCTGCTCAGAGATCTGGGCATTAAAAATGAAAGGAGAAAAGAGTTTTTCCAATTCCCTGCAAAGTTTGAATTTCAATTTTGATTAAAAAAAAAAATTCTTTGGGAAACCAGCGAAATCCTGGTGTTGGGCGGAATCCCCTTGGAATGATAAGCTTCGTAACACTCCACACTTTGCCTTCCCAGCCATCATTGTATGAGGCATAAAAAAGTAAAGTTTAAAAGATTAATATCTTCTGATATTAATAAATAAAGAGATAAATTAAGAGATTAAAATTAAAATAAGTAAGTGAAGAGAAATAAAAGGAAGAGGCAGTGGCAACGCCTACAGATGTTTAACCTCCATTAACTACTGACTCACGAGCTCAACCACTGCCTGTGTGTTGGGCCTGGTCACCGGATCAGGACCGTGGCGGACACTGGAGGTGAGGTTCAGGGTTCCCGGTGGACGAGGCTGCTGTGCCGACCCAGCAGGGCTCCGGAAAGCTCCACCCAGAGGTCCCCTGGGAACGGTGGGCACTAGAGAACCACGATGACAAATCTTAGGTGTCCACACAGCAGTATTTGTTACGAATGTTTTATAAAAGCCGAACTAACGACAAGAGGGGGAAATCCATATGTCCTACCGCCTATATTATTTTATTCATCTCTAAATGGAAATCACATGTCCTTATGTGGGAGTATCTTCCTTTTGCTCTCGGTAAGAGAGAAGAAGGGCACGACTACGTTTTTGCATCCTGCAGGAAGCTCCTGTTACACAGACGTCTCTTGCAGAGACTCCAGAGAGTAGGGAGCTGGCGTGAACCTGGGCTCCGGGCTCACGTTCGCCCCCCACCGGGTCCCTGTGTTCTTTCTGTCACCCCTTCAGTGACTGCAGCCGTTGGAGACGCGGAAATGGATAAAACGCCACCAAGACCTCCTCGCTCGTGCCTGCTGCTGGGAATCCCCCAAGTGACTGTCCTCCGCCCGCACCCTTCACCCCCCTTCCTCAGCCCCCGCTCTCCCCTTGTGCAGCCGGAAGATCGTTACTGGAAAGGAGCAGCGCTCAACCCCAAGGGGGGCCCCGGCTTCGGGTTAGGGTCTGTCACAGGGATGTTTGAGGCTGGCGGCCTCAGGACTGTCCCCAGACGGGACCCCACAAGGGGCAGCGTGCACTGCCATCCCCACGCTCCGCCCTGCAGAGCCCAGGGAGCCAAGTAGCCCGTTTGCCGAAGGAATTTGCTGGGAATGATGGGGACGGTTTCTGGCCATTAGTAATTTGGTCAGACCATGATTATTTCAGTGATGGCCGGAGAGCAGGGGGTCGGTAGTGCTTGGGAGCAGAGGAAGACAGTATCCTTATCGGTCAAGCAGGCGGTGGGAAGGCAGTGAAACACGCCGAGGAATGGGGCAGAGGGTGTCCGAGTGTTAAGATGCGTGGCGCCGCCCACATGCTCCCCGAGACCTTCACGGAAGGTGGAGCCAACGCCTTTGCCCCGCCCCCGGCTCGTCTCCCGCCCCTCGGTCTCCCCAGGCAGATAAGGACCGGACTGTGATCCCGCGTTCTGAGGTGGGATCAAACCCCGACGAGAAACGTCCTTGCTCCCCCGTGACTATCTGTAAATGTCTTCCTCTGGGGGGAAGGTTGGTACCCTGGCGTCCCCTGGAAGCGCATGGCCGCCATGCACTTGGGTCGTGCGCTGGGAGGACACTGCAGACCAGTTGCCAGGCTCATGTGTTGAGGGGACGCTGCAGACCAGTTGCCAGGCTCATGTGTTGAGGGGACGCTGCAGACCAGTCGCCAGGCTCGTGTGTTGAGGGGACGCTGCAGACCAGTTGCCAGGTTCCAGTTCCGAGACAGAGTTGAAAATCTCGCTCAGAGAATGAGGTAGTGATTGGGCTGATCGTGGTAATACACGGAGACTAGGGCAGCTTCGGGTGACACGCATCTGTCGCCACGTGTGCTCACGGAAGGGCTTTGCAGAGTCCCGGCTGAGCTGCTGAAGAAGCAGCTCTAAAAATAAAACGCGGGAGCACATGAAAAGTCCCCGGGGTTAAGTGTCAGAGATTCGAAATGGTCCGGTCGTTTGGGAACTTATCTCACTACATTAGCATGTGTTCCTGAATCACATAAGGATGAAGAGGCGAGAGGTGCGGGATGCCTCGGACGGGAGGGCTCTCGCCGGGCAGACAGAGACAAGCTCTTCACTCGTATTAAATCCACTTTTAAGTCAATTGTTACCGTATTTTTGTTGTTTCTCTCGAAATGCGTTTGTCTCCTGTTGGGTGCTCTGCTTGCTGTAGGGCGTTTCTTGCAGGACCTGGCGTGTGGCAGGAGCCTGACAAATACTGGTAGTGTGGAGGTTTTTTTCCTGTTCTTTTGAAAATCAAAGTAGAACTCCTTTTTAAAACAGATGAATATAGATAGCCATTATTATCCATCATCTCATTTTTATTAATAAAACCTGAGTTGCAATAAAAGAAAACAGGTTCATGAGAAGCGATCCATGCAAGATTTGCATCCTTGAAACTAAACCATCATGGTCAGATGCCATGTGAGCACGGCCTTCCGTGTGGACTTGAGTGGACAGTCTTCCCTACTTCTGAATCCACGCATGTACCTCGTATACATATTCATGTGTGAGTTCCTACGGACCCCCCTTATATTGTGGGGAAGAGGTGGAGAAAGGAATGAAAAGGGGGACAGAGAAGACCGACTCTGGGTATTCCAAAGGCTCGACCTTCTGAACGCACATCCTGCATATACCTGTCCTCATTTTTCTCCGTTGTCCCCTCGTTTTGAAAGAGGGGTTTTACTCTCGTCACTAGCGTTCCCATGACGAGTGCCTCGTCTTGGGGCTAATGAGTCGTCTTCACTGCAGTACGGTGGGTAGATCACTCTGTCCCGCAGCCCCTGTGGCTTTGAACGCGATCCGTGGCGACTGCACGCGGTGAAGCTGCAAGCACACACGCGGCAGCACCTGTGCCTCTGGACACACATGTCGTCTGCACCCGCGTCTCTGTCATGAGAGCAGATTTTTGCATCTATTGGTAAATACTGTTAGGAAAAGCAAATACTGTTGTTTCGTCTGCGTGGAAGGTGTTCTGTTCGTAATGGATACCCCAGGTTGGTTGGTTGGTTTTTTTACTAATTTTGTTCAACAACTATGAACGTGTCTTTTAAGCTCAGCCTCCCAAACAATTGTCTTTTCCTCCACGATACACGTCACAATGTATCCCAGCAGATGTTGTGTCCACATGAGATTATGTAAGAGCCATTTAGAAACCAACTCCAGCTGTAAACTTAAGCTACTCAAAGCTGAAATTTGGGTGAAGAAAGCTCAAAATAAGAGAGCCTGGCTCATCTTGAGAGTCAGAGTGTCCTGCGTGGTTGGCAGTGACTCTCAGGGTAGCCTTCGCCTTGGGGGTTTACAGGGCGTATTTACAATAAAGCAAATGACCTCCCTGAAAACTTCTGAATAGTGTTTGTTTTTCTAAGCAACTGGTCTTTTTTTCAAAGGAGGGTGCTATTCCCTCTGATCTAAAATGTTTCGTAGAAAGTGAGTGGTGCCGAAAACAAACGTGATTCTTCAGACGAACACGTACCACGGCTCCTCACAGGGTTGTAATAAATTAGATGAACTTTTCCTGACGTCCCAGATGTTGGAGAACATTTTACATTTAGGTTTTTCCTACAGTGTATTTATTTTATTGGAGTTTCCTAAACTCCCTGTGTATCCCCGTGTCAAATCCAATAAGGAGAATGAATTTACAGTCATATCAACTGCAGGTGTTCTGTGTGCTCTTTCTCACCAGGTGTTCCTGGTGAGGAAGGTCAAGGGGTCGGATGCTGGGCAGCTCTACGCAATGAAGGTTCTGAAGAAGGCCACCTTGAAAGGTGAGAGGTCACAGAGGGGGAGACACGTAACTGTTGTTATTGGGGGAAATAGACGTTCCGTTTAGTGTTGCATGATTTCTGTATGTCGACGTGTTACTCTCTGATTGATAACACACAATACAAGCACACCCCTGAGTATTTAACAGAGCCCTGCGTGATTTCCACGCTCTTCAGAGGGAAGGCCATATTGTGTAAATACCATCCTCCACATATGCTCTGCTATAACGTACCATTTGGGGAAAAGAGCACTGAGGAGGAAAGCAAAAGAGGTTGTTTTGGCTGTATTGGGCAACAAATCAGCCTAAATTCATCCTTCAGACTGGATTGCTCAGTTTTAAACAAAATGTGATTCACGGCTGTATTATTTCCCTTTCTTCCCCCGGACTGGGTTTTAGAAATTCAGTCCCACACCTGATTCCCTGCTTCTATACTCCTCCCCTCCAGAAAAGTATACGCACATAACGCAGGTCAAGGTAAGCTATTATCTAAAATCTCTATTCTAAGTTCAGGGTCATTTAGCCAGCAGTACGTACAGTGAGCACCAACTACATCAGCTCTGACCACCTCCTATTCACCCATTGGTGAGGGAGGGACCCGTGTCCTAAATAGTGCTAGAGGCTGGGCACGCAACACCTGGCCTGGGCAGGTGAGACGACAGAGTTTATCAGTCACCTGTACTCATCACTGGGGGAGGAGGGTACCGCACAGCATGCTGGGCCACGAGGGACTGCACAGGAACAGAGTGGGTTGCAGGGACTGTGAGATTCAGGCTTTGTAGTAACAAGAGGGAGGGGTGGCCCCTGGTTCCAGGGAAGATGTGATGGGCTTGTTCGAATAGTTCTGTGGGCTGGCAGGGAACTGAACATGTTAGGTTAAAGACCAGGTGGGGTACAGCTGGTCTGGCTTATAGGGAACCAGCAGGGTGGGGAGCCTTTCCTGCTAGATGGGGGGCATATCTGTCAAGGGCAGGGGAACTCATGGTTAAGCCTTTGGGGCCCATGAAACTCAGAGACGTCAAGGCAGCTCTTGAATTTTTAGGTCTTACATCACTGTGTCCTCAGCACCTACATGCAGGGGACAGCATAAAAATATGTCATTCTCTGCCTTCAAGTCGCTTACTGTCTAGCTGGTAAATAAGATCTATTTTGAACCACATAGAACCAATCATATAGAACAGTAAATGCATAGGCCAAATATATAGACCTAAACATCTTAGATACAAAGGAAGAAAGAGTTCTTCCACACGAGGCCATTCAGAAAGGGTTTAGAGGGCTTCCCTGGTGGCGAGTGGTTGAGAGTCCGCCTGCCGATGCAGGGGACGCGGGTTCGTGCCCCGGTCCGGGAAGATCCCACATGCCGCGGAGCGGCTGGGCCCGTGAGCCATGGCCGCTGAGCCTGCACGTCTGGAGCCTGTGCTCCGCAACGGGAGAGGCCACAGCAGTGAGAGGCCCGCATACCGCAAAAAAAAAAAAAAAAAAAAAAAAAGGATTTAGAAGGTGAGCAAGACAATTCTTAAAGGATGGGTCAATATTTCTATAGAAAACAGCAATCAAGTTGACACTGTCAGCACAACCCATGAAAGAAAATACAAAAACTGCCCACTTTGGCCAGACTGGAGCCTACATCAGAATCACCTATGTGTGTTTGGGGAAAGTTGTTAAAAATAGATCCCAAGGCCCCACTTCTGGCCTACTGGATTGTAGTCTCTTGGGGCAGAGCCTAGAATTTGAGTTTTCTAACAAACTGTCCCAGTAATTCTTCTGTACACAAAAGTTTTGGGTTCTATGATACAGTTTTGGTTTTATAGTTTATTGTTGACACTGGAGTTTTCAATTCAACAACATAATTTAAACCGTGCTATTTATAGTGAACTTTTTTTATTGTAGGTATAATAATATTTCTAAAATTGTTTGTCGATTGATCGTGGCCAAATAGTCCAAGATCCTCATAATATATAATTTTAAAGAATTGTTCGTTAAAAGATGTATAGGAAACAAAGCAGGTTTTGACTTTCTGTCCCCAACTTTGAATAAAATAATCTCTTCACTAAACAGTAGTTCCATAGCAATAGAAAATCAAATTAAACATATGTTAGTTCAAGGTCATCGGACTGTCTAAAAAAGTGAACGGCTCCTCTGGCACTGCCTCAAAAGTTAAATAGAGTTACCACGTGACGCAACTGTTCTAGCCTAGGTATAACCAAGAGAAGCAAAAGCATACATCTACACAAAAACGTGTACATGAATGTTCATAGCAGCACTAGCTAATTCACAGCAGCCAAAAAGTGGAAAAGCCCCAAATATCCATGAACTCATGGATAAAGTACGGTACATCCGTACAGCGGAATATTATTTGGCAATAAAACAAAATGAAATATTGATGCATGCCACAGCCTGGAGGAGCCTTGAAAACATTACGCTGGGTACAAAGAAGCCAGTCCCCAAGCCTCCCATACTGTGGACTCCATTTATGTGAAAATCCAGAAGAGGAGAATCCGCAGAGACGGAAAGCAGCTGAGTGGCTGCCGGGGCCTGGGGCGTTAGGGAGATGGGGTGGCTTAATGACTACGGGGTTTCTTTTGGGGGTGATGAAGATGTTTTCTAACTGACTGTGGTGATGGTTGCACAGCTCTGAATGTTCCAGAAACTATCGAATTGTGCACGTTGGGTGGATTGAGTGGTACATGAATTATATCTCGGTAAAGCTGTTATTTTTAAAATGAACAGCTGGTACGTAACATGGCCATTTGCTAAAACCCACTCTTTCATCCTCAAAGCATGGAGGTTTACTCTCTCAGACACAGAGCGGGCAGCTCCCTGTGGTTGAAGATGAGGCAGGTCGAAGCAGAAGCCATGTCCGCTCATCCTCTGACCAGATTGTTCGTGGTGAGATCCCCTGCCCATCTCACCTTCCATCAGCACATCTGATAACCTCACCAAGCACGTGCTCAGTGCCCTTAAATTGTCCCCTTTCTCCTCAAGTTGTAACTGTTCCTTCTTTCCCATCAAATACCATCTCACCCTCTCCTGCCCCCAAAGGAGGAAGAGGGAGAAATGGGAGAGAAATTGGAACCGTGGGGGAACTTGTGTGTTCACCCTGCTCTGGAGGCGTGAGAGAGAGCCAGGAGCTGGGCCGGCGCTGCCCTTGTTCAGCCCGTCCATCGGCCTCAGCCTTGACCTCTTAGCGCGTGTGCAAACACTCGTCTCGGTGATCTCAGCTCCCACGGGAACGCAAGTCTCCGCGGTTGTTTATGATCCGATCCAGTGTCCTTGAGACAGTGCTCCTGGATACAAGGTTACATGGATTAGGCGGGACATAAAGCTGTGTTACAGAACGGTAGTGATGTTGTTTAATGCACGCCTGCCTCCACGTGTACAGGTAGGTGCCTGTGTGTGTGCGAGTATCGACTATATGTCATGCATGGAGGAAATATGCCAAAACGAAAACACAGGATTATTGGGAGCTTTTATTTTCTTCTCTGTGTTCTATATTTCAACCTTTTAACAAACATAGAACATGTTTGACTTTGTATAATATAGTTTTTTGTGTCGTATTCCAGAACAATACGCTTGACTATGTAAAATCATTTTTACGTTGTGAGAATGAGCCACATAAGCGTAGAACTTAGAAGCGTGAAGTCAGAAGAATTTCCCACTTCCGAGCGCTCCTTACAAGCCAGCTTTGAACCAAACGTTATTTTGTATCATCTACTATTTTAGCTTTTCAAAATGGTCCATCACTAAAGAACAGATCTTTTTCCCCAGACATGCAATCAGAACTTATTTCCCTAAGAGAAGATATAGAAGATTTACAAAACAGTCCTTTGTGTGAGGTGGTGCTTGGACCCACGATAGGAGGACCAAGGACGTCCAGCACGGAGGCCAGGTCTCTGAGCCACCGGGGGGCGGGGGGGGGGGGGCCTTCGGAGCTTTCTAGACCTTCTTTTCTCCTCCCTTGTGAAAGAAGCCAGTTGTTTAGATTTGTTTTGTCTCCAATACCTCTGCATTCTGTTAGCCTGAGAGATTCGAATATTCGTAAGCCATTCTCCATCCTCAAAGCATCACCACTTTTCAGGCTCATTGGTGAATCAGAAGAACGGGTTAGAAAAGAAATGTGGGTGAGAGCGGCGCCCTCCAGGAGTGCAGACCAGGAACTTCAATAGTGAAATTATTTTGAAAAGGGGAAAACGGAGAGGGGGGCAGAGGACCCACGGCAATGACTGCAAACCTCTGGATGGTTTCAGAAACGTGATGGCTGTCCCGTGTACAGAAGGGAGCGTCGTCGTCATATGGATTCCAAATAACTTGGCAAACGGATGATAGTCTCTGACAGCTCTGTTTCTCCTTTAAATGGGTTTAGAGGGGTCAGGGGCCTGCCCCCGCCTTTCTTTAAAGAGGTGGCACGCCATTTCTAAGGCAAGTGTCAACGGCTGAAGCAGCCGACAGTGTGACGAGCAGGCAGGCGTGAGCCACCCCCAGCCTGACCCGCAGCCCCCCTCGCGAGCATGGACGGCGCTGCTTGCGCCCCCGTCGCTTAAGGACCCTTTCAGAGTGTTCAGTGTCTCTGATTGACAAAATTCAACACTGAATTATCGCAGGTGACAGTTCTACGTAAGGAATTCCAAACATCATGAATTCCAAAGGGTGACGCCCCACTTTGTGTTGTAGAGGAATTTGGTTTAAAAGACTGTCAGCGTGGGACTTCCCTGGTGGTGCAGTGGTTGGGAGTCTGCCTGCCGATGCAGGGGACACGGGTTCGTGCCCCGGTCCGGGAGGATCCCACATGCCGCAGAGCGGCTGGGCCCGCGAGCCATGTCCGCTGGGCCTGCGCGTCCGGAGCCTGTGCTCCGCAACGGGAGAGGCCACAACAGTGAGAGGCCCGCGTACCGCAAAAAAAAAACAAAACAAAAACAAAAAACACAAGCCTGATCTCCATCCCCTGTTTAGTGAGCTGGTAAGTGGGGACTGTCACCCACGTTAGTAAGGTGGTTTCCAGCCTGGGCCACAAGCTGGAGTGGCCTGCAGGACTTTCACAAAATGCTGGGGTCACTTCAGGTCAACTCCTCGAACCCCTGGTTGGATGTGGTCTGGGCATGGGTGTCCGGGTGTCTCTAGGGTATTGCCAGCAAGAGGACCCTGATGCAGTGGCTGGGAGCACAGACACTGGACCCTGGGACCCCATCCGGCTTAGACTCCACTGGCTGTGTCACCTTGGGGAACCTCTCCTGGCCTCTGTTTCCTCCTACTTAAATGAGATGATGTCAGTAATAGTATCTACCTCACAACATTGTTGATGTGAGGATTAAATCCGTCAGTGCACGTGAGGTGCTGCTGGCACAAGGTTCACCGTCAGCTGTATTCATTTCTGGTCGTTTTCTCCATGAAAACTGGCATTGGAGGTGTGTTAGGACTCTTCTGGTCTAGGTTTGGCTTAGGTCTGATTAAGTGGGGGGCAGGGGGGCGGCGAGGATGAGGGTTGAGCGTTAATTGCCATCTGGTTAGAAAGACTTACGTCTCTGTTCAGCCCTGGTTCCTCCCGCTACGTGAAGAGCCTGTGATCGTGTTAGTTACCAAGGATGCCTGGCACCTGCTGGGGACCACAAACATCACCCCAGGATGGCTCCTTGTGTAGAATTCTCGTTTCAGTGAGGATTGAAACACCGCTCCACGATGTGGAGAGAGCTTCTATGTGAAATATGTCTTCGCAATGAAAACTTTCTGGTAGGACTTCATCTGTGTTCTCATGCCTAACTAATTTTTCAGCCGTTTTCCTTATAAGTCAACTTTCTAAGCCTAAAGGTAATACATACTCCTTTCTTTGAAGAGAGGAAGTTGTGTCCTGTTGATTCTAAAGGAAGAAAATATTATTCTGGCAAAATCTCTTTGTTTAGTAAGGAACTAATAGACCGTTACGGTCACTTCACGGGTGTTTCTGGCCAGCTGTGTGTGGGTCACTGCCAGAGCCTGGCTGGGAGAGAAGACGCAAATGGTCCCGAATGGTGCTTTCTGAGCCTGTCGGATTGTCCTTTGGAGCCCAGTTTCTGTCACTCCTCTATCCTTTCTTTAAGCAGAGCTCTGATTCCATCACTCGAATGTCGGCAGATACAGGAGGGAATGCGGGAGTGTGCGGGGTGGCCGGGACAGAAGTGCACGGATTACGTTCACGCTGATCACAACGTTTTGAAATAGCCCCTGGTCAGAGTTAGCCTGGTTGGTTTCAAACCTCAGAATGTGGCTTCCAGCACCACTTTATTTCCTCTCCTCTTACACCAAGATGCTTTGTTTGAAAAACACTGACTTAGAAACTAAGCTTCAGTCGGTGCCTTAGTTTGAACAGCTGTTATTTCCATGCTGATGCATTTATGTCATTTGATTCACGCTGGGATGATTACAGATTCCTGGAGGGGAGGTTTTAAGTGCCCTTCTCCTCATTTTACAAATGAGGAAACTGAGTCACAATACAGTGAAGCCACACACTCAGAATCACATGATTTGGAGGTGGTGGGGTCTCTATCCCATGTTCCTCCCCTCCCAGGAGGGGGGCACCTGGGACCAGCCGTGCCCCCCACTCCCAGGGCATCATTTCCTCATCAGAAAGCCTCATCCAGCTGTCCCTGGGATATCTACTATTCAGGGGAGCTGTTTTCCCAGTAGATGATCTAAGACAAAAAGTAACATGTAAACATCATCCTTAAGTAATAGCTCTCCGGTTTGTTGTAATACACCGGCTGTGTGCCTTGGCGTCCTTTATATGTTCATTTCTACCAGAATTGCATTTCTTACATTGTAGAGAAAAAGTAGGAAATAGATTTTTTTTTCACTACTTGCATCTTTAATGCCTGTAAATATGAAAGCATAATGGGCTGAAGATTTACCCACAGAAGGATTCTCTGGTAAAGAAGTTAGTTAAGTAACCATGTCAGTCTTGGGGGTTTTTTTTTTGCGGTACGCGGGCCTCTCACTGTTGTGGCCTCTCCCATTGCGGAGCACAGGCTCCGGACGCGCAGGCTCAGCGGCCATGGCTCACGGGCCCAGCCGCTCCGCAGCACGCGAGATCCTCCCAGACCAGGGCACGAACCCACGTCCCCTGTATCGGCAGGTGGACTCTCAACCACTGCGCCACCAGGGAAGCCCCAGTCTTGGTTTAAATAATCTAGTGTAGCAACAAATCTTGGGGAATTGTGCCTGATATGATCATCAATGTGGCTAACATTTTAATTTTCATCATTCATGGTTTTCTTCCTTTTTTCTCTGAAGTGATGAGCAGTACAAAGTTTTGGTCACCAAATGTTTAGCAACACAACTTCCCACGGGAGGCCCCTCTTTGCTATGAATTAGACCTTTGAAGGTTCAAAGATATTGTGTGAAGGTGGATTTTTATTCTGCATCTAGGAGACCGCTTGGGATATAACTGCAGACCTGGCAGGTTTTTGTGGACAGAGGCAGGAGGCAGTAAGCACGGTCACTCAAACGGGCAGAGCCTGAGTTCTTCTCCAGCCTGGTGTCCGGCTCCAGTTAAAAGGCTCAGGCCTCCCCGTGACCGCGGCCACCTGCAGATGCACGGCTGCGTGCAGCGCGTGCGGTCCCATGCCCCGCGGTCCCTGAGGGATGTTGCAGCCCCGTCCACAGCGACCCCGGGCTTTTCTAAGGTGTACCTCCTACCTGGCCATGTCTCATCTTCACCGTGACCGATAGGACTTGTTTTTATCTTACGCTTCATTTTCTTTTCAAATACAGTCTCTATATAGTAGAATATAATGTAATGTAACGTAATGTAACATGATAGGACATGATATATAATGTAGCGTAAAAGTAATGTGTATTGATGGAGGTCATTTAAAAACAGGCAAATACAGGCAATGATGTCCAACTCTAGCGAGAGGATTTTGGTCCCAGCCTCGCTGCAGGTGGAGCTCTCCTAAGTAAACCCATCCTCCACAGTAGGTTAATTATTCTTACCAGGCGTTCTTATGCAGCTTGCAGTTGCCACGCACTTCAAGATCAGTTTCATGAGCATTTCCCGACTGGCTCTAGGAGATCGTATGGACCATTTTTCTGAGAGTTGTGGTGACTCGCAGAGGGTGGGGATGCAGGAACTCCCAGGGGGCCTCAAGGCTCAAATCCGCTCAGGGCGCCAAGCCGTCGGCTGGCCGGCAAAAGGTACCTGCGCGCATTGTGGTTTGTCACTTGCCAGAGACTTCGAAGGGCTACAGATGTTGAGACCTTTTGTTAGGGCACAAGGGGCATTAGCCAACTTTTTAACTCCACAAGTCCAGAACAGGCCACGTGGCTGAGGAAAGAAAATCAACAGGGTAGCATGTCCTGCACCTTCAGTTCCACAGGAGCACCTGGGAGCAGGTGCCCCTGAAGTTGTCTGATGGAGAGGGGGGCGTGGAAGCCTTGGGGACGTGGGCCTGATCCAAAAAATGTGGGGGGGGGGGTTCCAGAAAGCAGCTCTGGTTTTGTGTTGTGTGTCACGTCCAGCAGGGTAATCCCACAGTGGGCTTCATCCTCTACTTTCCTGGGAAGGAAACTGCGCCCTTCAGGTAGGACGAATTTACAGGCGCTCCCGCCTTCATGTCAGCCCCAGGGGCAGCCCCGGGCCCGGAAGGCTGAAGGACGCGGGAAGGTCACAGCCGGCACCTGGAGCTGCAGGTTACCGTACAGAGCAAGGCAACCATGGAAAGCACGTCACTCTAATCCTTCGTGTCGTGGGTCAGCCACAAGTACAGGGTTGATGTGAAGTATAACAGATGTTAATTTATCACCGATGTCTACGGTTTATTAGTGAATCTCAGAATAGTCTAGGACATCTGGGTTTTTCCATCTATACGGTCAAGCCCCGCTCGATTCCAGACTCACGTGTCTCATGCCAGAGAGTAAAGATCCCAGGGAGGCAGTGGCCTGGCTCCAGACCCTGCGCCGGTCCAGAACACCCAGCGGCAGGTTACTGGGGACGTTTCGCCTCAGGCTGGCGTGTCTCACCATTTCTGTAGCTCGTTGGCACGGCAGCAATGGAAGGATGTAGGAAGCATCTCTCTGGGCTTTTTTTTTTTTATGCATCTGAGTCTTGGGACTCAAAATCCCTTGGAATCCTTAGCCTCCAGAGGCAGCTTGAAGTGCTCAGCGTCAGAAATGAAGCACTTGCTCTCGCGTCGATTTTCTTTCTTGGTGGAGGGACCGCTCTGCAGCTGCCCGTCAGATGGCTGAGGCACCGTTCAGGGCCTTTCCCTCCATCCCTGGTGGCCCGAGTGACTGCCACCACCCAGAGTGGGCGGTGGTGAGGTCGGGTGCCGGTTCAGCCCGGCAAAGCGAGAACTCGCAGGCCCGGAGATGCCCAGTCACCTTTGCAGAGCTGGCCTCACGCCTGCTGTTCCACATCTGAAGGGCATTGCCTGTGTGACAGCTGTCCTTCCGCATCGTGTTAGCTTGGCCCCGGTCACTTCCCCCGTGGGCCATCTGCAGTGATAAAATCCTGCCTCTGCATGAACACAGCCTTTCCCTTTTCCTGCCACCTTGGACCCAGTATGCTTGTGTTTCAGCAGTTTATGCGCCAGGGGTCAGTCTTACCAAACATGGTTGTGAAAGCATCTTCCCCAAACCGATGTGTCTTATCTGTGCTCCATTAGGTTCACTGTTGGGGCTGGAGTCTTGGTTTCTCCTCTGTTACTTTAGACAGAATAAGAGTGTTTAGATAGTGTGTGCACTTATGCTCCTGGCCCTTTTTCTGTTTGTTTCAGATAATCTCTGAATTTTTTGTCCGCCTTTTAATTTTATGGCCTTTTGGATGGGAAATCTGTTTGGTAACTCAGTCTATCACTCTCTCCTGTGTTATTTCTTCCATTGCTTTTATTTAAAAAGAAGATTCCCACCCAGACATCAGATGAGTGTTCATCTTTGTTACCATTTTTACAGCTTGTTTTTTTTTTAACACTTACCTCTTTAATCGATCTTGGATTTATTGTTGTGTAAAATGTAGGGAAGAAATATATACTTATTTTACCCCTATAACCGGACAGCCCCTTGGAAATTTGAATGTAAGCATCTTTTTCTAATTTTGTCACCAGGTTTATTATGGCCTTTGCTTTCCATTACAAATACTATCTTCAGATATGTAAGTAACACTAAGCAGTGTTCCTCATTCCAAAGAGGTCTGAACTCAATGATAACAACATCAATCCCATTTAGAGGATTTTTAGATTTTCTTAACCAAAGTCAAAGAGTGAGCTTTGCAAGGAGATGGCAAGACGGGGGTAGGAACACAGTGTTCCGGTCCTCTGCCACCTGCTTCACCAGATCACGTCATGGGGGTGGGAGTGGGCCAGGGCTTCTCCCCAGAGGAGGACGTGCCTGGGGGTGGCAGTACATGGGGGTGACAGAAGACTGTCTCCCGCGGGCCCTTCTCAGCCGGCTCCGCTCCCTGAGGCAAAGGACGCAGGAGGCTGAGATGCGTCGGATGAGGTCCCCACCGTGAGGAGCCCATGGGTCCGCACAGCAGCTGCTCAGAGAGCCGCCTTGTCAGCCAGGGTTGGGAGGGGCGGCCCCAGGCCCCCTGTCACTGACGCATCCCCCCTTCCTTCCTGTGACCCTGTCCCACCCAAGGTCTCCTTCTCAGCCTGCGCACGTGCTTGGAGAGACGTCTTTCGGATCCCACTGCTCACGGGGGATCCCTTTCTTCCTTCAGGGTCTTTAGCTGGCATCCTCTGCGTCTTTTATTGAATGAATGGGTTTCAGCTTTTGCTTCTGTTGACTCTCCTGAAACCCCTTCTCTGCTGTTCTCCCTGGCAGAGCCACTGGAACCTGTAACTCGGGATAGACAGGAAATGGAGAGATTCCTTGTACCGTCTGCCTGGGAACTGTCTGCTTCTGCCCCCTTTGTTCATTCTCCTAAGTGGCGGCCGTGCTGGGGTGTCCACGGCAAGAACGACCAAGGGAGGAGCTTGTGTTGGGAACGTGTCCTGATGGAGCCGCACGGATGCTGCCATAAAACCTTCTCTCTGTAGCTGCAGTCGTGTTCAATAACAGAACGTCTTATTTTTACCTGTACCAGAAACTACTTTTTTAAAGAATGAATAGATGAAATGTGTTTTAATTAAGAAGCATATCAAAACTTCTTAAAACCACACCAAAAAAAGCCACCCAGAGACACCGACCTCTCCCCGGGTCTTGCCCAGCGACCCCATCACACACCTGGCGTCTCGCCTCCCTCCAGAGGGGTGGACGCGGTCATGGCTGCGTCCCCAGCGGAGGAGCTGCTGCCCTCCCGGGGCCCCTGAAGGTGGCACCCATGGAGACTTCCCCGGGCCCCCGGCCCCCGCTCCCCCGGCCACACAGCCCTCGGGAGGCTCCCCTGCTTCCCTCTTCACACTGTGGCCCCCAGACTCCCACTTGCTGGGGCAGCTCTGCGTCCTGTGTGCCGGCGCTCGGCCCTTCCAGCGTCTCAGGGCGATTCGGGGCCACTGCGGTCATAGGGGTCTGTATCGGACCGGGCACAGCCAAGCATCAGAGCAGAGAGAAAGATGAGGGACAAGCCCTTGCCTCTTATCATGCAGTGAAGCCGACTCCACGTACTAGGCAGCAAAGTGACCCCAGCGCAGGCGTGGCCTGGGCTGTGGGACCAGCACCGTCGTGCTCACACGCTACCCGTTGGTCTCGCCGTGACCCCGTGAGGCAGGTACCATCGTCACCCCAGGTTACAGACGAGGAAGCTGATCGGAGCCACCCGTGCGCTGGGAGAGACGGGGCCCGGCTGTGTGTGCTCCAGGCCGCGGGCCCCAGGCTCTCAGCCACAGATCCCCCGGGAAGGCGAGCGGCCAGGGCGCCAAAGCAGAGGTGGACCCCAGGGATCCTGAGCTCCTGAGTGTGAGAGAGGAAACCGGTCGTGGAGCAAAACGCAGGAGACTGTCCTGGGGCCCAGGGACAGGAAGGACTTCTGTTCTCTTTAGTTGTGGTAAAACATGCGTAATAGGATATCCATCATTTTAAGCATCTGTAAGTGGTGTTAGTAAATACATTTGCAACATTGTGTAACCATCACTGCTGTCTCTACCCCAGACTTACTCATCATCCCAAACAGAAGCTCTGTCCCCGTTAAACAATTCCCCACTTCCCTCCTCCAGCCCCTGGTACCTACCCTTCTGCTTTCTGTCTCTATGAATTTGACTTCTCCAGGGACCTCGTATAAGTAGAATTATATGGTATTCGTCCTTTTCTGTCTGGCTTACTGTGCTTGGCGTAGTGTTTCTAAGGTTTAGCCCTGCTGTAGTGCGTGTCAGGATTTTATTTTTAGGGCTGAGTGATAGTTCATGGCATGGACAAACTCCCTTTTGCTTACTCAGGCGTCCATCAGTGGACCCTTGGGTTGCTGCCGTATTTTTGCTGTTGTGAATAATACTGCTGTAAATGTGGGTGTCCAGTATCTGTTGGAATTCCTGTTTTCAGTTCTTTGGGGAATGGAATTGCTGGGTCATATGGTATTTCTGTGTTTTCTACAGTGGCTGCACCATTTGACATTCCCACCAACTTCACATCCTCACTCACGCTTGTTATTTTCCATTTTTTGTGGGTTTTTTTTTTTTATTATTATAGCCATCCTTTGGGAAGGACTTTTTTTTTTTTTTTTTTTTTGCGGTACACGGGTCTCTCACTGTTGTGGCCTCTCCCGTTGCGGAGCACAGGCTCCGGACGTGCAGGCTCAGCGACCATGGCTCACGGGCCCAGCCGCTCCGCGGCATGTGGGATCTTCCCGGACTGGGGCACGATCCCGTGTCTCCTGCATCAGCAGGCAGACTCTCAACCACTGCGCCACCAGGGAAGCCCATGGGAAGGACTTTTTAAATAAAACTTTAAAAGTACATAAGACCAAAGTATGAACGACTTAAATACCTGGTCCATACGGTGATATTCTTCATACTTGTCACGCTTAGAAATATTTGAGGAAAGTTTCTGCCTTCACACACGCGGGGCCGTAGGACGTCACTTGGACATTGCCCTGGGTGTACCAATTTGCTTGTGGAATCTTGGAGTTGTTCTTATTCTCAAGTGGTGATTTTGTTTGTTTTTTTGTTTATTTTTTCCTCAAAACGAATCCCATCTGTATTCCCAGATGGCTAAACTTTAGGCAGTGTCAGCACTGAAAAGGATAATATTGTAATTGGTTATAACACACTCATTGTTTTAAAAATTCCATAATCCATAGTTATCCTCAGGAAGAGGAAGAGAAGGGATTTTCCTCTTGATTTCTAGTCCCATCAGAAATGAGAACATTGCCATTTTGTAACCCTACATGACTCAAGCATCCTTGATCCGTATAAGCAAGGATATATACGTAAGCTAACGGATGAAGGATTGTAAGGGAGCCCACAGGTCATTCCCTACCAAAATATCACCCCTCACGTTACTTGTTACTTACAAGGGGATGTACACATCTTTGCAGTGAGAGGCTGATGACTTGCCACCTTGACCCAATGGAATGTAGCATCACTGAGCAAGGGTAACGCGGCACCCCTCCCCCCATCTGCTGCACCTTGAGGCCTGCAGCATCACCCGGGAGGTATTTTTGCCAAAAATGTTTAGCCTCAACCTTATAAAGCCTCCAGACCTAACCTCGGTTTATAATAAATATAGGAGTTAGAGCAACCAGTAAAGAAACAATCAGACACACGTAGGAACAATCTACAAGAAAACTGCCCTGGACTTAACCAAAAAGCCCACAAAAAGCACAGGGGAAAAAAAAGATGCAGGACCATTGTATTCTAGAAGCAAAAGGAATAAGGAAATAGAACAACCAGATCTAACGTGGGAACCTTGACCGAATCCGAGGTTGGAAAAAATAACAGCTATAAATGACATGGCAGGGCGGGCAGGACTGGAGTATGGATCAGATATTAGATGATGTTGTGGAGTGATGGCGAATGTTCTGCAGGGCGACCGTCGTGTTAGGGTTATGTAAGAGGTTACCCTGTTCTTAGGGCATGCCACATGTAAACGCACCTTGGCGTTGAATGTCACGGTGTCGACAAGTTATTGTCAGATTTGTGGCTAAAATGTGTGCATGTGTGCGGAAAGAGCGGGAGATGGAGGGGGGAGAGAAAATATCGAAATGCAAGCAGCAGTTGAATCTAGGTGGAGGACTTAGGGGTGGTCATTCGACCTACTCTTTCAACTTTTGTATATGTTTGAAAAGTTTGTAACAAAAGTCGGGGCAAATTATTTATATCTGATGTCTTGTGTTTCACATCCTGCCTTTGAAAGCCTTCGATTTTTCTGTCTTGCAGTTCGGGACCGAGTCAGATCGAAGATGGAGAGAGACATTTTGGCAGAAGTGAATCACCCTTTCATCGTAAAGCTTCATTACGGTAAAGGGAGGAAAAACAATTCCCTACTGTTGAGAGGACCTAGACCAACCCTCCCCCAAATCAGAGGAAATCGGCGTAGATTCCTTGTCTCACCTCCGGCCCTGTCTGGGGTGGAGCTCTCTCCCCCCGGGTTCCTGAGCCTCAGATTCTCCTTCTCTGGGGGAGGAAGATGCCCTGTTTTCATCTCGAAAAACCGAATCTGGGGGAGCAAGAGGTTACCCTTAATTAAATCATCATCATGGAGAAAGTGGTTTTAAAAAAAGGTCTCGACCTAGGTGGGGTGAATCTATATCATATTTTTGTGTCGTTTCAGAGTAGAGTGCCTATGACCCCATAGTTTCTTTAAACCAGAATGGTAACATCTCCTGCACTTTAAGTAAAGACGATATTTTAGGCATTTGAAAGACGGTAGCGCCTCGAGCCTCAGAACGGCCCTGCAAGGTAGGCTATCGTTTCCAGTTTTCAGAAGAGAAAACTGAGACTCAGACGGAATCATTCTGATTTCTGAGGCCACGTATCTGCGACGCCACACAGGCTTCTTCATTTGCTTTCTGCCTTTTTATCTCCTCGGAGAAGCAGTAAGTGAAACCTTCAAATGAAAAATAATGAGGTGGTGGCGCCAGAGTCATGGCAGACCGCATCACAGCTTTGTGCCCTAATCGAGTAATTAGTGTGGGCGAAGCGCTGGGCAGAACAACGACAAATCCCGTACCTGGTTGGCGCAGGGGCTCGGGGGCGGGCAGGGTTGTAGGAGATTGTCCGTGACTTTTACCGGCGTCGGGAGTGAAGGCATGAACACGCGCAAAGCCAGGAGGACCGGGCTCTTTGCTCGTGAGCTTCTGAGATTCCTAAGAAGACAGTTCAGAGAGCCCTGTTGGGAAAGCACACGGCCTCTCCTTTCAGAAATAATAAGAGCCAGCATGGATGTGACCTTGCGGGCAGCCGCGTGGTGACCGGATCCCTCGGGCCACGGGCAGGCGCCCTTAGATCCCAACGGTGGCGGCAGGCTGACCCCCCTTTATCACACGGCCGCCTCAGCGCTGCTGATTCGCTGGTGTCAGATCCGATCCAGGTGTCGTTTCGGTTGGTTTCCCAGGTGTTTTTCTGAAGAAGTTGAGAACTGGGGTCTTGCAGAGATCTTTAAAGGCATCCTCCACGTTACCTCTGTGATTGATCAAAAGATACTTGTTGGGCTTCCCTGGTGGCGTAGTGGTTGAGAGTCTGCCTGCCGATGCAGGGGACACGGGTTCGTGCCCCGGTCCGGGAAGATCCCACATGCCGCGGAGCGGCCGGGCCCGTGAGCCATGGCCGCTGAGCCTGCGCGTCCGGAGCCTGTGCTCCGCAACGGGAGAGGCCACAACAGTGACAGGCCCGCGTACCGGAAAAAAAAAAAAAAGATACCTGTCCTCTATCTGCCCATCAAGCCCTAGGACAGGGCATTCATCCACGCTGCAGTTTACACAGTTCTGACAAAGGGGTTTCTAGTTAGAGGCTTTATGTTTCTAAAACCCCAACATTTATAATGCTTCTGGCATTGACTTTTAGAAAATGAAAAGTTCCCAAGTGTGTGAGGATGTCAGCACCCCTTCCAGCCATGCTTCCTTTGTGTGTAGAACAGATGCCACGTGCCAGGCCAGCGGGAACATTGAACTGACCATCCAGTAGCCACGGTGGTTAGTTTCTCTTGAGCCTCTCGCGCATGCACCGTCCCCCCCTTTGACCAAGGCGTGCCCTTGCTAGTGGCGGGCGGGGGCTGAACCGTGAACTCCATGCCCATAACTGTGGCCCTCAGGGACCAAACAGAGCACACGAGCGCTGCTGCCACCAGGTACAGGTAGCTGGGCCGACCCGTCCCCAGCGCAGCCGTAAAAGAAGGAGCAGATAGTGGATATCCTTGAGCCCTGAGTTGTACCGAACACAACTCCATAGGAAGGGGAGGGGACTCGTCCCAAACGCTCACTACGATCGCCCTGCTCCTTACCAGACACCTGCCAGCAAAGCCAAGTCTCTAAGAAGACACGGTTGTGCCCAAAGCCCCGCGTCAGTAGTGGTGATGAGAGCAAGTGGAACCTACACATACTCTTCTCCATGTGTCTTTCAGTCCCTTTGTGATTAAGAAAAAGGCAGGAAGAAGGAGAGAGGGAGGGAAGGAAGGAAGGAAGGAGGCGGGGAAGGGGTGGGGAAGGGGTGGGGAGAGGAGGAGAAATAACCTCCAGACCATGAGTAAAAGTGAGAGACAGAGCTCATCACCGTCCACTCCCTTCCCCAAGTCCTGCCCTCTCCGCTGTGCGGTCTCCAGCCCGGCCCCAGTCCTGTTTCTGAAATGACCCAGGGTTACAGGCTACACAGTATTGTTTGAGCCAACGAGAGACGGGCTTTTTGCACTCAGAGCCTGGACCCAGGGGAATGATGTCCACCGCAGGGGACCGTGACGCCGAAATGCTCTCAACTCTCTCCTTCCGCAGCCTTCCAGACGGAGGGAAAACTCTATCTGATTCTGGACTTCCTGCGCGGAGGAGACCTCTTCACCAGGCTCTCCAAAGAGGTACATGGAGTGCAGGCTGTGGGTTTCTGCCTAGAATTCGAGGGACAGGAGAGCAGGGGGCGGGGTGTGTGTGTGTACGTGCATGTGTGTGTGGTGTGTGTGCAAGGGAATGTGTGAACGTGCGTGTACATGCATGCACGTGTGTGTGGTGGGTGGTGTGTGTGTGTGTGTGTACGTATTTGGTGTGAGGGTATATGGCGTGTGGTGTGTGCGCGTGTTTTAAAGATGTCTCACGAGTCACACAGAGAACTCTGTTGTCCTCGAAAGATCTTAAGAAAACGGACTCTTCCCAAGACCCCAGTGGAGCTCTAGAACCTTCCCTGTGTAGAGCAGATGGAAACTTGATTTATGTTACGTAGGGAAGACTTTATTTCACAACGTTTCACTTTCCACTTTCCACCCGTGAGCGCTCCATGCCCCCGAGGGCTTGTCCTTGACCCCCACTACCTGACTTAGGAGCTTTCCGGGATGTCTTGCAGCGCAGCGTGAAAGCTCTCTGCCCCCTGCACACCCTGCTCGAGGCAGTGATAATGCCAGGCTTTTAATCCTGTTGATTCTGTGCAGTTTCCTTTATACAGAAGAGCATGATGAAGGTGACAGCGTGTTGACACGATGCACAGAACAGGTTCCCGGCCCTTCTGACACAACCTCACCTGGCACCGGGGTTCTTACTGGGCTGTAACAGGGGGTTCGGGCTGGCCTCCCCCTTTCCTCACTGCCCACTTTTACAGCAGGAGATCCCTCCATCCGAAGTGCTGTCAGTCAAGGTGAAGCGGCAGTGGGCTCCCTGAGACCTCGGGCTGCTCTCCCTCTGTTTCCTGACGGTCCCTCGGGCAATGGCACAATTGATGTATTGGGCTCTTGGCGATGCAGGTTGCAAGCACGGGCTGGAGGATCCAGATCCAAGTTCTCCAAAGCCCTTTGGGTCAGGTCTCTGGTCCCTTAACCTGCCTCCCAGCTGAGCTCTCGTTTCCAAAGACGGCGAATCACTGACCTCGGCCAGTGTCTCATCTGATGCCTAGTGATTTGCTCCCTTCCCACCCCGGCCGAAGGAAGTCAGGCCACTGGGGGTTGGTCTGTCCAGCATCCAGGGTGACACACCCTGTTGTTGGGCTTCTTGACCAAAAAGGCAACACGCAGGGTACCCATAGGACCCTTTATTTCAGAGTAGAAGTGAAGTTGTCCAGCCTGGGCTCAAGAGGGTCTCAGTTCACAGAAACACAGGAAATGAATGATACCCTAACCCTAACCCTATGCAAAAAAGTACTTCCCTTCCATCCTCTTCACCGAGTCCACTAGACAACATCCTTGTGTGTGTCGGTCTCCGTACTGACTGCCTTCAAGAACTCACATCCATGGGTGTTTCATTCCCATAGAGAAACCCTTTGTCATTTGCACTTGGAGGCCACGCAGATCTGTGCCCTAAGCGCGGCCAAGGAGAGTCATACGGCCGCCCCTGAGCACTGAGCTGTAGATGTGCCTGTGTGGTTATGGACAGAGATGGAGAAAGTCGGGCCAAAGAGAATTCGACAGCCAGCAGGATCTCCTACGGGGAAATCCTTCTCACAGGGAAGCCCACTGAGTATGCTAACCAATGTAGAAAAGAAATACCCAACCAGGAAAGGTGCCGGCCGAGTGTGGAAGGCAGAACAGGAGATTCCAGAGGCCAGAGGGGCAACGAGGGTTGGTGGTACCCAAATGTCATCCAGGACTTGGGGTGCACGTCCTCCCCACTGGGCGGCATCCCTTTTGTGAAATGGATGTGCTCCGCCGTCATTAGCCTGATGTAGTCACTGTTCAATTCCCCAAATTGCCCTTATCCTGAGCTTTCCAGGCAACCTTCTGATCATGTATTGATTTTTCACGCATCTGCCTTCAGAGAATTCAGTCATGACATGGGTTTCTAGTCTCTGTGACATTCATTTCTCATGGTGCGGGTAAAGAATGGTTTCTGATACCATCTGGCTTGCTGGTAAGGTGACTACCAAATTACATGCGGTTCTCACAACCACAGGGACAGGGGAACAGTAGGAGACAATGACCTTGAGGTGTGCTGGGCGCCGTGGCCTCGTGTGTGTTTTAGCTAGACCAGCGTCCCTCTCCCAGCAGCCTCTCCGGCAAGGGGCGCCCACCGATGCTCCACGGGCGGGTCGTATTTGGTGGGACTCGTCCCGCTTTGGGGAGACGGCAGTTCCTAGTTTGCATAAACCCAAAAGGGGGGAAGAGGTGAACTTGAAGGGAGGAGGGATGAAATTTGAGACATTTTCAGTAAATCCTTCAGGCCTGTTTGTAATCAGACCTTCACAGTGTGGTTTAGTTTTTTGTATTAAAGTGTTACATTAGAAGCACACATATTAAAACATAAACCCAGAAACACACTCCAGAGCTGCATGGTTTGTGGGGCAGGAAAGGTCGGGGGAGGAAACTCTGCCCGGGGCTCCGCCCAAAAGGCCCAGCGGCTTTGTGAGGAGCGCCCCCTCCCCTTCACTGGTCCTAAAACTTTGCTGAGAACTCATGTTTCCACTGTAGGAGTCAGAAGAGCCTTGTCTGGGGGCCGCGGTCTGCAGAGCGGAGCGGAGTCTTCGTGGGGCTGAGTGCCTCTGTCTTTAAAGCCAGCAGCCACAGAGCAGGCTGAAGTCTTGTTCTCTCTCCTGCCAGGTGATGTTCACGGAGGAGGATGTCAAGTTCTACCTGGCTGAGCTGGCCTTGGCTCTAGACCACCTGCACAGCCTGGGCATCATCTACAGAGACCTGAAGCCAGAAAAGTGAGTGAGGACAAGGCAGGGCAGGGCCCTCTTGCTGCCCACGTCGCCTTGTCCCTGTACTTAATTCCCCAGGGAGGGCATAGCCTGGGGACATTCCGGTGCTAGCGCCCCACAGGCAGGGATTCCACCTGCCCGCCCCTGGAAGGGTGCCCAGACATAGGTGTGGCTTGTGCTGGTTTGTGTGGGATGGTCCCAGCCCATTCTCACCTGACCCTCGTAACACCCTCCAAGGGAGGCAGGGCCGGGCCTGCATCCCTGTGGTCCAGGGGAGGCTGGGCAGGTAGTGGAGGCTGGTCAGGTAGAGGAGGCTGGGCAGGTGGAGAGGCTGGGCAGGTAGAGGAGGCTGGGCAGATGGGAAGGCTGGGCAGGTAGAGGAGACTGGGCAGGTAGAGGAGGCTGGGCAGGTGGAGGAGGCTGGGCAGGTGGAGAGGCTGGGCAGGTAGAGGAGGCTGGGCAGGTAGTGGAGGCTGGGCAGGTGGAGAGGCTGGGCAGGTAGAGGAGGCTGGGCAGGTAGTGGAGGCTGGGCAGGTAGAGGAGGCTGGGCAGGTAGAGGAGGCTGGGCAGGTGGAGAGGCTGGGCAGGTAGAGGAGACTGAGCAGGTAGAGGAGGCTGGGCAGGTGGAGAGGCTGGGCAGGTAGAGGAGGCTGGGCAGGTAGGCAGCCCACCATTCCTCCTCCCACAGCCCCTGCCCTCCCTCCTTAGGTGGGACCCATCCTGCACTGGGAATGTCTCACACGCCACCCCCTCACTAGTGTGTGTCTTCTGTGCCGGTCTCTTCCCCATCACCACCTCCACCTTGGAAAGCCCTTTCAGCTGTCTCGACAGGCCCATTTCTAGGTGACGAGTCAGAGGAGCCTTTCTGAGTTTTTCTAAAAGACAGTGGCACCAGATTCCCAGCCCAAATTCCAATAAGATTTGTGTATCTTTGGCAATGATCATCTGTAATACTATTTCTAGGATATTTTGCTAATCCAGTCTAAATCTTTTTTTAAAGTCCCTCCAGATAATAATGTTCTTACTTCAGGTTCTTTTCCTGCTGTTTTCTGTGTAGAGCTGCACAGACTAGGAGGATCCACTTGAAAAGGAAGGATCTAGCGGATGCTGTTTTAAGTTCATTTGGTTGACCTGACAGTGGTCCCTGCCGCGAAGTTGATGATTTTCTCCCTCTGGCCTGTGACGTGGTTGATAATGGCCCCCTGTCCCCCTATAGACTGAGGTCCATGCCTGTCCCTGGATATGTGGGGCCTGGTGGGACCCCAAGGCTTGGAGCACAAGGCAGCCCAGGCCCTGAGGGCACAGGAAGTAGATCCCAGCCCTTGTTCCTGGTCCCTTCTTCACCTGCAGGGAACTGAGAAAAATGCAGACTCTGCTCTGAGAAGTGGCAGTCGTTTAAGGGAAACGCCTGGGTTTGCCTAGAGACCAGGAACGTTGTGTATGTCCCTGATGCAAAGCGTATTTGCCTGTGACCAGAGGGAAGTGCTCCCCACGCACGGCATCAGCCTAACCACCAGCTGGGTACAGCCTCACTGGCTGCACGTGTAAATGATGTTTAAATAACCGTGAAAGGCTCTCTCCTGAGTATCCCCGTAAGAGCCGTGTCCTGCAAACTCAGCCTCGCCTTCGGAAAACAGGCGCTGAGGCCGCTGTCACAGCCAGCTCTGCCGACCTGCTCCCCTCCGCTGTGAGCTCTGCCCCATGAAGGCAGCACCCCGATTCTCCCTCTAGTTAAAGGTCAAAGGGATCTTTATAGTTAAAAATAGTAATATGGAATTGCAGGATTGAAGAGAAAGGATTTTGTTTCCATTAGAATTAGTAGGGAGTTAATCATGAAAGTTGCTCACTTCTGGGCAAAGATTAAGTATAACTGAAAAGCAAAGATAAGAACATTCGCTTCTTTCATTATAAATTGTCATCTTAATTATACACTGTGACTTTTCCCTTCCCATTTCCATAAAACAGTAGGTATGATTTTTATTCCCATGGCAGCGTTTTAAAAATTGTGGTAAGATAAACATGACATAAAATTTACCACCTTGACTATTTTCAAGTGCACAGTTCAGTCGTGTTAAGAGCGTTCACACCATCTGTGCGATCGTCTCCACCATCCATC
This sequence comes from Pseudorca crassidens, assembly GCF_039906515.1. Taxonomy (NCBI): domain Eukaryota; kingdom Metazoa; phylum Chordata; class Mammalia; order Artiodactyla; family Delphinidae; genus Pseudorca; species Pseudorca crassidens. The sequence goes on from NC_090308.1 coordinate 2,782,636, forward strand.
TTCCAGACTTCTTTCATCCTGCAAAACTGACGCCCTGTCCCCATGATACCCCACCGCCCTCCCCTGCCCCAGCACCCTCCCTTCTGTTTTCTGTCTCTGTGGATCTCACTGCTCCGGGGACCACACGTAAGGGGGGTCACACAGTATTTGTCCTTTTGTGGCTGGCTTATTGCCCTCGACGTGGTGTCCTCGAGGTCCATCCATGTGGTAGCCTGTGTCAGAACTTCCTTCCTTTCCCACATGTGTTTAACGTACCACATATTAATCCTCACAGCCCACGTCCTGGTCTCTTTAGATCCGGGCTGGTGCCTCCCAGGAGCTGGTGGAACAGAGTTTAATTACAGCAAAGAAAGAAACAGGGCAAGCCAGGAGCCCCGGGGGCCTGTGGGCTGATGGGCTGGAGAAGGGCCTCGTGGAAAGCTCGCCTGCGTCCATCCCCTCAGACGTTCCCTCCGCCCTCCCGTGGGCGTCAGCCTCGCCGTACTGCAGAGAGCTGGGAGGAACAGGACAGCGCTCCCCGTGGGGCATCTGGACGTCAGATGCCGGCATGCTGAGAGCTTGGTCCAGGGCACCAGGAGGGACCCCGTGGGACCGGCTTCCACAACATGGCTCCCGGGGGCTGAGGCCTGAGGTGTCACAGACTCCCCCGGAGGTCGCGGTGGTTCCCAGGGTCAGGCGGGGCTCGTGGAGGGGTCTGGCCAGAAGAGCAGGCTCTAGCCGTCGAGGGCCCGCCTGGGTTCAGGAAGTCCCCTCTGAGCAGCTCTGCGTCTGCACAAGCCAGGGCACTTGCGGACGCTCTCAGGCCCATTCATGCAGGACAGACAGCCTGGGGGGTCCCCAGACCTTCCCCTGGGCTTGAGAGGGTCTCACACCTGCAGTCCCCAGTGTGAGCCTGCTGAGCCAGGCACAAGAACATGGGGGTGCCCTTTGCCCCCCACACACCGCGGATGTGCCTGTGCTCCTGACCCAGCAGAAGCTGCCGACTAGGAAGCAGTGGTCTAAAGGCCACGTCTGCGAACAGCAGGTGACCTGCCGCCCCCCAGCCAGCGTGGAGAGTGCTGCCCAAGGGCCTGTGCGGCTCCCCTGGGGTCTCCGTGCCCTTCCGTGTGTCTCGTCTCTTTTAAAGCATCTGTTTCCCCCCCTTTCTTTCAGCATCCTCCTGGACGAAGAGGGACATATTAAGATCACAGGTTTGTAAAATTCCACCCGCCACCGACCGGTGACATCACCCCGGCGCCCCTGGTACCTGGGGGCCGACCCAGAGCTCAAGCCCTCTCTCTCATCACACCAGCGTGTGCACGCAGGGCTGCCTTCCCCGTGGCCGTGGCTTGGTTCTTTTGGTGTGTGTCTTCCTGGGGACGCTCACGCTTCCCAGGTCGGCCCTCCTTCCTTCTCTCCCTCTGACTTAAGACCCTTCTAGTGCCTTTCCTGCTGACTCTCAGCGTCACTGGATGTTTCGTTCAAGAATCTCATCTTAGCATGTCTGCGGGGCCGATCTCCCCACTGAAACCTCAAACCCCTCCCACTGCCGTCGGTTCAGCCAGAACGAGCACCGCCCCCCCTTGTTCCGTGACACCCGCTTGTGCTAGTTTCCTCTTGCTGTGTCACAATTACCAACCTCGGTGGCTCAAAACAGCATCAGCTCATCATCTTAACAGCCCTGGCGGCCACAAGTCCAAAACAGGTCTCACAGGGCTAAGATCAAAAGGGGTGCACTCCTTTGTGGAGGCTCCAGGGAAGGATGGTCCTGTCGCCTCTCCGGCTGCCCACTTCCCTGGGCTCACGGCCCCATCCTTCTCCTTCAGAGCCAGGGGGCAGCACCCCAGTCTCTCTCTGACTCTGGCCTCTGCCCCCAAGTCCACATAAGGACCTTGTACTTACTGTGCGTCATCCTGGCGCCCCAGGATAACCTCCCTTCTGGAGATATAGCAGGGCCCCCTCTGCCAGGTAAGGTGACCTATTCATAGGTTCCAGGGTTGGGGCGTGGACGTCTCTGGGGGCCATTCCGCTGGCCCCCCGCTGGCCGGGTCCTGGCCTGGTCTCCACTCACACCCGCTCCCCGTGTCCACCAGTGGGCTGTCCCTGCGCAAATGCTCCCCCCTCGCCTCCAGTGGCAGCTGTCTCTGCTTAGGCGGGACACCTGCTCTACCCCTGTTCTGTCTTCAGAGCCTCCTGTCCTCTGCTTCTCAGCCCCACACCATGTGGTCTCCCTGCTGCCTGTTCCCTTCTCTGGGCTGGTTCACCCCGTTCTTGATGGACCCCCAGTCCCAGCAGAGTGCACAGAGCGATTGACAGTTACTGCTCATTAATGTCAGACAGTGAGACTTCTTAAATTTCTCATGAATTACGCACAAGAGCACGGCACTCACCTGACAGACCCTTTAGACGGCGACCTCCTGCCAGGGGCTGCACAGGTCCAAGGGCGTCCGCAGTGTCTGCTGGTGGGACCTGCCCCCCGCAATGAGTCCAGTTTGACCTGCTGGGGCCTTCTGTGCCTTCCCACGTGTAGAGCAGCAGAAGTTAACCCTTAACAAGCTGAGAAAGTAAACCTGACTTGACTTCTACAACTGGTTAAGGCGGTTCAGAAGCGCCCGCCTGGCACTTTGTGGAGACTGAAGGTTCTGCGAGTGCCTGACCGGTTTTCTCTGCTGAGTGAGGAGCTGCACGTGTATTATATAGATCTCACGTGTACGGAGGTAGCTGGAATAAGTGTGAGCTGCCACGTTAAATTTATGTGTCATATTATAGAGGTTTGGCTTCCTCTGTTTAGTCATTGTGGTCAAACAAGCCCCGAGACTCTGATGTGCTGAGTGAGTCACTTCGGCAGTGAGCGAGCAGCCCCACGTGGGTGCTGGGGACTCTCACCTAGCCGTGAGCTCTCTTGGTCCTCACGTGGCCCCAGGAAGAAGGGATGTCAACCTTAAACTCACAGATGGTGAACGTGGAGGGCTCTGGAATCTTAGAACCAGCGTGTTCACTGCGTCCTTCATCCGCTGGGTGCAGTAGCGCGGGCACTGCAGGATGACGGCCTTGGCGGAAGGTTTTGTGGACAAGGTCCAGGGGAGGATACCCCATGGCAAATGCTCTGAAGCCCCGCCCACCTTGTCTGCCTTCCCCTTCGTGCCTCACCAGCCGGGGACCTCCTTCCCGAGTGGCCTCCTGCTCGTAACCCCTTTCCCGCCCTTTCCTTCAGAACAAGCGCCGTCTTCCTGCCCTTCCTTCGGAGTAGCCCCGCAGGCCTCTCCGCTGGGGCCGCTGACGTCCAGGGCGTCCTGCTAAAAACAGGCTCCCGGGGAATTGGTGTCAGGCGTCAGGAATGCGGTTTCTAGGCGCCCTCGGGAGCACTCCTGAATGTGTGGGTCCCTATAGAAGCTGACCCGGAGGTGTCGGGTTTGGTTCAGCTTCTGTGGGCAGCCTGGCCCCAAGAGGACAGCGGTGGGAGGTGGGCCGGCCGGGCAGCAGGGCTCCAGGTGCCGCCCGGAGACTGAGCACTGTGTGCTCTTTCTCTTTTAGACTTCGGGCTGAGTAAGGAGGCCATCGACCACGACAAGAGAGCCTATTCGTTCTGCGGGACGATCGAGTACATGGCGCCCGAGGTGGTGAACCGGCGGGGCCACACGCAGAGCGCAGACTGGTGGTCCTTTGGCGTGCTCATGGTATGGGGGCTCGTGATATGGTGTGGCGTGCTCATGGTACGGCGTGCTCGTGGTATGGTGTGCTCCTGGTATGTATGGCATGCTCGTGTCATGGTGTGCTCGTGGTATGGTATGCTTGGGATATGATGTGCTCATGGTAATATGTGCTCGTGGCTTGATGTGCTTGCAGCGTGGCATCTGCGGTCCCCAAGGTGCCCACGTGGCTGTCCCCTGAGCACCCGCCCACTCCTGGGGTTCAGAGGTCCAGGAGTGACCCGAGGAAAACAGTGCCCATTGTGTGACTCAGGACAAGGGGGGCCACCAATTCCTGACCCTAGCATTTCCTGGCAGCCTCCTCTCTGTCCCCCCTCCAGACTCCCACCATCAGGAAACAGAGCTGGGATTCAAGTTAGGATGCAAATGTGTTAAGAGTCAAACCTTTATCCTTAACGCTCTTACGGGTTTAGCAGGAGGATTTGAAGGGATGCAGCTATCTCCAGATTAAACATATTTTTCTTATTTCAAACACAGAATCCCTCCACTTAGTCATCAAAATCACCATGAACCAAAATACACGTAGAGTGAAGCATTTTTACATCTGCATCTAGAAACTTGGATTTTCTTTGGGTCACGTGTTCGCAGACAGAGCGTGCAGCAAACGCCAGGGCGGTCTGTAGTCACAACAGAAGCGGGCTTGGCTGCCGTCCCCCGCCTCACGCGGTCCTTCCTCTCCTCCCTTCCCCCTCCCCCCACCCATCCCCCGCAGCCGGCCCGCCGGGCCCTCGGCGTGGGCCAGACTTCCGAGGCTGTGAGTCTCACACTGACTGGATGGGAGGAGGATCGTGGCATTCCCGGCTTGTCAGCCCCCTCCTTGTGTATTCCACAAACGAGGAAACTGAGGCGCGTCGCTCGGCCAGCACTGGCAGAGCCTCCTTCCCACACGCATGCCTCTCGCCCCGGGACCTCTGGGCTGGGTCCTGCTCACGGTGCAGGGCATCAGCTGGGTGCCCCTAGGCTGGTACCCAGGAGGCCACGCTCGGTCTCTCGGTTCTGGTCCCCGGCCCCGTGGGCTCGGAAGCGCTGGCTGTGTTGGGTTTGTCGGCACGGACGGCTGACCCTCGTCTGTGGGGGGCAGACACGTCAAACCAGCTCGGGTGGCCGTTCCCACGGCTCCGGCCGGGATGCCAGCTCACGGGCGTACAGTAGGTGACGTCACACCACGCGGGGCAGTGCCCCCGTCTCCAGGGTCAGTGCGTTCTCCCCCCCGTCAGCCACCTACGAGGGAAGTCAGGCTGTAATGAGAAGACTGCTCCCAAGACAGAATCACAACAAATTAAGCACATTAATACAGGCAAGTGATGGGCCCAAGCTCGCGGCCTGACAAGGGCGCCGTGAGCGTCAGCTGCCAGGGCGCTGGTGGCGCTTGCCGTGTTCGTGGTTATACAGACCTTGAATAGCCTCTGCTGGGGTGCAGTCCGTCTCCACGCCAGAAGCCACGGGGACGTCCCGCTCTGCTTACCTTCCCACCGATCATCTCTCTTTAGACATGTTGGTGAGACCGTCAGGGTAGCCTCTTCCTCTGCAGGGTAACTTTGCATCCTCGGCTCTGCTCCTGTCCACGTGGGTGCTTCCCCGTTACCCTGTCTGGAGGGTGTGTAGTGGGGGGCGGGCACGGGGGCCTCGGCACCCTCGCTGCGGATTTTACTGGAAGTTTGATGTTGTCTTCCCGACACCGGAGCCCAGGTCCGAGGTTACAGCTCTGCGTCTTCGGGAGTGATTCCAATTCTTAAGTCCGCATCCGCCTGAGAAGCACGTTCCTCTGGAGGGTGGGGTGGGCTCCCAGAGGGAGACCACAGGCTTCATCCTGTCCCTGGATCCCAGGGATACTCGCGAAGCCCTTAAAGATGTAGGCTGGGGGCTTCCCTGGTGGCGCAGTGGTTGGGAGTCCGCCTGCCGATGCAGGGGACACGGGTTCGTGCCCCGGTCCGGGAGGATCCCACATGCCGCGGAGCGGCTGCGCCCGTGAGCCATGGCCGCTGAGCCTGCGCGTCCTGAGCCTGTGCTCCGCAACGGGAGAGGCCACAGCGGTGAGAGGCCCGCGTACCACAAAAAAAAAAAAGATGTAGGCTGGGCTCACGAGTGACCATACAGTGGTTCTCCAGGGAGCCCTTGCCCGATGCTCTGACGTCACAGAATGCCACGTGTGTCTCTGTGGAAATGATATTTAAAAGAGCAGGAGGCCAGCCCGAGCCTGGAGAGGACTGTCTTACCGGCCAGCACAGCAGAGAAAACTGCAGCTAAAACCACACACACATCAAAGCCACCTGGAGTTAGTTTTGTGAGGTTTCTGGGGGAGAGGGGAGTGGGAATATGCCATCCCCCTCGTCTGTTTCTAGATATATTAATAAAATCTGTCCCATAATATAAAATATGCCTTTCATACTTTTTTCTGGTCAAAATCATTGCATATTAAAGAAATAAATGGAGAGGCTGAAAGGAAATAAAAGGGGCAGTGAGGACATAAAAAGAAAGATGGAAAGAAAAACAACTGAGAGAGAAGAGAAGTCAAAGCGAAGGAGAGGCTTCCCTGGTGGCACAGTGGTTGAGAGTCCGCCTGCCGATGCAGGGGACACGGGTTCGTGCCCCGGTCCGGGAGGGTCCCACATGCCGCGGAGCGGCTGGGCCCGTGAGCCATGGCCACTGAGCCTGCGCGTCCGGAGCCTGTGCTCCGCAACGGGAGAGGCCGCAACAGTGAGAGGCCCGCGTACTGCAAAAAACAAACAAAAAAAAGGTAGCGAAGGAGGGACAAGAAAGGGAGGAGGAAAGTGACCTGCTCTGAGCTGATGCCCCCAGTCAGGCTTCTTCCCACTTGTTTCCCCCACGTCTTCCCAGGCTCCCCACACTCACTTCTGGAACCTCCTCTGGTCCCCCAGCTGTCGATGTCTGGTGCTTTGCTGTGACGCTCTCACGGGCCCTGTCATCTTGTGTTGTGAACACGCGTCTCTGTGAGGGTCTCCCGGGCACAGGGCATGACCTTCCCGCATCCCTAGCTCAGGTGGCGGTGCCGGTGCCCAGGAAGGTCTGTGCCCCGAGGGTCCACAGGCAGTGAGAGCAGAGCGGGCCTGGGCTCCCCGGGCCCCTGCGCCTCCTGCCCCCATGAGACGGGAAATGCCCCTGGACTTTGGAGAAGGTGACCGGAGAGGTTGGCCCCTCGCCTCTTCCAGGAGAGGCCCAGCCTCTGCTGTCTGCCACGGTCCACATGCCAGGAATGGTCCCGCCACCTTGCTCTCGGGCACAGGACATTCCTCCCTGAATTGCTCACTCCTTTGACAGACTCGTCCCCTCCTCTTTCGGTGTCTCGTAACAGCTGGGGAGGTGGGTCACAGTAGCCTGAAGGAGGAGGGTCGTCACGGTGATGAGTCTGCAGGGCACTCAGGGTCCGCAGAGCACCCTCCCATTCGACCTGGACCCGGAGCGCTCTCTCCCCACCCCTGTCCTCCCCTCCTTGCTCAGCCCCTCCACGGCACCCTCCAGAGAAGGCCGGGTCCTCAGTCGACCCCGTGGAAGGTGTGTGGCCATGGCTGCAGGTCCCCATCCCCCTCTCCATGGCGCTGAGCACCTTCTCACGGCCGTAGAGCTGAGGGTTTACTGTGTCCATCATCCATCAGTCTCCCCACTGAATGCCAAGGTCCACAATGCAGTTCTGTTCGCTGATGTATACCAAGCATGTAGGCCAGCGCCTGCACTTAACTGACCACATTTTGAATGGGTACGTGAACTTGGGCTGCATTTTGCCTGTCTGGGTCTCGCCACTGTGAAGTTCGTGGGTTCTGAACTCTTGCTTCTGTGTTGGTCTGCAGTTCGAGATGCTCACGGGGTCACTGCCATTCCAGGGGAAGGACAGGAAGGAGACCATGGCCCTCATCCTCAAGTGAGTAAGACACCCACCTTGGGACCCACCCCAGTACGCGTTAGCGCCTTCTGATATCGAGAGCTTCGGTCTTCAAAAGCGGGACTGTTCAGTGGGCAGTAACGGTAATGAGCGTTCGTGGCATTTTCATGTCAGTGGGTGGAGTCAGTGGCATCTCTCAGTGATTCTGATGAAATCTCCTACCAAAGATAAAGTTTTCCATCAGTAAAAATCATCTAAGTTGTCCAACGGCAAGGTCTTTAGACATGATGGTTGGTGACCTTCAAAAGTGCAGGTTCAGGGGGCAGAGGGCTGCAGGGGCTCCTGAGAGAGCCTTCCCTTCTCTGCCTGTTGACCCGTTCATGCACGTGCCTGAGCTCTCCTGCCTGACATCAGCAGGAATCATACGGCCCGAGTCGCTGAGTACGAACATAATTTTCTCCTTAATTCTCATGAAGAATCTTTTAACACAAAAATGGGTTTTGCTCTTAGAACCCTAGAAAGAAGTCTAAACCCAGAGCCAGTCTTGCTGTAATAGCTTTTAAAAAACAAACAAAAGAAAAAACAAACAAAAAAACCACATCATTTTATTTTTTTGGCCGTGCTGCGCAGTAGGCAGGATTTTAGTTCCCTGAGCAGGGATCGAACCCATGCCACCTGCAGTGGAAGCGCAGAGCCCTAACCACTGTACCGCCAGGGAAGTCCCTTGCTGTAACATCTTCATCAGAGCAGGCTTCCTCTGAGCGAGATGTCAGAGGGCAAGCCCTGGGAGAGAGAAGCTGACGGAGGGCGGACGGGGTGAGGAAGTGGCCCTGGAATCAGGCAGGCTCCAAGTTACTGTCTCCCTGCTCAGTGAGAGGCTGGGCCCACCGCACCTGCAGGAGAATCCACGAAGGTGCCTGGCCTCACGACCAGCTCTCTCAAACTCTGCTTGCAGGTGGACACGCAACGCTTGTAGAACCAGGAGGCACCTGCAAAGCTTACGGTTTTGTAGGTACATCATTATATAAATAGAAGGAGAGCAGTTCATGGAAGACACCCCGTAGAGAGGATGTAAACGATGTTTCCCTGTATCACATGACCTTACACTGTGGATGACATGCGTAACTACAGTCTACTCTGGTTTTTTTTGTTTTTGATGGCCTCTGTTCCTTTTAATTTTAAGAGGGAACAAGACCTTTTTTTCTAAAGCAAGAATAATTCCCTCCAGCAAATCCCAGGTGTGAACTTGTAACCTGTAGTTGGGAGTGACAGCATTTCTGAAGGGGCAGCAGCAAACTGTGGACACGTGGTTCCCAAAGCGAGGTCCTGCAAGGCCCTCCTTTCCCAGATGTTGCCGCAGACCACACCAGAGGCAGAGGAGAGAATCCAGCTGTCTCCTCAAGCCAAGAGGAGGGTCCTAAAATGTCAACCATGCTGGCATCTCTCCAAAGCCTTTTTTGTTGTTGTCTTGGAAACCATAGTTAATTTCCATTTAAAATGTTCTGTATGTTCGTGGGATCATTCTTGTTTATTTTTAGTGGCCTTGTTATTTTTAGTGAATCATTATATGGCTGTTGTAAACAGCTGCTCTGGGTCACGTGGATGTGATTGGGTTTGTCTGTGAACGCTGACTGCAGAACCGCAGAACCCTGAAGAAAACCCTTCTCCCTTTGGGGCTCATCCTTCTTACCCGAAAATACGACTGTGCTTTTCAGAGCCAAGCTGGGCATGCCGCAGTTCCTCAGCGTGGAGGCTCAGAGTCTTCTGAGAGCCCTCTTCAAACGGAACCCCTGCAACCGGCTGGGTAAGACTCGCTGAGCCCCCGGGCCCGCCCCGGGCCGCCCACACGCTCACACTCTGCTCTGGTCTGGCCCCGCATCTCACCACGTTCTCTGACAGCAAAAGGCCCTGACGCAGGGGGGGAAGTTCTGTCACATGTTGTCCGAGCTCTGAGGATTTCAAAAACACACGGTCGCTGCGCAAGTATTGTGCTAACAGCCACCGTTTGTACACAAAATGGTGGTACTTTAGAACTCCGTAAACTAAAGACAACCCTGGAAAAGCCACCCCGTCCAATTTGTCTTTGAATGTTACAGAGAGATCATAATGGTTTGCCCACTTCTGATTTGCATCATGAATTAATTGATTACTTTTCGTTAATGTCTCCATCAGTTCAAGAGAGACACTGAAATGATCTCTGCTAGTCTAAGGCCAACTTGTCGTGCAGCTCAGCAGATCTTAACCCGAGTTAGAACACACCTGCCTCAGAATCCGGTTTGCAGAGCTGTGAAACATCAAAGTGCACGTAAACATCTTTGCACATCATTTCTGCTCCTGTCTGAACCCCTGAGCCTGCCCAGTCTAGAGCCCCGCCCCAGTCTGGTATCATCAATCTTTTAATGTTTGATCCCAACAATTAACTTTGGGTTAATTACCCCTTTATTTTGATTCTGTGACTCCTTCCTGGTGCTCTGCCCCCATCCAGTGTAGACACGGGCTCTCCGAACAGCACTGAGAGGCCAGGGGTGCTGGGCAAGGCAGGTACACAGCCTCTCACATTCCTCCGCCGATTGGTTCTTTCACAAACCAGGTAAATAAGTCATTTCTCTTCCTGAGCCTCTGGTTCCTCTCGGGATGACAATGATACACATGGAATTCTGCACTAATAAAATTATTATCTCATTCAGATCCTCACAATACTACAAAGTAGATAAAAGGAGAAATGTTAGATTCACTTACGAAAAGAGGTATATCCCTAAGAATTGCTTTTAGCTGCAAAGTAAAGAACTCTTAAATAATTTAAAATTATTTAACCCAGCTAATTTAATGTTTCAAACTGCAATTATTCTTCTCACATTACAAGCCGTGTTGCAGTAGAGGGTTGTAAGCGTTGGCTGGGCAGCTGAACTATTGCTCTCAAAAGCCCGGATAGGTCTGTCTTCTTCGTTTACCATCCTTAGTGTATTGCCTTTTCATCCTCACGCATGGTGCCTTACGATCACAAAACAGCTGCTGCAGCTCCAGGCATCACATTCATGTTGAAGGGAGCACGAGGTGGCTCCTGACCAGAGCCTCCCAGCTCTGTGGGCACAGGGTCCCATGTGTGCCCCCCACACCCCCGGGATCCCGGGGCCCCCCTCACCTCATCATGCATCCTAGGAAACCGGCCCCATCATAACTCATCTTCTGGTCCCTGTGGTTGACGGACTGTGCAGGTCTGGGGCACCACGTCCCTCTGGTGTTTCAGAAATGCCTGCTTTTTAGGCAACTGGGGGAATACTGGGGCTCCGTACTGATGGTCTCAGGCTGACCGTCCACCTTTGGGAGGTAACTAATTAAAAATAGTCCCCCCCAGTTTGACTGAGTGGGAGTGGGAGTGATGGAGAATGGCTCGATGTTTCGTGTAAAATAGGATATGGGGGTCTCTCGCCCTCCACCCTCCTTTTCTCTCCAAGTCTCAACCCTCACCCTCCCTCGAACTATCTTTAGCTCACAACTTGATTCTTTTTTACTTTAATTTGAGCTGAGGATATAATTCTTCTCCCTTCGCCTGTAGCGAACTCCCTGAAATTTCACTGTAATTGGATTTAATGAATTGTGTGAAAATCTCAACTTGTTTTCATTTTATATGGAATTTTCTTTCTGCGGAAAAATTGGACAAAAAGTATCAAGATTTAGAAAAACACAAGAAAGATAATACATAAAATCACAGTCTTGAGGAATAAAATGGTGTATTTATCAGACCCAAGCATGAGGTGAGGGTTTCAGTGTTTACCTAAAGACCTCCCTATGTCGTAAAGCGGCTATAGCCAGAGCAATTTTTTTCTTGCTGTTCATAATTGCTATACTTTTTAACCAGTGAGTGCCTGTACAGCTCTTTGTGATATCTTAGCCCCCTCCTGTCTTTTCCAATTGTGGTGAAATACACATAGCAAAAAGTGTATCATCTTAACCGTTTTTTAAGGGCACAGGTCAGTAGTCAAGTACATTTGCAGTGTTGGGCAGCGTCAACACCATGCATCCACAGAACTCTTTTCATCTTGCAAAACTGAAGCTCTGTCCCCATGAAACAAGAAATCCCCACTCGCACTCCCCCAGCCCCTGGCCCCCACCCGTCTGCTTTCTGTCTCTGTGTTTTGACTCCCCTTGGGGCCTCATGTCGGTGGAAGCATACAGAATTTGGTTTTTCGTGTCTGGCTTATTTCACTTAGCATGATGTCCACAAGATTTATCCGTATTGTAGCAGATGTCAGAATTTCCCTAATTTTTAAGTTGAATAATATTCCGTGGAACGGGTGTACCGCACTGTGCTCATCCGTCCTCCGTCCGTGGACATTTGGGTTGACCCACATTTTGGCTGTTGTAAATAACGCTGCTACGAACATGGGTGTGCAAATAGCTCTTCAAGACCCTGAGTTCCAGAAGTGGGAATTCCTGGATCCTGTGGTAATTCTATTCTTAATTTATTGAGGAGCCACCTGACCATCTTGCACAGGGGCTGTGCCCTCTTCCTAACTGTAGAAACGTTCTGGACCGTTTTAGCCTCTCGAGCCGGCATGGCGGCCCATGTCTGGAACCATCCACTGTGGTGAGGTGTGAGGACAGAGGAAGCCTCGGCAGGAGGTGCTTTTGCCCCGATCTTTCCATACGTCAGTTGAAAATGTCTGTCAAAGTAAAGCACGTACTCTTCATCCAAGTAATTCCACTTCTGGGATGTTTCCTAGGACGTAGTCGCACAAGTACCCAGAGACATACACGATGTTGTTAGTGCAGGAAGGAGGGGAAGAAAGGAGCCCACGTTCCCACCACCGACGGACGGTTCAGGGAAGCGGGGTCCATCTACCCGGGAGGTGAGGCAGGTCTGCACCACTGGCTCGGAGATGCGTCTCAGCCAGAAACGAAGAGTTAAGGAAAAATAGCGAATGTCCAGAATGATCCTACTTTTAGAAGGAGGGAGGGACGGGAGCAAAGAAAATTTCTGGAAACACACAAGTAGCTGTTAGCAGCGAGTGTGGAGGGCCGGGTGGGGAGGTGAGCTTTTCCTTTCACCCCAGACACGTCAATAGTCTGATTCTTTAATCCATAACACACACTCGTTTTATGATGAAAAGCCTAGTTTTGTAAAATTTGGTTTTGAGAGAAACACGGGATATTCAGAGACTCCTGTGTGGTGCAGGAACCCATCCTTGGCCTCGGAGCTGCCCAGACGGGCAGATGGCAAGAGTGTGGACTCGTTGGGGGCTTGAGGCCTGGCCTGCCTGCCTGTCGGCAGATACTAAGGGCCCTTTAATTAGGAAGGAGAGGGATGATGTATATGTGACCCAGAAACACACACACCTTCACCGGTTCCCTGATACTTTCCAGGCTCTGGCGCTGGGGAAACAGTGGAGCAAAACTATGGCCCTCGTTCTCATGGGGCCTCTGGGATGGTAAAAGATAGGGCACACAAACACCCCTCGGCTGCCATGAGAAAGAGTGGGGGAAGACCTCAAGGGACAGGAGCCGGGGGGCTGCTGGAACGTGGAGGGAGCACAGACGTGAGCGGGGGAGGGAGCTAGCGAGGAGCCCTGAGTGGCAGCACCAAGCAGAGGGGCGGGGATCCACCCCCCAGCAGGTACTTGCTGGGCGACCTTGAGCAGATGGCAGCCCCTCTCTGTGCCTGCTTTCCCGCCCTGTGAACTGAGGGTGATAGCAGAACCTCTTCAGAGGGTTGTTAGGAAGACGTAAAGAGCTGGACCAGTGCCTGACACGTAGGAAACACTCTAGTGTGTTTGACAAATAAATGCATAAAAAAGCAGAGATAGGGCTTCCCTGGTGGTGCAGTGGTTGAGAGTCCGCCTGCCGATGCAGGGGACGCGGGTTCATGCCCTGGTCCGGGAAGATCCCACATGCCGTGGAGCGGCTGGACCCGTGAGCCATGGCCGCTGAGCCTGCACGTCCGGAGCCTGTGCTCCGCAGCAGGAGAGGCCACAACAGTGAGAGGCCCGTGTACCGTAAAAAAAAAAAAAAAAAGATACTAGCCCAGTGGAGCCCACAGAAGCATGGAAAATGGCCCATCCATGACCAAAAATTGCCCTTCAGATAATTTCTAAAGTGAATTATCATAAAGCTTTCCAGGAGTTATGGACCATCCTGCAGCAGTATTTCATATCCAAGATGTCCAGACTCACATAAGAAGAAATTATAGTCGGAATTATTGCTCACCCAACTTGACCCGGGTCAGCTACTAAATTTAATTGCCTGAAAATCTTTAGCCTTAAGGTGGGGAAATTATGTCGAGTAGATTAATCTTGGTCTGCACAGGGAGCTAGACTGGGAGGCTGGGACTCTTCCCCTTCTGATCGCCTTGAGCCTTGTTCTTGACTCCCCCCCGAAAAGTCCACTGGCCATTTGGGGAGTCCGTCAGTATCAGAAGGCCTCACCCAAACCCCGGTTCCTCACGTAGATCTGTGGTTTAACCACGTTACCTTCAAATCAGCCCAGATCTCTGTCTCTTGACACTTGAACTGTGGAAGAGACCTGTCTGTCCAGATTTCCCCTCTTGATCAGGACAGCGGTCATACTGGATCCGGGGCCACCCTGCCCCAGTGTGGCCTCATCCTCTCTAATCACATCTGCGACGACCTCGTTTCCAAGTAAGGTCATGTGCTGAGGTTCTGGGGTTAGGACTTCACCGTCTGAATTTGGAGGATCCCAGTTCAGCACCTCCGAGAGGGTGTCCATAGCATCTGCAGTGGAAGAAACGGCAGAGGTTCTCACTAATCACATCTGCGACGACCTCATTTCCAAGTAAGGTCACGTGCTGAGGTTCTGGGGTTAGGACTTCGCCGTCTGAATTTGGAGGATCCCAGTTCAGCGCCTCCGAGAGGGTGTCCACAGCATCTGCAGTGGAAGAAACGGCAGAGGTTCTTCTGCTTGGTGTCACACGCTCGGCAGGTGACGAGACCGAGGTCCTCGCCCCCGATCACCTGCCCAAGGCGGCATGGCTGCCGAGGCTAGAGCTGGCGTTTCCCCCCCGTTGTCCCCTTAAGATGCATTGCCCTCAGCCAAAGCGTCCGAGTCTAGGTCTCCAGCCCACCGCTGACTGCAGTGTGCACTGCTCAGTGAGGTGCCCCATGCACCTGTGGCAGGTGCTGGTGACACACAGGTAGAGGATGCTGCCGCGTGGGAAACACAGCCGTGTGGGCAAAGAGGCCAGAAATCTCGGGTAGAGATCCCCCCCGCCTCTCCCCTGCAGACCTGAGACGCCTGAGGAGCCAGCCAGAGGGAGGCCCCTCCTCCGGGCAGGACGCCGGGGCTGAGGGGCGGTGCTGGAGGGACAGACCGATGGAGAAGGCAGACGGCCCCCCCGGGCGGGCTGGCAGGGCTGGGCGGTCAGTGGAGGGCAGGGAGGGGACGGGGCTCCAGGCCGTGAGTGGAGAGATTTTAGTCTTATCAAAAATGGAGTCAGATGTGAGTTTATTCCCACCACGGTGGCGTGTGGGCCCGGCAGCGGCAACCTGGATTGTTTGGGCTTCGCGCCTGATGGAAGCAGGTGCAAAGTGCCCGCCCGGCAGGGCTGCCTGGGCCTTGGGCGGCATCTGCAGGCTTGTGCCGCGCCAGGGAGGGGCAGTGGGGGCGCGAGCTCTGGGCCCGAGAACGCCACGGGCGCAGTTGCAGAAGCGGAGAAGACTAGCACGCGAGAGCATGCGCGCCCTCCAGGCGGCCTGGGGGGGGCTGGGAGGGCAGGGCAGGCGGAGTGGCCTGGGCCAGGCCGGGGCTGCGACGTCCCCCGGTCGGGACCCTCGGAAGGACGCGGCAGGCGGAGCGCGGCAGTCTTGTTTCTCAGAGGATCGATCGTTCTAGTCGTGAATTAGAGAAAGACCCTCTTGGGGCGTCTCTAGCTCAGCCCTGTGAGCATCTGTAACTTAAGTCCTGGACGTGCTGGACTCCTGGGGGCACACGGGGCAGAGGTTAGAAAGGCGTCAGACGTGCCCGTGAGCATAAAACAGCACAGCCGGTAAACTACTGCTGGAGTTTACACGTGACTGGAGAACACGTGTGGGCAGGGCCCGTCCACTCGCCCAGGGCTTCTGTTTCTCGTGTTTCCATTTTCCGTTCCAGACTCGATGTCCAGAGGGTGTGCTCTCCTGATCTGACTTCAAACACAGTCCGCTCTGGGCTCCAACCAGCTCATTCCAGTCCCACGGGCATCGCTGTGACCTCTTGGAAAGGGCCAGCCTTTGACGGCTTGGTCAAGGCTGAGCGAACGCCCCAGCCCCTGGCTTGGAGCTGGTGGTCCCAAGCCAGCCCTGAGGGTGCTGCCGGGCCCCCGCCTCAGCCAGCAGGTCCCAGAAGACACAAGCTACGCCAAGCGAAGATTTTAAACAGTAAATGAAATTTCAAGCTGACCGACAATACTTTAAGGCTAAAGATGTGTAGATGATCGATAAGTGACTGAGAAGTGAAAAAGCAGACCTGGTGTTCAGATACTGGGTGGTTATGGACTGGCCTTTAGGGGTGTGCGGGTCCGGTAGACCAGACCCACACAAAGCAGGCAAGGAAAAGAGCCAGACGTGAGGCTACTCTGAGCATGCCCAGAAGAGTTAGAGAGGGACTCTGTGTGACTCTCAAACGACGAAAACAAATATTTCAGCAGAGTCACAAAGGGTCCAGGGATTAAACGTTTCCCAAAGCTATCTGTGGACAGGAAGATTCAAGCAAAACATTTTTGGCCAATCCCCAAACCTTTTGGGGATGATTTACTGTGAAAGTGGAAGCCCGTTGATGATTAAGCCCAGGAGGAAAGGAACGGGGTCGCCTCGTTAAAAATGTGAGGTGGAAGGGCTGCAGGTACCCAGGGCCATAGAACAGGTCCCAGCCTCAGACACAGCACTGCGTTTTCCAGCCACGTGCCGGTGGAAGACAGTTCCAGTGGGATGCAAAGCTACCCCTCGACCAACGCGGAGAAATCGAGACGGGGGTCCAGATACAGAGGCTCAGGAAGACAGCCCAAAAACGTTCGGAACAGAAGTAATTAAATGTTCCTACACCAGAGAATAAGCATGAACTCCTGAATCTGCTGCCCCAGTCAGTACGCAGTCTTTCTGCGCATTTGCCAGGCATTGGGGATCTTAATCGGGACTCGCCAAACTGCGTAGAGAGAATGCTGTTCTTCCGCCCTCCACGTTTCCGTCCACAAGTACCTGTCCTTGCCAATTTTTTCGTGAGCCCTCCTCTTGGGGACAGAGTGAGACTTCGGTGCCTTTGGTGATGATCCCACAGCAAGTCAGCCGAGACTCAGAGACAGACACAGACACGATCTCTGGACTGTCCCAGCTCGGACCTCTGCTCGCTGCCGTTTGTCAAATGTATTAAACAAAAAGGAATTGTCCAGCACAAAGTAGACTCTTTTAACATGTTTCAGGAGAGGATAAATAGAACTAGAATCCGAAATAATGACCCCGTGTGCCCTAGGAAGGTTGACAAAGGCTCTAGAGAACTCTGTGCAGAAATTCTTTCTCTTTTACGTTTTCGCCTCCTTGGAACACCTGGAACTTTTGAGTAATAACCAAAGTGTTAATTCACTCTTGAGTGTTTG
This sequence comes from Pseudorca crassidens, assembly GCF_039906515.1. Classification (NCBI taxonomy): domain Eukaryota; kingdom Metazoa; phylum Chordata; class Mammalia; order Artiodactyla; family Delphinidae; genus Pseudorca; species Pseudorca crassidens. The sequence goes on from NC_090308.1 coordinate 2,799,743, forward strand.
TTGAGGCCTCGAAGCACGAACGTGGTGCAATCTCACTGCAGTGGAAGAACGAAGATGCAGACAAAAATGTTCTGAGTAGGCGCCCGAGACAGCCCAGCTGGAACCAGCAGACAACTGTAGCTGCACCAACACCTGTATTTCCTGTTTTACTTCATTTTGATTCTTGCAGGGCATTCTTGCAAATGACGAATGAGCATGAAACGCAGTGGGTTCAAAATGCAAAGTAGATGTTTCAAAGTCACACAGTCAGTGAGTCGCGGTACAGGTGCCTCTCCCTGGGCTCAGCATGTGAGCAGCAGCCTCCCACCTTCGACTAACCCGCAGAGCTTCTGGCAACGCAACCCGTGTTCACCAAAAAGAGCGGGAAGAGGTACAAATCAGAGGCGGGTTTTCGTTTCTCTTTAATCGTCGTGGCCAGAAGGCTTTTTCAGTCCCGAGCTCTGGTCTCCATCAAAGGAGGGCTGCACGCAGGTGGGCGCGAAGCCAGACTGTTCATTCTCGACATCTTGTTCCAGCAGCCGCTTGGGCACCTGTGGAGGGCCTCTAGCTGGGGATGCCCAGGCTGACACCAGATCTCCGGACTCAGGTCAGGGGTTTACACAGCAAGGGATGGACACGGACATCCGGAGGGTCCTCAGCATGAGGTCCTCAATAAAACTGTTTCTCTCTACTCATAACAACACTCCTGACACCAGACGTGTGGGGTTTTCCACACCAACTGATCCTCCACTTCTCTGCAGACACCGACTGTGTGTCCTACGGTTCAGCTCAGTTATGGCACTGACCACCCAGAGTTATCTCGGACCCCAGGGTCAGGGTCACTCCCACCAGACACCCCACCTCCAATGCCAGTCCCAAGTGCCAGGTTGTGCATGTGCTTCCGGCCCACCAGCTGTAAACCCAGGGTTCCCAAGACCCCCTCCTCAGCTGTGAGAATTCACGAGAACAGACCACAGAACTCAGGAAAGTGCTTTAGTGAGTTACTGTTACCAATGTATTACAAAGGATGTTCTACAAGATCAGATGAACCGCCAGATGAAGAGGTGCATAGGGCGAGGTCCAGAAGGGTCCCCAGCCCAGCCGCTTCTGTCCCTTTGGGGTTTGGGGGGAGCCACCCTCCTCGTTGTTCACCAGCCCAGAAACTCCCCTAACCCTGGTGTTCGGGTTTTGTTGGAGGTTCCATTATGTAGGTGTGATTGATTCAATCCCTGGCCGTTGGCGACTGGACTCAGTCTCGGCCCTTCTCTGCTCCCTGCGGTTGGGGCGTATGGGCGAGTTCGTCAGACGTGGATGAAAGTTCCAGGCCTCGTCACGGGGTTGGCTCCGTCTGTAGGGTCTTTCCACAAGTCACCTCATTAAGACAAATTCAGGTGTGCTTCAGAGGGGCTTATTATGAATGACAAGAGATGCCTCTTTCATGCCTGGAGCCATTCCAGGAGCCAGTGACCAAAGCCAGACATCAAAACAGGAGATGCGGGCTTCCCTGGTGGCACAGTGGTTGAGAGTCTGCCTGCCGACGCAGGGGACGCGGGTTCGTGCCCCGGTCCGGGAAGATCCCACATGCCGCGGAGCAGCTGGGCCCGTGAGCCATGGCCGCTGAGCCTGCGCATCCGGAGCCTGTGCTCTGCAACAGGAGAGGCCACAGCAGTGAGTGGCCTGCGTACCGCCAAAAAAAAAAAAAAACAGGAGATGCTTCCATCATTCTTACCCCTCAGGAAATTACGAGCGTCTTAGGAGCTCTGGCCAGGAGCCCGAGACAAAGACCAAAATATGTATTTATTATTATATTCTAATGTCTCAGGAGAAAGGCCAAATTGGATACACACGTCGGGGTGGGGTTCTGGGACGGGGAGCGGAATCTGTCTTCCGGTTCTGCTCCTAAACTCCGGTTTGGTCCTGGGCACGTTACCCAGCCTCCTTCAGGCTGGTTCCTTATCTAGAGAGTAGGGATGGTGCCCAGGGCACTGGGTGTTGGCGGCATTTAGCGGGGGAAACGCCTGTGGTGTGTCAGCCCCGTGCCACTTCCCCGTGTCCCTAGAGGGGGAAATTCCGGGGCTGACAGCTTCCTCCCCTTGTTCGTCCATTTGCGTACCAAAGTGACAACCACCAGGTCACCGGAGCCCAGCGTGGTGACGAGGCCAGGGGCTCCTCTTTCCCAGGGTGCTGGCCTGGCCAGGCTTCCCCAGGGAGTGGGAGCTAGCTGGGCCCTCGTCCACCTAGAGGTGACCCCGATGCCACGGGCAGCTTCGCGCCTCCTTTTCTGCCCATGTCACGGCTTTGACCAGGAAACAGGGCTGGAGATGACAACGGGAAGCCATGAGCCCACAGCGGGCTGTGTCTCCTGGGACCCCCGGCGTCCGGGGAGAGGGTCCTCCCGCTTCTCAGGCTGGACGGCAAGGCCGGGCAGGGGGCTCCACAGTGACCACGGCAGCTCGGGGGGCCTCGCGCTGTCCTCCACACCTTCCTGCTTCCGGCCTCCTAGCCGCCTGCCTCCCTCCTGGGGATGAGGGGGGCGGCTCAACCTAGTGGGGCAGACGCGGGCTGAGCCTCTGAACGGGGCGGGGCTGGGCCCCGGCGCTCGGGGTGCAGAACCGGGAAGCCTGTGTGGGCCTCACGCACGACCTGGTCGATTGAGACGCAGGATCCGTTTCCCCAGACAAAGCCGGAGCAGGAGTCGCCCGGCCCGAGGCCGCCTGCCACCCCTTCTCGCATCTCCGCTGCTTCCCGGCCCCTCCCTGACTCACCTTCCCATCCTGGAGAAAACGCAGACCTCGTGGAGCCTTAGGGCTTGGCTGTTTGATTTTTGGTTTGGTTTTTTTTTTAATTAATAGACTTATTTTTAGAGGCATTTTAAGTTTGCAGAAAAAATGGAAGAGAAGGTACAGCGAGTCCCACATGCTCCGTCACCCCCTGCACGCAGTGTCCCCTGGCGTCAGCTTTTGCTGATTTGATGCGCTTGTTAGAAGTGGTGAAGCAGTATCGGCACGTCGTTACTACCTGAAACCCGCGGTTCACATCAGGGTTCACTCTGGGAGGGGTAGCTGCGGGCTTCAGCAAGTGCGTGATGACATGTGTCTACCATTAGGTGTCCGAAGTCCTCTGCACGCCCTCACCCATCCCTCCTCCCTTGGGGCTCAGGACTTCACATAAGCAACAAGCCAGGGAGAGATTAGGCAGAAGGAGCCGGCGAAGCAGCACTGTTTGTACACAGTGTCCAGGTGACAAGAAACCTCTGTCTCGCGCAGGCCCAGGTGGACACAGGCCACCTCCGTCTCTCTCCAGGTTCCCGTCGTGCTAGAAACGGCCTCTCCAGGCCCTGGCTTCCTTCCCCTTCCCTGTAAGCCCCAGAGCAGCCGTACAAGGCTCTCTGCGCTGTGGCCTCCACCCTGCCCTCGCCTGCGTTTTCTCATCCTCTGGAAGGCCCGGCCTGATGCTGGCTCTGATGGAGGCTGGGATGGGCCTCCGCTTCCTTGCCCGGACGCCCACACCTGCAGCAGGAGGGTCTAGCCTGCCCGCCCCCCTCTCTGCCACCTCACCTGGTCACAGCTCTGCAGGGCTGAGTGGTGGCCTCTATGGGCTGTGAGGGGGCAGCTGGCAGGAGAGGTCGCAGCTGGGGGCTCCTTCCCCCTGGAGGGCGTCGGGACCCCAGCCCCCTCCCTGCTGCGTCAGAACTGCAGTCACGGGTTTGCTCTGATGCTCATCTCTGCTCTGTGGTCACGGCAGGTGCTGGCCTGGACGGCGTGGAGGAGATCAAGCGCCACCCTTTCTTTGTCACCATCGACTGGAACGTAAGTTGCAGGCCAGGGTCCCGACTGCACAGAAAGCACGGGGAGGTGGGGCAGGGGAGTCAGCAGCTGCTGGGTACAAACCCGAGGTCAGTATAGACCCGTCACCTGGAGGAGTGCGCTCCCTCAGGGGGCTCTGAACGCGCAGGCACTTCCCCGGCGCAGACCAGGGACCGCCACCCCTTCCCTGCGGCTCCAGGCCTGGAACCCCTTCCACACTTTCCCTGTCAGAGACCGGCCGGCCTCAGTGGCCCTGCAGCCGGGCCACCTCCCTGAGGGCAGAGCAGAGGCCACCCTGGGCCCAGCAGAAGGCTGAAGGGGCCCCTCGGCCGCTCCCGGGCTGCACAGAGCTTTCAGTTTGGGGCCTCTGGGTGCCCAGATTCAGTGCTGCTCCCTGCCTCTAAACGGGATCACGCCCGCACTCAGCAGTCCTGTAGATGCTGCTGCAGAAAAGCATTGTCCAGACCAGAAAAGACAAAGCCGTTCGGGACGCTTGTTAAAGACATAAAGAAGACTTCGCTCGGGGGGCTGTCGAGATGGCGTGGGGACCACTGCAGGGGGGTAGGGGGTCCAGCCGTCGGGAGAGAGATGGGGCTCAACTCCGAATACAACAAGGAAGGAGGGGGCGTGTCAGGGGCCAGAAAGGGACTGAGAGGAAGCACCAGGGTAAGGGGCCTCCGGCTAAACCCACCGACCAGGATTCTTGCTGAGCCGGGTCAGGGTCCAGACAAATCCAGCAGTCAGGCCTGCTGGGGAGAGCTCAGGGGCCCGAGCAGGTCGGGTCAGAGTAAGGGGACGTCGCCGGCTCCGCGCTGCCGGATGGATGTGGACTGCGCCCCCCCCCCCCCCCCCACCAAGGAGGACCCCGGGGCCAGCGCTCCCAGCCGCCCGACTGGACGCGGCGTGGAGCTGGACGCCGGCTCAGAAGTTCCCGACTCTCACCTCCCCGGCGCCCGGCTGCTGGCTCTGCGGGGGAGGGTCAGGGCGGGCGGCTCTCGGGGCGCCAGCCGACCACCGGGCCAGGCTCCCCGTCTGGAGGCGGCAGGCCTCCTCTGGGAGCAGGTCCTTGGTCCTTTCCCACTGGGTAAGCACAGCTCTTAGCTTTGGGGTTTTCTTTTCCTGAGCTAGGATTTGACCAGAATGTTTACAAAGTGAAAGTCTCTCTATGCTGCAGAGGGCAGTGCCCGTGTCTGCCCGCCCCCTCCCCGCGGAGTGTGGGGTGTCCTCGGCCTCGGGAAGGGGTGGCGCCTTGGCTCCGGTGGGTGGGCAGGCCCCGCCCCAGGTCTCACCTCTGGGGACATTTTCGCACAAACGGCACGTAAAACCCGCTGCTCGCCGAGCTTCCCGGCCTCACTCCTGCAGCCTCTCCTCCGCTCCCCACCTCAGCCCAGGAAGCACTCCGACTGGCAGTAGTTTGCTAACCTACTTTTAGATGCCGGTGATAGAATATGTGCACACAATTAGACTCGGTTTCAGAGGTAAGAGTAGAGAGAAACCTGGTGACTCTCTGGTGACGTGAGGCGCCTGGGAAATAGGGACAGCATCGCTGGGGCAGGGGCTGCAGTGGGAAGGGACCAGCACAGAAGGGGAAGGAGGGGGTCCCGGCGGCCACACCGCTCAACACTAGAGCCTGGCTGGAAGGGGGGCCGTGGGCAGGTGCTGGGGAGATGCTCACCCCAGGACGGCGCCGAAGAAGGAGCTTGTCACGGGGGGATCCAAGTCAGCTTCGTGAGGTGCGTGGGATTTTCACAGCGCAGTGGCCCTGGAACACTGCAGGCCGGGTTCCCGTGCGTTCCAGAAAGCCCAGGTCTGCGTGAGCTCTGAGCACGAGCTGAGGCGCCCGGCCATTTAGAGCAGCCCTGGTGCACGGCTGGGCCTGGCTCTGTGGTCGGCGCAAAGCCCCTGGCTTCCTGTACCAAGGAGGTGGTGCTTCTGCGTCATGTCAGGGCAATCAGGCTGGAGTTAGGTTGGGAAGTTTTTTCCGTTGCTTTTAGCGTTTCGTTTCATCTCTTGTTGGTTTGGTTTGGTTTTTGAGAGAGACCCTTCTGAGGCACTCAGACAGCCTCACCTCCTGTCATTTCCATTCCCCGAGGATGACCAGACAGGGCCAGAGGCGTGCGAGGATCCCATTGCATCCCCCGCTCTGGATGAGGCAGCCAGAGGTAGGGAGGACTGAGAGACCACTTTTGTGCTCATTGGTGTATTTAATGACTACTTGGGGCTCGCCCGTGTCAAGGTGAGCAGGTGTCCGGGACATAACGATGCAAAGACACAGCTGTCCTCAAGCTGCTTCAGGTCCCGGGGGTGCAGGCGTGCCGTCATCCAGCCGCGGAAGAGGCGTGCGGTGGGGCTGTCCCGTCTGGGAGGGGGTGACGCCGCAGAGATTTGAGGAGGATTGACAAGGGGGGAGCGGGGGAGGGGGGAGGGAGTCCTCCCAGCAAAGATCTCCTGGGACCGCAGCCTCGCTCCAGCCGCTCGGGCCCTTCCCGGGATGATGAGCTTTCGTCCTCTCCAGCCCCGGCACGAGCTGGTCAGCCCCGTGGGGGCCGCTGGGTCCTGGCCAGTGACCGGCCCCGGCTTTAGAAGGACGTGCACGGGATAGATTTGTCCAGATGCGCTCGTTCTGCTTTCGGCAGCTTAGATAACTGGAAACCACAGGGGAGGGAGATGCATTTGCAAAAACTGTTAGTACCAACGGGCCTTCCCACTGCCAGGCAGATGCTCAGAGTGACAGTGACAAGGCATCTCCTTGACTATCCGACTCTACCCCAGAGCCGGCCTCAGGATCCAGCTTGGGACATATAAGGATATGACTTCACCTCTGCTTCCTTCTGTGACCCAGAACTGCCAGCAGAAGTTTCTGGTTTTTTTAAGTAAATACCTGTCGTCCCGCGCTTCTCCCTGGGGTGTTCGGGTTTCCTGCTGGGGCAGAGTGAGTCCAGGGACACTGCACGTGGGGGGCGCTGCCCCGTTTGTCCTGCTCTGCCATCACCTTGTCCTCAGAGCCCAGCAATTAGCACCTGCCCAGGAGGCATCCTCCCTGAAAGCTCGCTCCCTGCGGTAGGAGAAATGAAAAATTACAAGTTAATTATAGACTGAAAGCCTCTGCAGCCGGTGATGCGAGAGTCGGGCACAGAAGCTGCGTTTACTTTTCCCCCGTGGCTGGAGCGGTGCCGAGAACACAAAAATGAGCACAGACCCCAAATAAGCTTCGTCCAAGTTAATCACCCCGGGCCCCGTGAGCCGGGCTCCCCTCGCAGTGGGAATCACGCTTCCACAGCCAAGGCCCGCCCTGTAACTATGACGACTCATTCTTCCAGTCACTTTTATTAACGCTGGGAGTGTCTTGTGCTGTTCTTTTTACTTTCTGAAACCCTTCCAAGCACATCACCGGTTGGTGGGTGTGAGATGGGAGGGATTCCCCGGGGGGAACTGAACCCAAGGCAGTGAGAGGAGTGCACCCCATCCCTGGGCGACCTGGCATCGTGTGCAGAGCCCCCAGATCGCCGGCCGTGTGGGCTGGCAGGAGGAGAGTGGGGCTCCGGGCCGCAGAGGGGGGACCCCTCCGGTTTGGGTCCCGGGAGCTACCCGCTGCTGCTTGGCATCTCACCGTGCGTGGGCCCCTTCCACGGCCCACTGGAAGATTGCTGTCGATCTACTTCCATGTTAAGTACACCAGGAGAACTCACCCTTCCAAGGAGCCAACAGGTGTCTTTGTTCAAAGACTTAATCGCCCTTTGGCTCGGGGGTTTTGTAAATCCAGATACTGGGGTTGGAGCAGCTCACGGTGGGGTCACCAGTGGAAGCAGAGCTCTGCACCTCGTGGACCAGAAGCCCCAGATCTGCCCACGGCATGCTGCAGTCATTGAAATTCTTCCTGTTCCTCCTCCTGTCCTGCCGTCACTCTGCATCTGGATCTGCATCATTTCTGCGGTGCTATTTCAGGAATCATCTCTAACGGTGCCCTTTGCCTAATTGGAGCATGTTGATTTTGAAATGCCCGGAGCCAAAAGTGCCGGCAGAAAACAGACATTAGGTCTGTGACCCCGAACTAGAATCAGTCTTCTCTTCATTATCCAGTTGCTATTTTTATTTTGCTCCCTCTGTCCTTCCCGAGTCCCCTGAAGGTCTTTTAGGTATAAGTAGAATTCGGACGCACCTGCAAAGAGCATCCCAGCCTGTACACGTGCGATGTGAAATCCGTTCCAGCGTTGCTACAACTTGCAACTTGAGATCATCATCCCGAGATCCTGGGACAAATGCCACGATTTAAAGTGATGCCTGGTGCATTTGGTCATGATCCCACTTTCCTTCCATCAGTGTGGGGTAAATTGTTCCAGAGGCTCAGAAAGGGGAATCTAGGTCAGAACTATGCCTGCGTCTCGTCAAGCTCAAAGTCCACAAAATGCACCTGACTGTTCATTCTCCATCTGACCCCGTGCACAGCAGCGGACATTACAGAATGAGAAGCAAGGCCACCTTTTCCCTAAATCCTCAAACCCACTCCTAGGTTTGGACACCTGGAAAGAAAGAAAAAACATGTATAAGAATAACACATATTAGCACTTTCCAAAATGTTTATCCAGTAACAGGAAGACATTGACAGGCCTTTAAGACTGCAGCAAACACAAGGGTGTATCCGAAGGGCAGGGTGACCAAACACCCCAGGTGGCCTACACAGCTCTTTGCTGCCCACTTGAAACCCGGATGAAACCGCAACAACCTCCGGAGACAGAGAGGGTGGAGGTCTGGGGGCCGGTGGGCAGATGACGCTCACAGGCTCTGTCTCTGCAGGGACCAGTGTCGGGGTGAAGAGGGGTCTTCGAGAGGACTTCCTGCTGCCCTCCTGCAAGCCTTGGGAAGCTTTCTTCCACACTGTGCCTCGGGTCAGTCAGGCTCTCCGTAGCTGAGGCACAGGCTTACAGAGGCGGTTTGGAAAATGCAAGGAAACACAGACATGTGCTTGCACACGTTGCCATGTGAAGCCAGAGGTTGTACACGCTGCACGCCGGGTTCTGGGACTGGCTTGGTGGGCGTCTGGAGTTGGGATTCTGCACAGGGCAGGGTGGGGCAAGCGTGAGCCGGGCACCGTCCTGGGCGGGGAACCCCGGGTATCACGTCCTCTCTTGCTTCCCGAGTCATCACTAGATACTTCAATTAAAAGGGTGCAGTGCTCTCCACCCAAACTAAGTCCACAGCAGCTCACGGCCAGGGGACAGTCTGATTCCGACGAACTCTTCTCCTTATGGCTGAGGAGTTGGAAGTCAGGGGCTGCGTCTTCTCCCAAGGGGTCAGCCTCCCAGCCAGGACCAGTGAGCTGCAGTCAATGGAGGCAAGTAGAAGGGTCGGCCTGGGAGTTGGGGTGGGGAGAGGAACTGAAATGTATGAGCGTCAGCCTTCAGATGCAAACTGTCTCTCATTTCCATGAAATGACAACCAGTCCTGCGTGTGTGTGTGTGTGTGTGTGTGTGTGTGTGTGTTGAGATACAGTTGACATATAACATTATGTTAGGTTCACGGTTTGCAAGGCAGAAATAGAGACACAGATGTAGAGAACAAACATGGACATCAAGGGGGGAAAGCGGGTGGTGTGATGAACTGGGAGATTGGGATTGACATATATACACTAGTAGGTATAAAATAGATAACTAATAAGAACCTGCTGTATAAATAAATTAATTAAATTTTAGAAAAAGAGACAGCATGGGCTGTAAAAAACAAAAAACAACGCCCCTCCAAAAAAACTTGGTCATTTGTAAGCTGAACAACAAATAAACTGTTTGAAAAAGAAAAATAAAAAGTAAAAAAAAAAATTAAAATTAAAAAACCATTATGTTAGGTTCAGGTGTACAACGTAATGACTTGATCTTTGCATTGTGAAGTGATCACCCCAGGAGGTCTAGTTAAAATCTATCACCGCACACTTATAAGAGGGTTTTTTCCTGTGAACTTGCAGCACGGTCTTAGGAACTGTAGCCACCAGGCTGTCCCGTGCATCCCCAGGACTTATTTATTTTATAACCGAAAATTTGCACCTTTCGATCCTCTTCCTTTCATTGGGCCCGTTTCAGCTGCTCCAACCCCCCTCCCCAAACTCTCCCAAGCCCCACCCCACCTCTGGCAGCCACACGTGTGTTTTTATAATGGAAATCTCTCCTGTAAACAGATCCCCCCTCGTCATAGAAGCGGGAGTCCTGCTGCGGTGGAGATTCCCGTCCCTCCCCCTTCTCTGGGAAGTTACAGGAGGACTCGTGAAGGCAGAGGGAGAGGATGTGATTTTTACTGGATCAGGACATATATTTATTTAATAACCCAGCTCAAATATCGCTGGTGGGAGGGGAGAGCCGAGCCCCGCAGGCCAGGCTGGGCAGCATTTGAAGCGGGGTGCCGAGCTCACCCCTGCTTATTAGACTTCCCCTGACAAGTGCATGCATCAGGGAAGTGCATTCCCACCCTACTGGTGTGTCCGCGTGGAAGGCATCCTCTGTCTATCTGGAAAGGGTTTATAGAGTAACTCAATTCGTAATGACATCTCTTCACCCAGGGCAGGAAATGACCGAATAATGCTCCACTGAATTAACTCGTTTTTTCTCCTCCGGTGGCTCCCAAGTGCACTGCGCCCCACCCCCCGCCTCCCCCCAGCTCCACATGGCACCTGCAGCCCCGACTGCTCTGAGCCCTGGGAGGGAGCCAGCGGCCACCGGTCAGTGCAGCTGTTTGACGGCGCCTTCTGGAAGGCTGTGCTCTGGGCGGGGTCTCCCCTGGGATGGGAAGAGTCTGGAGACCCAGGCCCTCCTCCCGTCTGCCCCTTCGTCTCCCTTGACCCTGGAGGGGGTCTTACCTAATCTTAGCCTATTTCCTCGTCTGGAAGCTCGGGTGACAAAATCTGCTTTACTGTGTTATTGAAAGATTGAGAGCGGATCTCCACAAGTCACTGGCTCCATTTCCAGACTCCCCCGACGGGGGGTGGGGGGGGTCCTGAGTCCAGACCTGGTGAAACAGGAGCTCCGAAAAGTGCCTGAGCCTGGTGTTTCCAGCCGGGAAACAGTCCTGGATCAGGACCCCTTCCAGCAGAAGGGGTCCTTGCTGGGCCTGCGAGGCTTGGAACGGTGCACGTGAGGGTGTGGCCTCTGCATCCCACCGAAGGCAGCGCCACACGTGGCCAGTTCTCTGGTTCGTGCTCGTCAGGCCCTTAAAGTGCACAAAAATGTAACTAAACCCAAGAGCCCGACGCAGCCCCTCGACTTGAGCAGAGGGGTCTGGATGCCCAAATTTGGTGGCAGCCGGAGTAGGTGCCCCAGGGAGGTGCACAGGCATTGGGGTGTGGGTGAGGAAGGACCTGGATGGGCTCTGTGTCCCCGCAGAGCAGGGTCCCGGGTGCTGGCTCCGAGGTCGCCGGGGCGGGAAGCACTTGCCAAGGAGCAGGGCTCTTCGCTGTTACCTGGGGGTGGGGCAGGGCGTAGCTGTCCTGTCAGATTTTACTTGAAGAAGAAGATTCTGCTGCCCGAAAGAGGTTGAAAGCCATTGCCCTAAAATCAAGAATACTTAGATGTCCCCAGACCCTTTTCCCTCGAACTGTGGCTTTTATGCCTCTTTGTAAACTATGTAACTGTATTTTGTGTCGTATACAACAGATATCATATTTTATGTGTGTTACTAAACGTGGCAGAGCTCTGGGAGGGGCTGCCGTGTGCTAGCACCTGATTGGCAGGTGGCACAGATGGGTTTCCCGCCCGCATTCTCCCTGCTGGCCCTCAGCGCCCTGTCTTGCTGTCCACGCAGAAGCTGTACAGGAAGGAGATCAAGCCGCCCTTCAAGCCGGCGGTGGGCAGGCCAGAGGACACCTTCCACTTCGACCCCGAGTTCACGGCGAGGACGCCCACAGGTGCGTGCAGGCAGGGAGAGGGGGGCGGGCCTGTGTGTCTTTCCCATGGCGGGTCCTCCAACCTGGCCAGGTAGGGACAGGCATCCAGGAGCCAGAGAGCGCCGTGTTCAAGGGCGCTTCCATGGGATACAGTCCTCAGTCCTCTTGTTCCTCTGCTCGTAGTAAAGGCTTACGTGATAGAACTGCTTATCAGTTAGCCCCCGGGTAACACCCAGCTGGGAAATTTCCCAGGTGTTCTGTATCCCCCGCCCACCTCATGCTGCCTCTTGGCCTAAGTTGTCAATCCAGTGTCCACCTGTCAGAGGGACACACCCGGGCAAGCTCGAGAAAAGAACCTCAAGACAATGAAAATCTCTTGTTTAATTAGGGAGGTTTTATGGGAAGAGGGAGCCTGTCTGTTAATGTGTGGACTACTGTTCTTATTCGTACAAAAAAACAAACACCTGTTTGAAAAGTTGCATCAGCTACTGTGTCTCGGCACGGCAGATGGACTTGTGTACTTAGCCTCTATGATACGTCTTAAATTACTCCTAAGGTCTACCAAATTCAATCAGAACTGGTCAGCTCCCTTTAAAATTTGTCATTTTGTGATATGGATAAATTAATACTACCTTTTTTAGATACGGTAATTGTCCTAGTCTACCCAGGCGGCCATGACAAAATACCACAGACTGGACGGCTTCAACTAGAGAAATTTATCTTGGTTTCCCGTGAGAGCTCTCTTCTGGGCTTGCAGACGGCCTCCTTCTCTTTGTGTCTTCACATGGCCTTACTTTGTGCTCGAGGAGAAGGAGAGAGAAGTCCCTGGTGTCCCTTCTTCTTATAAAGACATCAGTCTTGCTGAATCAGAGTCCCACCCTCATCACCTCATTTAACCTTAACTACCCTCCGCAAGACTCCTTCTCCAAATACTGCCACATTGGGCTTCAACACGTGAATTTTGTGGGGCACGGTTCAGTTCATCCCAGTGAAGGTATGGTGATTTTGTCTAAAAAACAAATTAACATGCCCCTTCTGGAGATATGGGTGGGAAAAGTTCAGCCAGTTGGTAGCTCTTGGGGCTGTGTGATGTGCCCATGGGGGGTTCCCATGCTTTTCTCACTGTTATTGCATCTAAAATTTTCTGTGATTAAAAAAGGATCATGAAACAAATAGATGGTCAGGTAGAAGACATCAAGTAGATAAAGTTGCAACAGAGAGTCCACTGGGCCCCCTCTGGTTTAAGCTGTTGGTGAGAGCCTGTGTCCCACACGCCGGGGGCGGGCACATTAGGGGTGTGAGCTCTGTGCAAACACAGAGGGTTGGGGGCATCCATGGGGCCGCTGGTGGTCCCAGGGCATCTCCTGACCCACACAGCAGGGGCTCCAGGACCGAGAAAGAAGCAAATTCTGGGGGCTATCAATGAGGGAGTCGGGACGCAGACGCTCACTCATTTCTTTCGGGTCCTCCTGCAGCCCCCAGATAAAACTAAGACTGTCCTCAGGGACAGAGCTAGGGTGATGCCTGCTGTCACAGTCTGGGGTAATCGCTGCTGCTAGATGTACCGTGGCTGCCGAGGAGGTGGAGATCTAGGTCTGTCCTCTCTAGTAGAGACGGTCCAGTGTTTCTCCAGTTCTCAACGGCCTCAGAATGTTCTTGGGTGTTGGGGTCAGTCCTTCCTGTTGACAAAATTGACCACTTCACAGAATCAGATTACTTTTTAGCTTCAGAGTTTGGAAAGATGGGGAAGGATTGGGGATTCCATCCCGGGTGTGCCCGCAGCTCACCTGAGCAGGTCGCTTTCTTTCTCCTCCTGTGGTTTACCTGAATGTAAAGGAACACAAACGATTAACCCTGACAAAGGACACTGCCTGTGACCACCACCCACACGACCTCCCGGTCCTTAATGAAATGTGCAATGTTTCACCGAGGGTTTCCGTCATTCGGACTCTGTGCTTAAAATACTGAAATAAAGACCATGTTTGTGCTGCCTAGCAAGAAAATGCTCATACAGCCAACTCGAAATTATTCGCCTTTACCTGCTTTCTGTGTTATCCGTGAAGAATTTAAACTCCGACCTGGTCGGCCTGTGAGATTAGCAGGCTTTTTTTTTAGCACCTCATGAACGTTTTGTGCACAGAGAATTCAAATTTATTTTATTATTAGCCGAAGGAAAACGTCATTAGACACCATGCATTTTAATGACGTCCAGAAATGGCTTTTTTACTCCTTACTATTTGGATTTCTCCAATCAGTTGTACTTAAAGTCAACTTATTGCAGGACACAGTTTGCCTTTGAGGAGGTAGTCATTCTCTCTATATATTTATAAGAGAGTAGAATTTTCTAAGCACATGAGCTGAGCGCACGGCTCTTAAAGGGCAGCAGAGGTGACGTGATTCTGAAACAGCGGGTAATCCACATCCTGCATGAGACTCGGATGCTGCCTGTCGGAATTCTTTGTAGTGGCCTTAAAGTCTTTCCTTTTTAACTTCAACCGATGCTGAAGCTGGTGGATGTTCCCTGAAGACACACCAGCTGCCCATCAGAGCCTGCTGACCGATGGGAGATGCCACTCTAAGATTTAAAGACCCAGAAACGTATTGCACAAGTCAGAAATCACTCCTAGGATCAACGAAGGTTGACTGTACTCAGCTTTAAATTTCCTTTCATCCAACTCACATCTTTGCTCTTCTCTTAGTACCGAGCTAAGAATCGGCGTTCCCTAGCCACTTATAAAGCGTGTTAAATGCCGTTGATACCACCTACCACGTGGTCACCATCTAGCTACACGGACCCAGTGTTGGCTGTGACAACCTCTCGTGAAGTACATGTGAACCTCAGCTGATCTCTTGGTCTGAGCAGGGAGAGGCAGCCCGGGCACAGCAGGCATGGCCCTGGGCTTCACGCCTCCTTGATGGTTGAAAGTCCTTCCTTATTTGATCTACAGACTTTCCATTCACTAGGGAAGGTGTATCAGTTCAAGTTCACCGGACAGTACCTCCCCACCACACACACACTCCCAGGTGCTGTAACTGAGCCTCCATGCACTCGGCCCTCAACCTTTGCACAGCTCACACTAGTTCCTGGGACGGGCTCCAGTTCTTGCATCTAAAACCTGCGCCTCGGGGCTTGACGGTGGCTGAATCGACGCTGCATCCCTGTGCTTGTGCAGACCTAGGGCAGGACGCGGTAGCCTGGGGGACTTTTAAGAGCAGGCAGACCTCAAAGCCAGGGTTCTGTGCAGGGCGAAGCAAGGCAAAGCGCAAAGCCAGCCCGGGAGCAAAGCCCAGCGTCTTCAGAGGACACTTGCTGCCTCTGCTGTCCTGCGGTGCCTCATTTCCAGATTCTAAAAATGACTCAGCCGAGCCTTGTGCTTTTTAATTAAGCTTCTCTAGCCTCGCAGCTTATTTCCAGACACAGTCAGCTCTGATCTCATTAGCTCCGGGGTGACTCCGGAGCTCTTTGCTAGGTAACAGGTACGGGGCTGAGACCCGAGTCTTCTCCCTCGTGGTCCAAGATGCTGAAGGTGCGGTGGGCCAGGCACGTGAAGCCCCCTGTCACCTGGCAAGGTCTTCCTGGAAGAGCCGTGTGGGCCACCGGGTCGGCCGCTTATCTGCAGGGAGAGATCCCACATCACGCAGCTCGTGGTGTAGCTCTCAGGTGTGGAAGGAGCGCCCCAGTCGCCTTTCCCTCAAAATAAAATGCTCAGGAATAAAACCCACATTCTCTGCAACAGCTCACCCTCCAAGCCCCCAGCCACCTGCCCCACCATGGAAGCTTTAGTGTACTGTTTCCACATCAAAGTGAAGTATCAAGACCAGGTAAAAAGGTAGTAGAAAAGCAAACACCCACCCCTATGGCCTTTCCAGTCCCACCCGCCGGAGTTTTCTATATAATATGGATTTAAATGTTACATATGTACGTTGTAACGAACATTTAAATCCACATTATATACTTTATGTATTATTATAGATTTTTATATATAATGCCTAAGTGATAGAATTTATGTTATCATATTGTTATATATTGCTTATGAGTTTATTGTAATGTGTTTTAGTACATATATAGCTGATTTCACCTTGTTATACAGCAGAAACTAACACACCATTGTAAAGCAATTATACTCCAATAAAGATGTAAAAAAAGTTTTTAAAAAATTAAAAAAACATTTTTTCCTACAGTGTGTACGTTCTACAGCTTGTTTTCTCTTTTTTGACTTGACAGACTATTGTGTCAGTTCACACAGCCGTGTCTCATCCCGGGTATCGTAGTCTTAACTAGTGTTACCTGCACGCATGAACGTTGTTGGTCTTGTGCATGGTTTCCTCAGTGGTGAATATTTAGGTTGTCTCCAGTTTTTGTTTGTTTGTTTGTTTGTTTTGCTATTACAAATATTGCTAAGACAAACATTTTCTTTTTTTCTCTTTTTTTAGAGTTTTTAAAGATCACATTTTGTTTGTTTTTAAATTTTATTGACATGTAGTTGATTTACAGTGTTGTGTTAATTTCTGCTGTACAGCAAAGTTACTCAGCTATACATATATATATATTCTTTTTCATGTTCTTTTCCATCATGGTTTATCACAGGATATTGAATATAGTTCCCTGTGCTATACAGTAGGACCTTGTTGTTTATCCATTCTACGTACTGTAGTTTGCATCTGCCGACCCCAAACTCCCAGTAATTCTGTTCCCCAACCCGCCTTCCCCTTGGCAACCACAAGTCTGTTCTCTATGTCTGTGAGTCTGTTTCTGTTGTGTAGATAGGTTCATTCGTGTCGTATTTTAGATTCCACATACAGGTGATATCATATGGTATTTGTCTTTCTCTTTCTGACTTACTTCGCTTAGTATAATAATCTCTAGGTCCACCGTGTAGCTGCGAATGGCACTATTTTATTCTTTTTAAAGGCTGAGTAATATGCCATTGTATCAGTATATATCTACACCAAGACAAACATTTTCTACATTTATTTCTAAGCATTTTTGAAAGTAATTCTGTCAGATAAATTCATAAAAGTCTAGTTGCTCTTCAAAAGACAGGTGTATTTTATACTTTGGTAGATAACTCCACTTCTACCTTGCAAAGATTATGCCAGCTTAGGCTCCCACCTACCACCGCAATGTCCAGCCCCAGCCAAACCTACATGCAACTGGTTACCTTACATTTTGCTAATTTGTTAGGCAAAGTGTTACCCCGGTTAAATGTGTACGTGCCCCCATTAGAGGGACTGAGCACCTTCTCAGGTGGGAGAGCAGTCGGTATCTGAGTCCTGCCCCCATTTTTCTTCTGGGCATGTTCCTTTTTTCTCATTGATCTCTGGGAGCTCTTTGCATAGTAGAGAGTTTGGTCCCTTGTCTGTTGTATATGATGCAAATATTTTCTCTCCACCAATCTGTTATCCTTTTGTTTTCCTTAATGATAAACTTGAACTGGGACCCACCTCAACAGCAGTCAGGCCTTCAAACAAATGGACAGAGCTTAGAGGGGTCACGATTGAAGGGCTCCCTGAGGCTCCCTGGGAGCAGAGCACCCTGCGTGCTGCCCTCGAGCTCCTCAGGCCTGGGGCAGGGGGGACAGAAGAGTCACCAATGCCCGGGCCTGTGTCCCTGTGCCCGGTTCCTGCTGACCTGAGAAACTCAGAGGGTGGCCTCCTCTGCCCTGGCCCAGGAGTGACAGCTCACCCCGAGGTTGCTGGTGGCTCTGGGCTCGGTCTGGAGTGCGCAGGGCAGAGGGTTGCCACTGAGAATGAATATCTAGTAAGTGATGATCAACGATTACCCTCAAGGTTTTGTTCTGGGTATTTTTGCCGGGTATCAAACCACTGGCACCGCCCAGAATAAAGTGTGGCTTCATATGGTTCAGCCTGTCTGATCTCCGTTTCACCCCATTCTCCAACACACACACTCACCACATACACACACCTCACACCTGACACACACACGTGTGCACACACCTGACACACCGAACACACACGTGCACAACCTGACACACACCTGACACATACACACATCTGACACACATACACCTCACACCTGACACACATCTGACACACACCTCACACCTGACACACACACACCTCACACCTGACAAACACACGTGCGCACGCACCCGACACACACACACACCGAACACACGCATGCACAACCTGACACACACACACCTCACACCTGACACATACACTTGACACATGCACACACACGCACACATCACACAGATGCACATGTGCGCACACACCTGGCACACACACCTCACACCTGACACATGCACACACACATCACATAGATGCACACACGCACACACCTGGCACACACACACCTCACACCTTACACACACATGCACACACATCACACAGATGCACATGTGCACACACACCAAACACACCACGCACACATGCACACACCTAACACACGCACACCTCACACACACCTGACACACACACCGAACACACACGTGCACAACCTGACACATACACACCTCACACCTGACACATACATCCGACACACACACATGCACACACACCTGACACATACACACACATGCACATACCTCACACCTGACACATGCACACACACCACACGCACCAAACACACACCACGCACACATGCACACACCTAACACACCTGCACACCTCACACACCTGACACACACACATCACAGAGATGCACATGTGCGTGTGCACACATGCACACACACACCACACAGGCACACATCACACACCCACAGGGTTACCTCACCACGTCGTGGCTGTTGACTCTGTGGTTGTTACCTGCAGACTCACCTGGCGTCCCCCCCAGTGCCAACGCTCACCATCTGTTTAGAGGATTCAGTTTTGTGGCCTCCAGCTTGGCGCAGGAGCCCTCGCAGCAGGATCTGCACAAAGCCGCGGTTCACCCCATCGTGCAGGTAATCAGCCCCCCGTGGTGCAGGGCATCCCGTACAGCCCGGCTCCGCTCGCCCCCAGCGGGTTGGGGCAAGGAGGTGACCGCACGGAGGTGACCCGTGGACTGAGAGCTGTCTCAGCCGAGTTGGGGTGCACTTCCTTCACGAACTCCTCCCCCCGCCTCCCTGGGGTCATTGAGATGGTGATCTGAGCCATGCTTCACGTTCGTCCTCAAGACAGAAAGAGTCCTGAGAAGGATGTCATCGTGGTGTGGCTGTGGCTGGAGCCCCAGCAGGGCTCACGCTTGGGGGTCTCTGCTGTGCAGTCGAGCCAGCACCGCGAGAGAGTGGCTGGGTTTGTGGGCACCAATCCCCATCGCGAAATGTAGTCTTCGGGGCTCAGTGAAGGTGCTGTTTTTATAAGGAGTTTCCCACCGTATTAATACGAGCAGAGGTAGAGAATTTTAGAAGGGATCATGACCACGTTTCCTTGAAGAGCCGAGGCAGGGCACAGCAGATGGCGTTGGGCTTCCATGCTTCTCTCCCCAAGGGCCTCTGGGGAGACACGGCGTGTCTAGAGTGGACACTTGCTGTGGCAGCGTCCACTGTAATGGGTGACGCTCTCTGCGCCCTTAGTCAGTAGGGTGAGGGTGGCGAGGGGGCGTCAGGGGGTCAGATTCCCAATCAGACGTCAGCGTCCGGACACCGCTCTGGACACCAGCGTCAGAGCTGCACCCGGTCTCAGGGACGTCTGACCTCTCACCCCTCTCGGACCTTTGTGGGGAAGCAGGCAGGTCAGCGACACAGGGTGCTGGGTGTCTGAGAACAGGGTCCTGACCCGACAGATGGGGAAGCTGGGCTGAGATCTGGAACCACGGCCAGCTAGCTCCGTGACTGTGGTCCGAGGACGCCACCACCTCCTGGCCTCCGTGTCCCCACGTGCAAGGGCTGAAGCCTCCTTTGCACCACGTTCGGTGCCCTTGCACGAGAGGCCCCTGATCGCGCTCTCTGCCCGCCCGCTCTCTCTGCAGCAGTTACACGGGAACAACACCCGCTTCACCGATGGCTATGAGGTCAAGGAGGACATCGGGGTGGGCGCCTACTCCGTATGCAAGCGCTGTGTGCACATGGCCACAGACGCCGAGTACGCCGTGAAGGTAAGAGTGGGGCACGCGGCGGCCGCGTCTGCGGCTGCCCGGGCCCCAGGCCCCGGCGGGCACGCCCAGCCTCGCAGACACTCTCCCTAGGCCTCTTCTAAGCTCTGATGCGGGGCCGTTCCATTGACTTTGATATTAGGTCACCTGTTAAAAAACTATTTTGCAAATCATGAATATGTTCTGCTCCAGCCGACGTGTAGGTACTGACCACCTTTAGTAACTTTCTACATAAAACACTGGAACAAAAGCTCTGGGCACTCAGCATTTTGGAAAATATAGAGTTGGGGGCCAGGCAGAACATTTGGGGAAGGAGGGAGGGGGGGAAGGAGGAAAGGAGAAGGGAAAGGAAGCTACAGTCACCAAAACTTAAATCAAAGAAATAAATAGAATCAAATCTTTTGTAATATTTGCAAAACCTTAAGGAGAGAGCTGGTAGTTTTACCCTGAATCATCAAGAACAGAAAACAATAACAGGGAACTTCTCTGGTGGCCCAGTGGGTAAGACTCTGCGCTCCCAATGCAGGGGGCCGGGGTTTGATCCCTGGTCGGGGAACTAGATCCCACATGCGTGCCGCAACGAAGAAGCCCGCATGCCAAAACTAAAGGATCCCACATGCCGCAACTAAGACCTAGTGCAGCCTAAATAAATAAGTAAATACATAGGAAAAGAATAACAACTACAGCCCAGTTTGGCACTCTCTCCATCCTGCCTTTGGCTTCTATAATCGTTGCTAAATTAAATATTTGATCTGGAAATCCAAGTTACCAGTTTCTCGCGTTTCCTGGTGTGTGACAGCTGGAGCATTCTGCTAAAGGCATCATCTAATTTTTGTAAAAGGCATAAATTGTACATTCTTCCTCCAAGGGAGCGAGAGCTGGTCTGTCCACCACTCACCCGCTCAGCTGACCTGGAGGCGCTTGAGGACCCAGGTCCAGCCGGTGTCATGGTGACCAGACCATCCTGGCTTATCCCAAACTCATCTGGAGCACATGACACTACCCTGCTCTTCAAAGAACTTTTGGGGACAGATGGAGCCAGGCAGCCGTGTAAGAGGGGTCATTCCGTCCGTGTGATTTTCCTAAGCTCTGAGAAAATTGTTCAAAACAGTGACGATGAAGCGATGGCCTCGTTCCACCTCACCCATGGCTCACGGCCGCTCTGTGGAAGCAGATACACCCTCATATCTGCTGGGATGTCTGCACAGTGCTTCTGGCCCTGAGGAAATGCTCTGCCCTGTCCAAAAAGTCACCAGCCCCAAAAAACGCAGGCCCGTTGGTTTACTTTGGGGATGGGAATTTGCGGCTTTTTGGCAAGTTTATCTTGAATTCCTCAAACAAAAAAGAATGTTTACATTGGAGGAAGGCTCGATGTGTGGGTCCTTCGGGTCCATGGTCATCAGCCTGCCCAGTGTCTTGAACATGCTGAGGAGTGGGTGACGGGAGGAAACGTCGCACGATGTAAAATTCCTGGGAGAGGGGGCTTGAGACTGCACGGGAGCCACTGGCGTGTGGGCCTGATGTAGTTCGGGATTTGGATCGTTGAGGACTTTTATTTTTCCCCATCCTTGGGAGAGTTTGTAGGGGAGCTCGGGTGATGCCGTTCCCGTATCCAGACGAGCCAGTGATGGAGAGGAGACCCTAGTCCTACCTCAGACGAGAGAATTTCATTTTTACTTTAAATATATTTCACATACTTCGTAAGCGTGCACAGGCATCTTAAAATTCTTTCTGCATGTGTCATTTCTCGCAGAATTTCTTTAGGCAGTTTATCAGGTGACCAGCAGCGGTCCTAGAAACAACGGTGGCTTCCATTGAGTGCAAAGAAACCCGCCTGGCGTTTGGCAAGCTCGCTGACCCTGATGCCTTTTCTAGAAAACAGCCTGATGCTGGGGCGTGTCTGAAAATAAATCCCCAGACAAAGGCAACAGTGTCTTATGTCTCCATACCCAGCTCTCACAAAAAGACACCATCTGAATCAGCTTTGTCAACAAGTGGCTTATAGCTCGATCCCCAGAGATCAGACCCCGCGATGGGAATTTCTGGGGAATTTCAACCCCGGCCTCTCTGGCAGCAAAGCCAGGATCTGAGGCTGCAACTGATGGAGAAAGAAAGAGCCAGGCGTCCTGTTTCTGTTTCACAAGCCTTGAAGTTCCCGGGGTGAACTGGGCAGGTGGACGTTACAAGGCTTTCCCTCATCCTCTCCGAGACTCTGGTGGGTCATAATTCATTGTCTGGAAGATGCTTGAACTACCCGAGCACAGGAAGAAGCAGAGACTTTCCAGTGAGATGAGTGCCCCGGGACCCAGGGCTGTTTCGGGGCACGTTTTAAGCCACGCGCTGCAGGTCGGTTCCTCCATCCGAGGGCAGATTTCCTTCAAAGATGGAAGAGCTGGCAGGAGTGCCATGGCAAAGAGTGTTTAGAATGAGCCCGTTTGCTACCCAAACTGCTGTAACCCGCCTAGGGTCACTGTTCTGTTCCCTTTCCAGCGTTTTCCGGGTAGAACGTAGCTGAAATGTGTTCGGGCTTTTTTCTGCTCTGTATCTGGATGGGCAGCAGTACCCCACTTACTGCTGGAGGAACTAAGAAACCACACGGCTCAGTGTGTTCTCGAGTATGGCATGGAAGCAAGGGTGCCATTCAGTGACTTGGACCTGCAAAAGCCCCGTTGAGATTCAGCCGCTAGAGTTTAGCATCACCTCTCTGGGACACCACAGTTTGCAAACCCAGCTCTGCAGATTCTTGGATGGAAAATGGTGTCCGTTTCATTTTGAGAGACAATCCCGTCGGGGCCTCCATCCAGCTACGGGGAGGGTTCGGGAACTTCCCCACTGAGTACAGAGCACCAGGAAGAGAGCAGGTCCCCAGGGGACTGTAGCCCTGTGGCCCGAGTACACGGGCTTTGCCTGAGGCCATCGTATCGGGGTGATTCTGCCCCCCACCCCGGGGACGCTGGCAGTGTCTGGATACCTCTGACTGTCACACCTGGGGCGGGAGTCGCTCCTGGTATGTGGTGTATAGAGGCCAGGGTGCTGCCCTGCCTCCTGCATAGGACACCCGCCCACACACCCCAGAGACTCACCCAGCCAAAATGTCTGGGTGCCGAGGTTGGGAACCCCAGCCGAAAGCATAGAGTTAAAGGTGTGTCTTATGTAGATACGTTCCAGGAGCTGGTGTCCGGAGACGAGGGAGGGTTTTCCCTCTGCTGAGCCTCTGCTCACTGTTCTGGCAGCAGGAAGGCGATAGACCAAGAGCACAGCGGCTCCCACCCTCTGCAGGGGCAGGAACCAAGTGCGGTCCTGAGGGGACGGCAGTGCCAGCCCGTAACGGTCAGCCTCCAAACTCAAGAGTGGGATACAGCGGGTCTCACATCCTTGGAAATACCATTGTGTCTTGCTTTAAGTTTATGTCTGTATTATAAGTACCTAATTTTGCACAATAATTATTCTGTCATCATATTAACCGCATCTGAGTTAAACTTAACCGATATACGTAAAGCAACCTGCCCCAGTGTACCCCAGGCAACAAGCAACCTGCCCCAGTGTACCCCAGGCAACAAGATCGCTGGTTTTGCATTTGCTCTCAGCTGCATACTTGTGCGCAGGCCCTAAATTAGTGAGACCAATTCTAGCTCCCACTTAACAAAACCTTTAGAGCAGTGCCTACATGGAATAGCGACTCAGTAAGTGTGGGTTCACTCAGAGCCTGGGTCCCTAGGCTTGGTCCCTCCCTTCTGCTGTGGCAAAACACCATCAGGCTGCCCGGGATCCTCCACCAGGAGAATCTGGCCTCAGAGGACAGGGTGCTGATGCCCTCCACCTGCTGGGGGTGTCCTCCCAGTGCACCTGCCTTGGGCTAGGATGGCTGAGTGAGAAAAACCGTGACATCCTCTCAGACACATCCCAGTGAACAGACGTGCCCTACTTTCTAAGATCTTGGAGCTATTTCTTCTTTTTTTTTTTTAATTTTTTTTACATCTTTATTGGAGTATAACTGCTTTACAATGGTGTGTCGGTTTCTGCTTTATAACAAAGTGAATCAGTTATACATATGTTCCCATATCTCTTCCCTCTTGCGTCTCCCTCCCTCCCACCCTCCCTACTCCACCCCTCTAGGTGGTCACAGAGCACCGAGCTGATCTCCCTGTGCCATGCGGCTGCTTCCCACTAGCTATCTATTTTACGTTTGGTAGTGTATATATGTCCATGCCTCTCTCTCGCTTTGTCACAGCTCGCCCTTCCCCCTCCCCATATCCTCAAGTCCGTCTGGCTGCGACATCTGTCACCCCATTGATTGCCAGCGTTGATTCAGCTGATCTGGCTGGCTAGGCGCCACTCCACGTGCGTCCCTCCCAAAGCCGTGCGGTCGGTCGAAGAGGACGACCTCCCCCCGATAGAGGAGGACCGTTCTTCGGTCAAGGGTATACGAGTAGCTGTGCTCCCCTGCTAGAACCTCCAAACAAGCTCTCGGAGCTATTTCCATGGGACAAAATAGCTCAGGAGTCTGATGTGAAACTCAGGCCCACCTTTGTCTTCATAGCCAGCCCCAGAGGCTAGTGGTAGGAGGTGAAAGTGTATAGGACTTTGAAATAAGCATGACATAATACTGCATAGATGCCAGGGCATTAATGCACCTGTCATTTGAAATAAGACTGATATGGAATCAGCGATGAACTGCAGAAAGTAACTGCGATAGGGTAGGATTCAAAGGGGAGAGGTGTATTTGGAAGGAAAAGATAATATTCTTATTTCATGAAAGGTTCTGTACTCACTTTACAAACATTGCACAAGGTTTCATTTTTACTTCGGTTTTAGGTCTTTGTGGCTTGACATGACCCAGGATCTGGACACTGCCATTTGCACAAACCCCCCCTCTCCAGTGGTTTCCGTCTCACTCACATGGAGCCCAGATCCTTGCAGTGGCCAGCAGGGCCTCACAGCCCCGTTCCTGGAGCTCCTCAGGCCCCTCCTCTGTCCCCAGCCCTCTCCCGCAAGGGCGACACACTCTTCCCTGAGCCCAGCGGTTTCCTCCCCAGCCTGGGTGCTGACCTCTGACCCCGATGTGGTCCTCCCCCATCGTCCTCGCCTTCCGTACCTTCTTTAGGGCTTTTGTAACCCCTGACATGCTTCGCAGCTCATTTCCTGTCTCCACACTCCCGTCATGGTGCTTGGTGGTGTCGAGGACCAATGTTATGTAAGAGAGAAAGATACCGCAAGTTCCCTGGTGGTCCGGTGGTTAGGACCCCGCGCTTTCACTGCCGGGACCTGGGTTCAGTGCCTGCTCGAGGAACTAAGATCCCACAAGCTGAGTGGTGTGGCCCAAAAAAAAAAAGAAAAAAGAGAGAGAGAGAGAGAAATACAAATCAGGAGCTTTTCTTCAAATTCGGAATCACCTCATCCCCTTCTTTGGCTTTTTTATTGTCGAGTGGGCAGTACGACTGCTCCAAAGAACATTTCTTGTCTCTAGAACGCATTTCATTCTGCAGGGACTCCCCTGTTCAGTAACCAGTTCCTTTCATTCGTTTTTACAAATTTTTTATTAACGCTTTTACCAAGGCAGACGCAGTGCTAGGTTCCAGGCAAAAACAAACCTGTTCTCAGGGAACTCACAATCAAGCCGTGGAGGGATCTTACTGATCACAGAACCAGAAGCCATAGCGAAAAGGGGAATGTCACTGAAGAATCAGAAGCTAAGGGAGCTTTTCTGTCGCTGTAGCCTTTCCTGTTGGCCTGTTTTATCTTCCAACATGCAGACACACGCTTCTCTTCATTCAAAGCTCCACTTGCACATTTGCCCCCTTCTTTGTCTGAGAGGCTCACTCAGGGATGGATGGATGTCCCAGCCATGGCCACGTTTTCCTGGAGGGAAGCACAGCTGCATGTCCTTTCAGGAGCAGATTTTTGTGTTATTAAAGTAGCAATAGAATCAGGTGAAAATAAAGTGAGATCCTTGAAATTGTACAGGAGTCTGTGTCATGCAGTCCTTAATTCTAGTGAAGTGTGGCTGACACACTCAGGGCTGAAGCTGGGCTGCCTCTCTCCAGAAGGAGCCCCAATTGGTATTCACAGCAGACCGTTGACAATTACATCGCGTTTCTGGGCTCATTTTCCTACTGTGTATGTAATTTGTCAGCCAGAAAAAGCAATGGAATTGACAGATGCCTGACGTGAATAGAGCTTATTTTTAGAAGGAAAACTGATTGGCATGGAAATTTTAATTTTTTCCGGCAGGAAAACTTGGAGTCCTTTCTCTGTGTCATTTGTTTAAAGTAGTTGAACAGGAGAGGGTATCTGTTGAATTTTACAAGGGGTTCCGTGCTCTACTCCTCCCGTGTCAAACGTATGGATCCTCTCGACACGTCAGCAGAAACGCCCACCTCCGGAGGTGCTCGGCCGGCCTGTGAGCTCAGGCCGCCTCTTGACCACCTCGAAGCCCCACGCCATTCAGTGTCCAGGAGGGGAGCCTGTGCTGGAGAGAGATGGGCAAGAGGGAGATGGGGAAACGCAGAGACCAAAAGGCAGAGGGGAGAGTGCGTGGATGGTAGTGAAGCCTGGACCAGTCCTGCCCCCGCCTTCAGCCACCAGGAGTAAGGATGTACCGATACCCACCTGCACGCTTCACCTGCTGAGGACAATCACGTTGTCTGCCATCCTTTGTTGGGGCCAGCCTCGCTTCACGGACTGTGGAAATATACAGCTTGTCAAACAGCGGCCCCGTGAGAGTCTGATTTGCCAGGCCCGTTGGGTGCTGACCTGTGGGTGGCCTCCTGCTGCGGGTGAGGACAGATCCACCGTTCCTCCCTGCTCGTGGTCCGTCAGCATCATTTGAGCATCGGCATGGAGAGAGGAGGCCTTGCGGGTGAACATGTTTGCTGAGAACGCCTCCCTCGGTTTTGCTGCATAAGCAAGATTATAAAGCAATACTGTTCTCAAGATACAGGACTCGATTAACCAGGGCTCGCTTGAACTAGAAGCCAGTCCCACAATAGCAATCCTGAGAAATGGACCCCACGGAGAAGAAATTCCTTCCTGGGTGCGTCTGAACAATGTGCTCAAACCGCCCCCCTACCCCAGGCTCCGCTGTACCCCACAGACCTGGGCTTTGTGCTCAGGGACCAGTCATCACACCTCACTGCTCTGTGTCTCTTCTTCCTGACCTTTCGCCCAAAAACATCCCGGAAAAAGATTTGTGGACGAAGCTGCCAGCCTTTGCTGACAGCGATCAGGATGACAGCGCTGGGTCTGAACAGAACTTGCTGCCGTGTGTCGGTCCCACGTTGCCCAGACTATAGGAGAGGCAGCGGCCGGCTGGGCAGGTGCAGGAGCCCGTGCTTGCCTCCACTCCCCGGGGGCCTCCCTTCCAGGCAGGCACCCGCCCTCTCCTCCGTGCCCACTGGGGACCCCATCACCCCACCCTGCCTGCTCTCTGCCTTCCAGTCGGTTCTGCCGGGGTGGATGCCACAGGAGGGAGGAGGGTAGAGCCCCCAGCCCCTGTGGGTGCGCTGTTCGTGCAGCCGCCCCTCTGGTCCCATAACTGCTCCCTCCTCCCCCTGCTCTGGGCCATCGGCATAGAGAAAAGGCTTCCTCTTTCTTATTTATCTTGCATCCTATTCTATTGTGATTTGTGCTAAAAATACATTTCCTTTATCATGAAATTTTATTTGAAAAACTATGAATCTACCACTAACTTTTTAAAAAAACCACTAGTGATTTTAACCTTCTCAAATTGCAAAGGGATCGCAGCCCAGGGATTGAATGGCCCGGCAGGCAGCTGGGGCAGAGACGGTCCTAGAACCCTGTTGGTCAACATGTGATCCAGGCAGTGTAAGGGTCTCCCCCGTGGCTGCCTGGGCACCCACATGTTAGGGCATCCCCTCCATCACCCACTGAACGAGCCTTTAAAAAGATCTCTATAAGGATGCATTGTGTGTTGGCTTCTGCCAATAACAGAAGTGATCCCAGTTCCTAGCTAGAACTTTAGGAACAAAAGGAGGGAAGCTGTGTCAGGAAAGGAAGCTGGGGCTTCCCTGGTGGCGCAGCGGTTGAGAATCCGCCTGCCGATGCAGGGGGCACGGGTTCGAGCCCTGGTCCGGGAAGATCCCACATCCTGCGGAGCAGCTAAGCCCGTGTGCCACGGCTACCGAGCCTGCGCTCTAGAGCCCACGTGCCGCAACTACTGAGCTCACGAGGGACAGCTA
This sequence comes from Pseudorca crassidens, assembly GCF_039906515.1. Lineage (NCBI taxonomy): Eukaryota > Metazoa > Chordata > Mammalia > Artiodactyla > Delphinidae > Pseudorca > Pseudorca crassidens. The sequence continues at coordinate 2,827,628 of NC_090308.1, forward strand.
CTGAGCCCACGTGCCACAACTACTGAAGCCGTGCGCCTAGAGCCCGTGCTCCGCATCAAGAGAAGCCACTGCCATGAGAAACCCGCGCACCGCAGTGAAGAGTAGCCCCGCTCGCCGCAACTAGAGAAAGCCCGTGCGCAGCAACGAACACCCAATGCAGCCAAAAATAAACAAAAAGTAAATAAATTTATTATTTTTTTAAAAAAAAAGAAGCTTAGGTTTTTCCTTGTTGAACAACGTGTGTCATAGGGCTCATGGTCCTGGGCGCTAATGTCGTCAGAGCCTGGCAGTGGGTTTAAAACTGAGAGAAGCGCGGGCACCATGACCATCTTCCACTGCAGCGAAGGGGCGGCAGGGCGTCGGGCGGGCAGAGCTCCAACACTGGGTCCTGTGCCACCTGAGCATTTAGTTCATCTAAAGAAGAAAGTGAGTTTCACGCAAGCCTCCACTCAGAGCCTCGGACGTGATAGAGAGTGGAAGTGAACTTCCCTCACACTCTAGCAGCGGAATGACTGCACGTCGTCCACATGGCGAACGTTTCGAACTTGGGTGAAGCTAATGCACAGAAACCATCCTCCTCTTCTGAGTGTCGTTTCCCACACACGTGCTGTAGCCTTCGCCTGAGTGGGGTCCCCTCCCCAGCCAGCTGCATCCCCGTAAGAAGCAGGAGCTGGGGCCCAGGAAGCTGTCCCCAGAGGTTTGAGTGACTGTCCACCAACAGGTGACCCCTTGTTTCCAGCTGGGCTTTCATTCATGACACCCTGTGATCGGAAGCCATCTGTTTTCATGGGGTAAGAGGATTTTATCTGCCATCCTAAGACCAGCAGGAGGAGGTAGGAGCCAGAAGGAGCGTCCGTATGTGTAAGTCACAGCGCAGCCTCGGCACGCACGCCGCCGTGGCGTCTCTTGGTGAGAACCACACTGGGTCTCACTTTGTTGCCGGTGTGTGACCACCAAACAGGGAGAGAGATGCACGGCAGCCGGAGGCCCACTTTGGATGGGGCAGGGGGCACAGGCCGCCAACCCAGAGCCTGCGCTGCGAGTGGTGGAAGCCTTCTGTCTTCGGTGGTGCCTGTGTGGGCTGGGCCTTCTGTCTTCGGTGGTGCCTGTGTGAGCGCCCCGAACCCACCCTTCTCCTTGCAGCCCTGTCATAGCTTAACATTAGCGTGTGCAGGCAGGTGCTCTCTCTTTTTCACGTCAGTCTCTTCTGCTCAGTGGGGAATCAAGGGTTGCCGTGAATTCCTAGGCAGTTGCGGGCTATCTTGGTTGAGCTTGAGCCGGAGGGGAGGAGGGGCAGAAAGGGTTGCAGCCGCAGGCGCCAGCTGGAAGCCTCACGTCCACCTCTGTTTGTTTCAGATCATCGATAAGAGTAAAAGGGACCCCTCGGAAGAGATTGAGATCCTCCTGCGGTACGGCCAGCACCCCAACATCATCACCCTCAAAGACGTAAGCGCCTCCGTGCAACAGTGGTGTCGCTTGCGCTCTGTGTCCCTCCGGCCGGCGCCAGAAGCCACCGTTGATCTGGTGCAAGCCAGCTGCTCGGCTCACCAGCTGTTCCTGGCGCCCAGGAGCTCGGAGCCGGAGGGGCTGCTGCCCGGACAGCTCGGGGACACCCGGCAGCTGGGTAGCCCGGCCTGCCGGGCCGTTTATTCACACCCCGTTGACGGCACCCCACTCCTCCCAAATCACAGAATGCGCACGTGCGTAAAGGAGAGAGAGCTGGTGTGGATTCTAATCCAGGTGTGTTTCGCTTCGCTGTCATGGAGAGCGTGGGGCCCATGAGATGGGCTCCAGCTCTGAGACTCCAGACCCGGAGCCCCTCCCAGCTCCCTTCGCTTTCCCGATTGAGCGATGTGTGGCCCTTGTCCCTGAAAGAGGGGAAGGGAGCAGGGCCCAGTCACACTGGAGCCAGTTGGGTGCACCTGGCAGCCTAGGGCTGGGCCTCTGGGGTCAGGCAGGGGAGAGAGCCTTGTCTTCCTCTCCAACTCCAGAGTGATCCCAGCATCGCGAACCCAAAACCTCAAAATACTGGGGCCACCTCAGTTTCCTTTGGGCCCCATAAATGCCTGGAGTAGGAGGCCTTCCAAATGCCAGTTCAGTTCTGAGGAAAGCGTGGAACAGGCCTTGTGTGAGCAAAGCTTGAAGTGCAGCCCAGCTGCGTCCCTGCGGGTCACGGTCAGCTCCGCTGCGCGAGATCAGCCCCCTGCTCTTGCCTTCGTCGTGTGCGCGAAGGTCCGCAAACAGAGATCAGCGAATTTGAAAACTCCCGAGGAGCCCTGACTGCGCTTGGGGTGGGCGACGCCACCCTGGGCACATTCGCAAAAGCAGAGCGTTTGCTCATAAACTCAGAAATAAATACAACAAGATGAACTTTACGTCCTTTATTGAGCTCCGTGCCAGCCAGATTGTTGTAGTGATTTGTTCTGAGATCACTGGCTCGGAAGCTAGAAAGTCACCGTATTCAGGTGCTTTGCTCCGTCTCTCTCTGGTTCTTCTCTGCACTTGGGCGGCCCCTCTGCTGGGCCATCGGCCTGACAGAGACCCAGAGCTTGTTGGTTTGGTTTGTCTTTTACGTTCAGGAGATTAACGCTAGTATGACGAAAGCTCTCTTCATCTACTGCTTTTCTGAAATAAAAGCAGAGCAGCCCTCCTACCTCCTCTCCTCCCGGACTCCCAGGGCTTGTCCCCCGCCCAGGGCACAGCAGCGTAGAGGGCCCCCGGGGTCAGGCTCCCCACCAACCACCTGCTCGGTAAGGTTTGAAAAGCGCGGGCCTGGAGAACGCCGCCACCTGGGGCTGGGCCAGCATCGCGTTGTCCGTCTCAACATCGCTCTCCCGGAGGCGGGGCAGTACCAGGGTTCACTGCAGCGAAATCCACCCATGCCCTGCCCAGCAGCAGGTCATTAAAGCGGCTTTTCCCCAGAAGAGCCTCGTCTGGCATGACTAGAAAATCCTCACTCATTTTCTACAGAAGTCTTGTGTCTGCTCCCAGGGGAGTACTGGGACTCCAGGCTCTATGCACTGATGCGCCCCCTGCCCCTGCCGGGGTGGCCCCTCCTTCCCAGTGGCCAGCAGGCCCGCGAGGGTGACCGCGAGGTCCCTGAGGCCTGTGTGCTCTCCCGCCCCACCCCCAGGTCTACGACGACGGGAAGTTCGTGTACCTGGTGATGGAGCTGATGCGGGGTGGGGAGCTGCTGGACCGTATCCTGCGGCAGAGGTACTTCTCGGAGCGGGAGGCCAGCGATGTGCTGTGCACCATCACCAAGACCATGGACTACCTCCACTCCCAGGGGGTAAGGCCACGCCCCACCCCCACCCTGGGCAGCCCCGCGGGGAGGACAGAGGAAGAGCGGGACCCGGGGGCGCTCAGGCCACGGGCTCAAGAGCTGGGAACTCAGGTGTCCTCGTCTTCCTTGTGAATCACAACCGTCCCTCTTGGGTCTAAATGATTTTAGACACACACGCTGTGTGTCCAGGAGCTAGGTCAAGAAATTAAATTCACCGAGACCAGCAAAAAAGTAGTTTGGGCTTGATAACGGGAAATTTGGAATGTTCATCAGTTGCCCTATTTAGAATTGAATTCCTCCACCAATGCCAAGAAATATGGTGGTAAAATGACAGCGACCGCTGAGGGTTCCAGGTGCTGCTCTGAGCTCTTCGTCTGGGCAGTTCTAGACTCTGGATCACACCCATTTCACAGATGAGGAGACCACAGCGCAGAAGGGTTGCGTATCGCGCCCAAAGCTGCACACACGGCCGGGTTCTAACCCAGCACCATGCTTCTAGACCCCTTGCCCTCAGCCCCAGACCCCCACCTTCTCAGCACCTCCCAGGAAGCAGCAGTGCTTCCCCGGCCAGCCGTGCACGTGTGGCTGTCAGCTTTTAAAATGCAGCCCCGTCTGACCAGGACATTCCTCCAGGGCTACACGATGGTCATCTCCCAGGACGGTCAGACTGTAGAAGCAGCCCTGCAGATGATGGTTTTGCAGGTTGGCTTCTGTTGCACGAGGGGGGGCAACAGACCTGGAACCGAAGTCTTTTGTTTCCCGGCCATCGGAGCCCCTGTAAGCCGGCTGCCAGCCGTGGCCCTTTAATCTCCCTTCTCTGTCCTCTCCCTGGGTGTTAGCAGGACAATGAGACACGTGGGCCCCAAGCCACATGCAGACACACCACATGTTCTTACAATCGGCCTCTGTCCCCTTCAGAAGAAGCCGCTTTGTGCCCTAAATAGCTACATGGCCGCTGTGCTTTGAGGCGCCGCCGGCCCCGTCCTCGGTGCTCAGAGCGCCGTGCGGCTCCCTCCGCACAGATGCGGCTCTCGGATTTCTGTCCACTGGCCACGTGCACACGACAGAGGCTCCTTGTCTGCATCACCCGCTGGGTGCCCGACACCTGCCCGCTGGAACGTGGCATCACACAGCAGATGTTTCTCTTTAGAAATCTTCCACCCGTGTTACTGAGCTCACCACCAGTGTCTCTCTGTGTGATGGCCCCAGCGGACCTCCCTGATCTTGGGCACAGGCTTACTTATCTCTTCATCCAAATACTCACTCGCCATCCGAGGGGCTTAGGTGGGGTCCTCGATTTTTGAGTGTCAGTGTGAGAGAAAGAGAGGGGGGAGGACCTACAGAGATCGGAGCATCCCAGCCGATTGCTTCCTGCCTCAGGACCTGCCCAGAATAAACGACTCCAAATAAGCCCTTATCTCCTGAGTGTGTCCTCGCTTCTGTCCCCTGCTCCAGCCTGGGCCCCAGCTCAGGCGCACTTCCTCCTGCCTCTCTAGGTCGTTCATCGAGACCTGAAGCCGAGCAACATTCTGTACATGGACGAGTCTGGAAACCCCGAGTCCATCCGGATCTGTGACTTCGGGTTCGCCAAGCAGCTGCGAGCCGAGAACGGGCTGCTGATGACCCCCTGCTACACAGCCAACTTCGTTGCCCCGGAGGTGAGAGGGCCGCTGAGCCGGCGGGAGGACGGCCCTTTCCTACTTCCAGAGTCACTGCGCGGTTCGGTATACTGGCGTCGGCAGTAACTCTAGAGGGCAGAAGTGAGGCGCTCCGGTCTCTTTTTGCTCAAACACAGTTATTTTATCATTTTATTTCCTATTCGTAAAATTTGTAATGGTGAGGTTTGCATGTGGAATTGTCATTGTGCTCTACACGATTTCGATCAAACCTGCCTGTCTGTTAGGAGTTGCGGTGAGAAATAGTGCGTCGGTCTCTCCTACAACCGGGCAGGGAGCCAGTGGGTCACCTGGGATCAGCAATCTACCGGCAGCTGCACCAGGAGGGAGGGCACGTGCGTGGACTTGGTGCCAGAGCTCTTGATCTAGGTTGTTTCCCAGAGCTCCAGGAGCGAGTCAGGTGCTGTGGGACCGAACGCTGGGGTTCTGCCGAGATTTGCGGATGAGAACGCACGTGAATCCTGCGGGCCCCCCCTCCCGCCCCCTCGTCTCAGGGCACCAGAGGCCTCGGCAGCACATCTCGTACGTGCTGTGCCCTTTTCGGGCTCTGGGGATCATTTCCGGTAGGTCCTGCACTCACTGATGTGTTTGTGGAGACAAATCCAGTTTCTTGCTTTTTAGAAAAGCAACCAAACCCAAGATGCTGGTGAGAGCAGAGCTGGAAACAGAAGAGGCTGACGTTGCTGATGGGGGCGGGGCGGGGGGGGGGAGGTCAGGAATGAAAACAGACATTAGGTTCTGCGTGGATCCCTCTGGTGGTTGGTGAAGCCGCTCCAGGGTGGCCCTGGTGGGTGCAGTGACACGTACAGAAAGTCCTAAGAGAGAGGCATGCTGGCCCCTAGTGGCCAGTCTGTGAGCTGAGAGGTGACCCAGGTGGGGTCCACGAGGTGACCACGGCCAGTGGTCCACGAGGAAGATGTCCACGTGCCTGCCAGGATACGGATGGATACGCAGCTGGGGCCATCATTAGGCTGTCCAGATGCTACCTGTAGCCCCTTTAAGAACAATCTGGTTCTATTTGAGCAATATTATTGCCTTATTTGATCGCTACTAATGTTAATAGTATTGGTTTTAGTGATTAGAGACTACCTTACGTTGGTATATTACTTTACCATTTACTGAGCACTTTTACCTGTATTTTTTGCTTTTATCCTCCTATGCCACATGGAGTGGGCAGGGTAGATACTGTTAGCCACAGACAGCTCACAGATTAAAAAAAAAACAGACCCCATGTGTTGAAGGGACTGAAGATCACTCAGCTAGTGAACATGGGCAAGGGCTTGAACCCCGAACGCTTGGTGTGTTCACACGCCTCGGTGACCTGCCATGCTGCAGACACCACGCCTGAGGTGCAAAGATCCCGGCCCTCGTGTCTAAGGAAATTGGACACGGCTCTCCTGACTTCACGTTCAATGTCAGTCCAGTGACCTGCAGTCGCCCGGAGTACTCGCGCTGCTTTCTTTATTGTTATTCAACTGTAGACATATCAGAGGATTGCCTTCCCCTGAAGTGTGTAACCCTGGGACACGAACACTCTCCCGTGTTAACTAGTCCTCAGAAACTCAAACACAGAACTACCAGGTGACCAAGCAACTCCACCTCTGGGTACAAACCCAGAAGAGTTGAAAGCAGAGGCAAGAACAGGTATCTGTCCACCCGTGTTCACAGCAGCGAAAAGGTGGAAACAACCCACGTGTCCATCGATGGATGGACGGTACAGTGGAATATTAGCCTTAAGAAAGAGGGAAATCCTGTCCTACGCCACATCATGGACGAACCTTGAGGACACTGTGTTGAGTGTGATACGCCAGGAAGAAAAGGACAATTTTGTGATTCCTCTTACATGAGGGACCTAGAGTTGGCAAATTCATAGAGACAGAAAGTTAAATGGTAGTTCCCAGGGGCTGGGGGGAGGGGAGGGGGAGTTGTTGTTTCATGGGGACAGAGCTTCAGTTTTGCAAAAGGAAAAGAGTTGTGGGGATGGGTGATGCTGACAGCTGCCCAGCAATATGAACGTACCTAGTATCACTCAACCGTACGCCTAAAAACGGCAAAGGTGGGAAATGTTATGCTAAGTATATTTTACCAGAGTAAAAAAAATTCTTCTGTTTTGTTTTGGTTTTTGTTTTGTTTGGGTTTGGTTTTTGCCACACCGCACGGCTTGCAGGATCTCAGTTCCCCGACCAAGGATTGAACCTGGGCCACCGCAGTGAAAGCCCGGAATCCTAACCACTAGGCCACCAGGGAACTCGCAAAATTCTTCTGCCTTAAAAATTAACTGTTTCCTCTTCAGTCTGTCGTGTATCTGGCAAGAGCCAGGGCTCCCTGTGTGCGAGGGTCTTTGGGGAATCCTACTGCACGGAATTAGGGTCGGCTTTGCGGCGATAAGCGACAGTTCCACTGAAGTCACCCCGCATCCCCAGCCATCCCCCCGACCCCCGCCGGGGTTATGCACCCATCACAGCTTGAATTTTCCCTGCCAAGTGCTTATCCGTCGTCTGCTTTTCCCCCGGCAGGTCCTGAAGCGGCAAGGCTATGACGCGGCTTGTGACATCTGGAGTCTGGGGATCCTGCTGTACACCATGCTGGCGGGGTAACGCAAACCCTCACGTGGGTGTCAGCGCTCAGGGCACCCCTGCCGAGGCTGCTGGCCCTTGTGGGCCTGTCCCTGTGCATGGTGTGGGCCCATACCTACAGACCTTGAGTTCAGTCTCCTGAAGCCCCTGCAGGACAACCAGAGAGCAAGGGCGGAAAGTCACGCCTTGTCGTTCAAGTGTGTCTCTGGAATTAGGGAACTGGGGCTCCACAGCTCAGCCCAGCTCATCAACAAAAACCCAAGCCTCTGACCGCGGGTCCACGTTCTCGCCTCTGCACCACGCATCCTCTGCACAGAGGTCACAGCATCTTTCCTTACAGACATCTTCTCGAGCCAGGAAGCAGCCACGTCTCGAAGAGGCAGGCAGCCCAGGCTCCGGGTCATAGATTCACCCTCACTAGCTCTGCTCCCGGGTGAATCACAGGAGTGACTGAGAATGCCCTGCTTTTTGCGTGGCCTCAGTGAGGTATTTCCTAGTCAATCAGTGACTAGTGTCGCAGTGGAGGGGGGAGCCCCAGTGAGCCTGGGGCCGTGCCCTGAGGGCTGCAATAGCAAAGGAGGCCCTGCAGTTTCTTCCCAATGCCACGCTTTGTGATTCTTCTGGTGCTTACTTTGCCAATACATAAACTAGGAGTACAAACCCTGCCACTGAAGGAAGTGCGTTAGGATTACATATAATTCTCTTTCTGGGGAGGCTACACTGACCCACCCTGGTTTATGTGAAGGGGTGACAGTAAACATCTATCACACACTTACAGTAGGGCAAGAACCGTTTGCATTTTGTGTGTGTTTGTGCGTACCTGCGAGTGTATTATTCTGCCCATTTTGCAATTGAGGTTCAAAAAATTCATTTGTCAAAGAAGCCAGAGTTGGTAATAGATCGACCATGGGTCTCTCAGACTTCAAATCCCAGTCTCCCGTCCACTATATACCACACTGTCACCATGGAAACCGCATCACCGGGCAAACCACTGTACCACACTGTCACCCGGGAAGCCAGAAACGGTCCAGAAAGGCTCATCCTTGGGTCCACAGAACTTTCTTCACTGGCTGAGTAAGGAAAAGAGACACAGCAGTAAGAAATAAATTACACTTTACCATGAATCCTGGATTTGGGGCATGATGGGAAAGAAAATATTATTCTTTTTACAACAAAGAGGCAAAATGAACTTTATCTTAGATTATAAAATGGAAGCTCATTACCACAAATTCTCTCATCACACAGATTTACCCCTTTTGCAAACGGACCAGATGATACCCCTGAGGATATCTTGGCAAGGATTGGCAGCGGGAAGTACGCCCTTTCCGGGGGAAACTGGGATTCCATATCTGATGCGGCAAAGGTGAGTACATTGCCCAGTGCTCTTCTCAGGTATGGACATTCTGCAGTAACCATTTTATCTTTGAGAATACTAGAGGATACTTTTCGTGTAAATCATATAGATATTTTATGCTCATAGATTTTTTTAAGAGACACAGCTAAAAAAAGGAAATTTTGCAAAAATATTTCATCACACTTTTCACATTTTCTACAGCCTTGGTGTATTAGGGTTCTCTGGAGATACAGAACCAATAGGATGTGTATGTATAGAGACAGAGACAGAGAGAGACTAAGACAGAGGATGAGCTATTTATTTTATGGAATTGTGGAGGCAAGTCCAAAACCTATAGGCCAGGCCAGAAGCCTGGAGACTCAGGAAAGAGTAGATGTTGCGGCTCTAGTCCAAAGACCATCTTCTGGCGGAATTCCCTTTTCCTCGGGGACTTCAGTCTTTTTTCACTTAAGACCTTCAGCTGATTGGATGAGGCCCACGCACATTATGGAGAAGTTGACAGATTTAATTGTTAATGTCACCTTCACAGAAACATCTAGATCACTATTGGTTCTTTTTTTGGGGGGTGGGGGGGTTGGCCTCACCACACAGCCTGTGGGATCTTACTTCCCCAACCAGGAATTGAACCTGCACCCTCGGCAGTGAAAGGGCAGAGTCCTAACCACTGGACCACCAGGGAGTTCTCTAGACGAGTGTCTTTTGTTTTGTTTTTCTTTTTTTTCATTGAAGTATGGTTCATTATGTAAGTTGCAGGTGTACAACATAGTGATTCACGAGTTTTAAAGATTGTACTCCATTTATAATTATTATAAAACAGACAGGTGTTTGACCAAACACTGGGTACCATGGCCTAACGAAGTTGACACAGAAAATTAACCATCACACTTTTAGGGATGTTGCAGAATGATAGCCCTGAGTGTTCACAGACTGATCAAGTAAAACTCTGGTACAGGGGTGTATTTCTGTTATTAAAAAATACTTTGAATTGGGGCTTCTCTGCATCTGCACCATTTGTGACCAGCCCTGTTTCTCTGTCCATCAGACTTGGAATTCTTCTCTAATCAAATAGTAAATTACAGTCCAACCACAGTAAGAAACAGCATCAACAGTCTATTTCTTGTGTTTCTATAAAATGACCAGAGGAGGAGAAATTCTGGGGTTCTGATTCCAGCTCTGCCATTACCGTCTCTGTGTGACCTCATACAGTGATGGTGGAGGAGATGATGGAGGTGATGAAGGTGGTGAAGAGGATGGTGGAGATGGCAGAGGAGATGATGGAGGTGATGGTGGATGTGATGGTGAAGGTCATGGTGGAGGAGATGGTGGATGTGGTGGTGAAGGTCATGGTGGAGATGATGGGAATGGTGAAGGTCATGGTGGAGGAAGTGGTGGAGCTGATGGTGAAGGTCATGGTGGAGGAGATGGTGGATGTAGTGGTGAAGGTCATGGTGGAAGAAGTGGTGGAGGTGTTGTGAAGGTCATGGTGGAGGAGATGGTGGAGGTCATGGTGGAGGAGATGGTGGAGGTCATGGTGGAGGAGATGGTGGAGGTCATGGTGGAGGAGATGGTGGAGGTCATGGTGGAGGTAATGGCAGCCGGCATTTAGTGAGCACCTCCCCTGTGTCGCACCCTGACACCCGCATTGCTCCTTCCATCCACTCTGTTTGGAATGAGTATGGGAATTGTCTTAGTTCCGGTTCCCACAGTAGAGCCACAGACCAGGACTTGGGTGCTGGTGGTTTCTTTGAGAGGTGATTTCAAGCAGGAGTGAGGGGCAGGGAAAAGGTGGCAGGAAAGGAGTTCGTCAGGTACAGGACACGTTACCAAGGTCACAGCTGCAGGGAGAGGGCTTCGCTGCCTCCCAGGACCTTTTGCCGGCTTCTCCCTGCTCCTTCCCTGCCATATCTTCCCCTCGCTCGTTCCCCTGTGCCTTTCCCCCCTCTGTGCTCGCCACACAACAAAACCTCCAATCCTCCGAAAACAGGCAAAGCCTACGGATTTGTATGTTATGATACTTTATCTGCCTCCTGCATGCACTGTGTAAAAACACACTGCTTTACTGTGAGTTGTTTTTTTTTTTTTTTTGGCCTCGCCACGCAGCTTGCAGGATCTTAGTTCCCCAACCAGAGACTGAACCCCTGCCCTCGGCAGTGACAGTGCGGAGTCCTAACCACTGGACCGCCAGGGAAGTCCCTACTGTGAGGTCTTGATCAAGTCAATAAAGGTCTCCCTGCTTTCATTTTCCACACATAGAAATGGGGAGAACAGTCCTTCCAGGAGATATTTGTTTCAAAAAGTTACCAAGATTAATGTTATCAAATATCAAAAGGCATTGTATTTCTCTGTAGAAGGATATTTTATTAGTGTATAATATTTCTTTGTTGCGGTTGATGACCACAAACTCTGTTGAGTGATGCAACTTCACATGAAACAGATACTCTAACTGATTTCATTTCATTTTGGAATGTGATGGGAACAGTGAAAGGAGGAGAGGAGGCTGGCAGAAAAGCACGGATTCTCACCGAGGCTCTTCCTTGGGCACTTGGTGAAGAACTATACACATCACGTTTTCACCTACAAAACAGGGATGTAATATTCACCCTCTTTCCCCCAGGGACAGCCCTGTTGCTCACAAGAGCAGGTGCCTCAAGCATGTGAAGACAGTCTCATGAATTCCATGCAGACGCAGCTCACAGTTCTAATTGTACGTGTGTGTAGACGTAGGTACACACATTTGCATGTATTGCCACATGTAAATCTGAAGTGGAGCTCAGTCTTTAAACCCATTGTAGGAGTTTTTGTTGCTATTACATTACAATCAAATAAGAAAATCAGGGCTTCCCTGGTGGCGCAGTGGTTGGGAGTCCGCCTGCCGATGCAGGGGACACGGGTTTGTGCCCCAGGCCGGGAAGATCCCACATGCCGCAGAGTGGCTCGGCCCGTGAGCCATGGCCGCTGAGCCTGCGCGTCCGGAGCCTGTGCTCCGCAACAGGAGAGGCCACGGTGGTGAGAGGCCCGCGTACCGCAAAAAAAAAAAAAAAAAAAAAACGAACAAACTCAAATAAGAAAATCACCTCTATGGAACATGAGCCCCTTTGGACACAAGTAACAGCAGCAGATGACTAATTCCACAGTTGGTGATTATTTGCAGCAAACATTGGTGGATTTGAGGATAGTAATATTTATTATATGTGATAAAATGTAACTGAGGACATTGTTATGACTGGTTTATATCTGTGGGATAGTCATTATTTCAGCTTCTCCCTTTGGAAGATTATCGTTTTTACTCAAATGATATTTCAGTAACTTACACCCTCTATTGAACGTTTCCACATTTGATTTCTCTTCAGACATAAAATCTTTAATACTGTATGAACCTGGGGTGATCCACCAAGTTGACGACGGTTAAAGCTTTAAAAAAAAATTCACATGTGTAGAAACCTGGGGGTAAACGTTCGGCCCCAGGCGCGGAGCCTCACTGTCAGCACGGTGGCCGGGTGTCGCCGTGAGCAGGGGAGGACTGTGGCTGGGAGCCCTGAGAAGCAGCGGCACCCACTGCCCTCCCCCCACAGGATGTCGTGTCCAAGATGCTCCACGTGGACCCTCAGCAGCGCCTGACAGCCGTCCAGGTCCTCAGACACCCCTGGATTGTAAACAGAGAGTACCTGTCCCCAAACCAGCTCCGCAGACAGGACGTCCACTTGGTGAAGGTACCGACCACTGGTCCCCACGGCAGAACGGTGGGAGCGGGGACTCCAGAGAGCTGCCCCGATACCCGCACGGCTAACCCCAGGGGTCACGGGGTGCCGGCAGGGAACCCGCAACAGGCCCAGATAGGCATCCTGGGTGTATTTACGGCTACTTGGTTCATCCCATACGTGCAGTCACATGCCGGACTCTGAGTAAGTGACAACTTCTGTTAACACAGAAGGGGCGGCCCCTCTTCTGGGAGGGGTGCATGGCTGGGGTTCTCCTGCTGGGAGCCGCCCGTTCAAGACCACCCGAGGGTTTAGAGCTGCTCCAGGAGGGGCCCAGTCACCCAGGTTGGTCCCGGATCCTCAAGATTGGCAGAGCTGGGGTGCCGTTGCCAGGAGGGCACCCCAGGGACCCCGCAGCTGCAGAGCGGATCGGGGGCCGGGAGAACCTCACCCCGGGGCTCCCCGGGAGCCCAGAGCGTCTACCCCCAGTCACCGCACAGTTCACAGATGGGGTCCGGAGGGCGGGTGGACACGGCAATCAGAGCAACACCCTGATGTTTGAGAGCCGGTGCTCCATGGCCCTGAAGGAAGGCCTCCCGTAGCCCAGGCTTGGCGAGGCCCAGGCCAGGTCGGGGGCCGGCACAGCATCACCGCCGCTCCCTTGTGTTGCAGGGAGCGATGGCCGCCACCTACTTCGCTCTGAACAGAGCCCCCCAGGCCCCGCGGCTGGAGCCCGTGTTGTCCTCCAGCCTGGCGCAGCGCCGGGGCATGAAGAGACTCACGTCCACGCGGCTGTAGCCGAGCCCGGCGCCCGCTCATCCTGCACCTTCTCGGGCAGCCGGAGGGGATCCAGGCGGGACCTCCCGACGCCTGGCTGTGCTGACCTTGCCGTCTCCACCCCCAGCCGACCAGCCGGGGCCCTTCCACTGCGGACCTGCCGAGTGCCTGGAGGCCCCCCAGCCCGTGGGTCTTGCGCAGTCGTGGCCTGTGTTTCCGTGGAGACGTGTGTTTCCCAGTTATAAAGTCAGTGACCTGGTCTGATTTCCGGCACACACAGCCCAGGTGTCACGGTGCAAAGGTGACAGTTAACGGCAGAGCCCTGGGGGCCCGGCTTCTGCGCCTCTGCCCTTGCCCGCGGCTGAGTGACCGGCGGGCACAGGGCACCTAGGAGCAGATGCCTGGTCCCTCCAGATGATCCAAAGAGCCCTCGTCTCATTGCCCCCCACTTGGGACTGAGGCCCCCATGTTCTCTCCCGTTGCAGATCTGATGGGGCGAGGCCACCCCGGCCCCGGGAGGAGCAACTTCGCCTCGGTGGCCACGTTTCCCAAGAACCGCTCGTGTCCCCGGGAGGGAGCCAGCCCAACCTGTGCCCGTGTTTTCACGTTCTCCTGAGGACCGGGGTCTGCAGGAGCGGCTCAAGGGTCGCCGCGGCCGCCCCGAGCTTCCGAGAGGGCCTGGGCTTCCCTGAGTGCTGGCTTTCCCCTTTCATGGAAACCCTGTGGCCCGTGGGAACCCTCAGTTGGGTTGCCTCCCGTCAGTCCCTGCTCGGTTCCCCTGGAGACCCCTGCCCCCCGCCCGGGGCCAGAGGGGAACAGCGGATGTGTTGCTGAGAGCAGGGGTGCCCTTTGTGGAAGCTGTGCTTTTGTGTCGTGCTTTGTGTTTCTGTTGCACAGGTCTGTCCTCACCTGACATGTCAGGGATATTTAATGTTTCCCCCGGGGCGTGTGAACACAGGAGTGGGTGTGATGCAGGGCGAGCCACCGCCGGGGCCTGGAGGACAGAGGCCTGTGTCCTCCCAGCCGGCCCCAAACCCGGCCCTTGCCCACCGTGCTGTGACTGGCCAGCATCACTGGGCACCCCCTGCCCTCGGGGGGAGGGGGGGCACCTGTTGGTCTCAGCCGGGTTTTCACCAAGAAGACAATTTCTGAAAGTCCCTCCATTTTAACTCACTCTGGTACCCAACTCGACCGACAAAAACAAAAACAATGCCGCCTTCTAAAAATTAGCTCCCTAGCTTGGTCTAATGGTTTTCAGACCTGAAAATATAAACGTATCGCAGAAGCTTTAATTATCCCGTGAGCCTTTTTTTTTTTTTCTTTTCCTCAGAACCACAAGGAATAAAAAGGTGGGGACAGGTTCGTGGACCTGTTTTCCCACAAAGCCCTCTTGGGCACTTGGCATATTTCTCAATTCTTTTCCCAAGGCTTTTCCCAAGGCTCAAAACACGTCCACCCACAAGAGTTTTGTTTTAGGTCAGAACTATTTCGTCTGTTATTAGAAACTTAGGAACACCTGGGGGGCCCCAGCTCACAGATTTTGCCCTCCCAGAAATCGACAGTGGTCCTTGTATCTTGTGTTTGCCGCACAGGCAACGGCCGGTCCGTCAGCCGCCTGGGCCTCTGTCCTGGGCTCGTCGGCACGTTGCTGGTTTGCTTGAAATCCGTGTGTTGTGATGGAAGGGGACAGAAAGGAGAGACAGAGATGCAGCACGGCTGGGAGAGTGGCCAGCACGTGTTTTCTGTGCGTCACACCAGCCCCCTTACGTGTGCAGCCTTAGTTCTGACCGTTCAGAGCCCCGCGGGGACCCCGGGACTCACCCCGCACCGGACCCCGCCCGTGGCAGGGGCACCCCGGCTCTTCCCCACTCTCTCCTGAACCAACTCGAATGCCCTGAGGTACCTCCACTCCCTCGCCCTTCTGCAAAACAAAGTGGTACTTGAAACCCTTCTGCAGAGAGGCAGCCTAGAGAAGCTGAGAGCCTGTGTTTAATTGAACTGGCTTAAGTCTCAAGTAGCCAGTGGCTGGGCTTCCTAACCGGCAGTCGGTATGTGAATGAAGGTGCGATCACCGCGTTATTCACCTGTACGGGCACCTCCACCATTCACGCAAGGCCTTGCGGGATTTGCACACGTGGTGTGACAGCCCAGCAAGTTAACTGGCTGCCCTGCCCTCCTGTAGAGTCAGACTCCCTCTGGATCACCAGAACCAGACTTGGTTGTGATAAACCCGAGCCCGGGGTCTCAGGCCTTTGGCCCTGCCGGTCCCCCTCCGTGGTACCCACTGTGGTCCCATCCACCCCGGCGCCTGCCCACTTTAAGAGAAACATCTGATGCCCCCCGGAGGGAGAGCTTCGCCCAGTGCTGCCCCCCACGTCACACTGGGCAAGAGTGAGGTTTCACTTGTTCCCCAGGGGCAGTGGGGCGTGATTTCAGACTACCCGCGTGTGTGTTGCTGCGCGGACAGCTGTCAGGGCTCGATTGGCCACGGCTCCGATGCGAGCCGGCCCTGCTCACTAGTGGCGTGACCCAGCGCCGCTCTGGGGTGGTGGCCTTGCTTCACTGGGTGCTTCCAGCACGGGAGGGATCTGATCTGCACTCGTCCTCTCCCACGTGGTTTGGTGGCCCTCACCGCTCCGAGAGCCGTGGGGTTCTAGAATGGAAAGGACGCCGCAGGCCCTGAGTGACGAGGAGAAGCCACCCGCAGGCTCACGGTGTCCCCGGGGAGGGACCCGCCAGCTGCAGCCGAGCCCGCGCTCCCCCGAGGACGCCGCCAGCACTTTGCGTCCCTGCCCGCGTCCGTGTTTACAGGGAACTCTCGTGTTCACGCTTTATATTTTATGTTGGAGATGGGCGGCCACTCTACGATATTTATTACGCTTTCCAGACTTTCTGAATAGATTTTTTTAATAAACATGGGTTTTATGAAGTGTACTATTTTTCTAGCATAACTGTGATATTGGACTTTCTACACCGTCCCGAATAACAGTCTGCAGGTGAGCTTCTGACCAGGCCCTCCCCCTCCCCTTGCACCGCCTTCCGGCCGCCCCAGCCTCTGCTGCCACCAGCTGGCCTCTTCGTGGGGGCAGGCGGCACGGCCGTCCCCCACCCTGAGAGCTGTGCGTGCACGGGGCCGCGCGTGCGTGCACGTGTGGGTGTGTAAGCGCGTGCCCAAGTGCATTGTGCGATGTGCGTGTGTGTGCGTTTGCACGTGTGAGCACATGTGAGCACGTGTGTGTGCGTCCGCTCCCCGTGCAACCCGGCAGGAGACGGGGTGGTCATGTTGGTAACGAAGCAGGTGGCCCGGGTGGGCTGCTGGGCGCCAGCCCCGCGGTCTCTCGCGGGTGTGCCACCTGCCACCTCACGCCCAGCTTTTCTTCGTACGGTAATAAAACAAGAAGCTACGCTGTCGGTCGTGAGCTCTGCAACCTAATTTCATCTTCCCTCTTAGTTCCTAACCTGCGTGTGTCAGCCGGTGGGACCCCCCCCACGCACACATCTCTGCCATCGTTTTGGGGCTGCTTCCCCAGCAGGTGAGGGATCTTCCCAAGATCCTACAGCCTCACAGTGCAGGTGGAGCGCTGAATTTCAGGGTCAACAATAACGCCCAAGGAATTCTTTCTCCTGCTCAGAAAACGCCAAGTGGAAGAGACTGAATTGGAGAAAGCATCTCTTACATCCGATGTGTGTTATCTTCTATTGCCACTGTGATAAATTCCCTTAACCTGGTGGTGCTGAACAATTCGTTATGTGATAGTTCTGGAGGTCACAAGTCCGAGATGGGTCCCATGGGGTGGAATCAGGGTGTGGGCAGGGCTGCATTCCTTCTGGGGGCTCTAGGGGAGACCTTTCCAGCCCTTTCCCAGTGTCCCTCCAGCCTCAGAGCCAGCCGCAGGGGCCAAAGCTACGGTCCTCACATCTGTCACCCACCTGGAGCACCCAGGACACGCTCCCTTCTGTAAGGCCAGCTGGTTAGCAGCCTGAATTCCCCCTGCCACCTCAGCTCCCCTTTGCCCCGGCACCAGCACGTGACATCTTTGCGGGGCCCGTCACTCTGTCTGCCGGGCCAGCGAAGATCTGGCCACACGTTTCAGCCTGTGTGTGGTTCACAGGGGGACGAGATTCAGGAGCTGTGTCGCTTTGGGGCTTTGCTTTCTCAGAAGCTGACAAGTTACCTGCCACAGTCTCGTGGATGCCGGACCGAGACGCGAGACTCTGGGTCAGAGCCCAGCCACCCCCATAGCAAACAGCGAGACCCTGTGTGTGTCAGTCCCCTGGCCCCCCGGTCTCACGGGGGTGGTGGAGTGTGGCCCAGGCCGAGGGTTGCCCAGAGGGCTGTGTGACAGCCGGGGCCCAACTTGGGAAACAGCAGTCATTTATAAAGGGCTGCAGGCAAACAGCCATCCTTTGCCCGGGATGGGGACGCAGTCCTGTCTCCCCGGCTGTGCAGTGTCTCGGGGGATGTCCCGCTAACTCAACCGCAAGCGCACACATCCGTCTTTTGCAGGATGTAACCTAGTCCTCCAGGTGCCTTTCATGCAGAGCGTTGTATCTATACTTGCAAATCCAGCTTGCCACTTGTCCTAGGTAATGCCAACCCAGACCACTGGCCGTATTTGCTTCCCAAGATGCTGGAAACATGGGGCGGGTAAGGGAGCCTCGAGCCTGGGCTTCTGGTTTCCGAGGCAGCCCCCGGGTCACCCAGTTATGCCGCCCACCGAATCCCTGGCGTTTTATCCGGCCTGTGACCTCCTAGGTAAAATGAGTAAATCTCGTGTACGAGGGCAGATGGCAGGGCAGCTTGTGACTCAGGATCCCGAGTCAGAGGCTGGGCATGGGGTCGGGCTCTGCTGCCAGTGTGGTGTGGACACGTCCCCATCCCAGGGCTCGGATTCCTTGGCCGTACCAGGGTCGGGGCACCTCCACTGACGGGAGGACAACCGCCCCAGCTGCTTCAGCTTGTCAGTGCTTTCACATAGTGACAGTCATTTCATCCCTGGCATGTGGAAACTCAGACTAAACAGATGACCCCTCGCAGCAGAGATTCGCTCAATCAGAACACATCTCCTGAGCTTGGACCACACTCCCATCGCTGTCCTGAGAGGTTCCTCAGCCACAGGGCAGGGCCCTCCTCTGGTGACGCTAAGCTTCCAGCAGGGGAGGAAAAGCAAACCAGTAACGGCACATAAACGGTAGATGCCAAGGTGGCGAGCGCTCTGAGGGAAAAGCAGAGCGGACCGAGGGGACTTGCCGTTTTATTCAGGAAGGGAATTCAGAACGTGCACTGATCCTTAAGATTTGCTGGTTCTCCTCAGCAACAGATGTTACCAACCTTTCAATGTTGAGCCCATGACTTCTGAATTTTATTTAATTGATTCCCCGATAATGGCTACAATTCAGGATCCAAAATCAAGAACACTCGTTTACGACGTACGTCCAGTGTGGGCACGTGTGTGTCCTTTACCGTGGTGAGGAGAGGCATCAAATAAATGTTTGGCAGAGGAACCACCTTCACTATGCTGTTTTCATCACACCTGAGCTTGGGCGAGAGAGCCACGATTTCCAAACCGCAGCTGTGGTTTCAGCTCCGAAACGTCATCGTTGGCAGCAAGTTCCATTTATTTCGGTGTTTTCCCCAAATTGTATCACACGGGGTTTTCTCTCCTGAGGGAGTAGGAAGCCAGTTTGGCCCCTGACCTCAGCTCTCCTGGGTTCTGCTTTGGGCTGAGGGACAGATTGTGAAATTGGAAACTTTGATCACGCGGAGACACGTCAAAACCCACAGACTTTCAAACCCTGCTTCTTCATGGACTTGGAAACTGGATCGATCAGGTTTGTTTTTAGTCCTAAATAACAGTTGAATAAGTAAGTGTTCAGACTGAAGAAAAGATTTTCTTAAGAGAAATTGAGAGCAGAGTTAAGCTCTTCACATAACTTTAAAACACATTTTTAGAGCCTAAGGTTTTGCTAACAACGTAAACTCTCGCCTAGTTACAAAATATCCCCAGTGAAACCTGGAAAGCGTCCAAGGAAACCCAGACTCACATAGAACTCGATCTAAAAGCCTTTGGTATGAACAGTAGTGAAAGTTTAATGTCTAAGCCCTTGAGAAGATTAATGATAAAATAATAAACATTGGCCTCACAGGAACCGGACAAGCGACTGTCCCTGACATTTTAGACAAAAGGAAGCCAGAGGTCAGTACGCCTCCCAGACTACAGTTCACAGGCTGGGACTCAGGCTCCCACATCCCCCGAACGTTCTAGTGACTCCAGACTTCCGTTTCCTCCAACAAAACCTTCCAGGACCCCCTGCGGAAATGGGAGAAGGCATTGACCCCTGGGCGGGGGTCTCAGCCTCCTGACGGCTGATGGAGGCGCTGAAAGGGGAGGGCCCACTGCACGGGGTGTCCAGGGCTGTCCAGGAAGGGCAGAGCCCTGAGCCACTGTCCGGGAGGTTCTCCGTCGGACGGCTCTCGATCTACTGGTTCATTCACACAAACATTTCCTGACACCAGCTCTTCGCCAGGCACCAGGGAAGCAGACAAATCTCTCTGCCCTCCATCAGCCCTTTTCCTAGTGAGGGGAAACAGAAGAAACAAATCACACAGAGGATGTGGCTCTCAAACGGTACTGAGCATTGTGGGAGAAACAGAGGACAAGGTGGGCAGCGCTGGGCAAATTCAAACAGGGTCGGAGAAGGCGTCACCGGTGGGTCAGCACGCGGCAGTGGAGGGCAGGTACTGCAGGGCAGGGAGGGTCACATGAGTTCATTTCCTCCCCCCAAAGCTTCACTACAGCCTCGGGCACAGAGCAAGGGCTTTCTGTGAGTTTGCAATTGTCACAATGTGCCACTAGAGCGCAGTGTTGAAAGTGTCCCCTCCCTCCCCAGCACCCCTCCCAGATCGCTGCTTCCCTGGGACGGTGCGGGGATGGCAGCTGTCCCCAGTCCTGCCCCTGGTTCCTTATACCCGGTCAGGGACTGCCAGCCTGAGCTCTCGGCAGATCTGGGCGTCTGAGATCTATGTCAACGTTGCCAAAAGCTGTGTGAGAAGCACAGATTGACACACCAGGAACCTACACAGCAACACGTCAGGCTCCTCTGGCTTTGGTTGGTTTTACATTAACTTTAATTATCTCACACATAGGGGAAATTTTACAATTTCACTTTTAAAATGCTCCTGGAGAGGAGCAGAAAAGTTACTTAACAAATATATCTTTATTAGACAGTCTTTCTTAAAACAGGTCTATAGGAAAAACAATTTCAAAAAAGGTCTTTGATGGTGAAAATGGCTGTGAATCAGTGACTCTGGTAACCACCAAGGAGAGACGCTCAGACAATAGATTTGGACACACCTGTAGCTTTAAAGCAACCCTGTGATTTCATGGATCGGCCCTGTTGGAGAAGCAGAACACCATGCGTGGCTCTAAGTTCCAAAACCAACCAGGTCCTACCCTGGCTGGACACCCAAGCTGCTGGCCACTACAGGCTGCTCGTTGCCACGCGGACATTTGCCAAGCACTTCATCCTGGTTCATCAATCCTGAACTTGCGTCTTCACCCCAGCCTCCCAACACTTGCCGCTCCTTCCTGATCCCCGAACTCAGTGGAGACACTTTGACTCACACCATTTCCAGAGGATCCATCCAGAGATGGACCCATCCTTTGGTCCAGAGCCTCTCCCCCAGCCCCTCCCGCATCAACCTTCAGATCCCGCTGGTTCGTCTCCTGAGCCGGGGCTTCCTTTCATTCCCGTTATCCCCGCTTCTCTCTGCTCACCTGGGCAGCCGCACTGACCTACTGACTGGGCTCCCTGCTGCAGCACTGCCCCCCAAGCCCATTGTCCACGCTGAGGCTTAAAATTCTATCAGCAGACAGTGGCGCCCGTAACCCTTCACTGTGTTAAAGGAAAAGCTTCAGCAGCTCTGGTTCTTCTGGAGGAAGTCCAGCCTATTTATCTGATATTTGACCCCCATGACCTTGGCCGGTGTGTTCTCAGCTAATCTCGAGGCGCACCCTGCCTTAAGTTGATAATTCCGTGCCGTCCAACAGGGTGCGCTCCCATCACGGCTGTCTATTTAAATTTAAATTGCTTAAAATTAAATAAAAGTCCAAATTCGGTTCTGTGGCCGCACCGGCCACCTTTCAAGTGCTCCACGGCCGCAGGAGGCCAGGGCTCCCGGCTTGGACAGCCCAGATTCTAGAACATTTCCATGAAGGCAGAAGGTTCCACTGGATGGCACTGTTCTAGTACATTCGTCAGGAGTCTTAGTTACAAACAAGAGGATCCACTTTAGCAGGTTTAAGCAGAAAGGGAATTATTATAGAGGAGTAAGTACCTTGCAGAACTTTCCGGAGAGCAGGCCTGGAAGCTGCACGGCCAGAGACAGCGCACTCTACCCCCTCGTCCCAAGGCTGCTGGCAGAGCCCTGGTGGCTCCCTGGCCACCTGCTGCGCCCAACGCCCTCCCTCACCAGCATCCGAACTGGCTGGGACTCTGTCTTCCTTTTCGTCCGGGCCTGTGTCTGGCGTTCTCTGCCTCTGGCAGCTCTCACTGTGTGGTCCCCGGTCCCGCATCAATATTCCCCACTGGGCGAGCTGTGCGTGGGGGCCTCCTCCCTCCCCACTGTAGCAGGAGCCCTCGTCCACCGCCGCCTCCTCAGGAGAGGTCACCACGCGGCGACAGCTCTTGGCCTGCGACGCAGCCTGGGGGCATCTGACAGACCGGCTTGATAGAGCCGCATTTGTGTCCCCGGGGAAACACTCTCCCCTCGCTCCCCACTTGCAGCACCTAAAGGCACAGGCAAAGCCAAGACACCGGTTGCTCATGGCCCACTGGGTCCCACCAGCACCTGCGCCCCTCCTTCTCCAGCCCCTGGGGCCCGACAGAGAAGAGCCCCAGAACTGCGGTGTCTCAGTGCCCACCGCCTAGGCCGGGACCACACCCCAGTCCCCGCACGGTGACCTCTCCACGGGCGGCCCCGGCGCTGTCCTACCCTGACACCGCCACAGGCCTTAAGGAAGCTGGGCAGGACCCTGAATCCCGGAGGCATGAGCCTTCAGGCAGAATTCCTCAGGCTGGGGGCTGAAGCAGCAGACAGTTCAGGGGGCCGGGGGTCTAAGGTCGGGGCGCCCGCCCCCTCGGTGTCTGGTGGGGACCCGCTTCCTGGTTCAGAGAAGGCTCTGGTCCCTTCGTCTTGTAAGAGCCCCTCCCCGCATGATCCCGTCTAACGCTAAGCCCCTCCCAGAGGCCCCCCTGCACATGCCATCACACGGGGGTTAGGGTTCACCGTATGGATGGGAGGGGATGCGGCATTCAGCTCCCCGCGCCCCCTTGCTCTGAGCCCCTTGGGCAGAAACGACACTGGGTGGGTCCATGGTGACGGGCGCTCGGTGAGCCCACGGCTGTTGTGTGAAGAAGCCTGATGGGGGCCGTCTGATCGCACAGGGCTGTCTAGGAGCTGGGCCCACTCAGCCAGTCGGGGGGGCCTCCCTGGAGGCCATGCAGAAGGTGCCAGGGGGCGGAGACACCAGCTGACACGACACACCTGTGCTGGGCGACCCGCCCTGTCCCTCACCCCGACTCCCAGCTGTTTCTCTAACAAAAGGAGTTTTGGTCCTCTCTGCCATCTCCTCTGCCCCGACACCCTTTCCTGGCGGCTCCTGCTGGGGACTCAGGCCTCAGCTTCTCAGAGACGCTTTCTCCCATGATCCCACCCAAAGCAGCAGCGGGCCGCCTAGCCCGCCCTGTCCATGGCCTGCTCTATCTCATCACCCTGCCTCCCCCTCCTGGCGCTTGGCAGAAGCGCATTAACTCGTTCTCTCTGTCTCCGTGTCTGTCTGTCTGTCTGTCTGTCTGTCTGCTGGAATGTGAGCAGAGTCCTCATCTGTCTGAGTTTCCCTGAACCTCAGGTGCGCCACCTGGCATCTCCCGGGCTCTCAGGCAGCACCCGTGGGACGGATGGAGACTGGAGGGAGACCAGCATGGGAGCAGCGCAGAGACGGTGGGGGGGGGGGGGCGCCATGTAAGATCTGGGGTCACTAGATAGAGAAAACCTCCCCCTTCCGCTCCCCACCCCACCCAAAGTCACTGGAAGACTTCATGTCCACAGCCGGTACCAGCCGTGTGTGAAAATAGAAAAGCACGTTCCCTCTGGCACCTGGAAGTCACAGGCTCAAACCCTGGGCTATTCTGAGCTGCGTGAGGACCGGTCCTGTCCCAGGGGCTTCGGTGAAGGGAATGTGGAGTGAAGTTGGGGCCGTCCTGTTTCTCCCCCCAGGAGGGGAGCTGCGTGACACGTGGGGACCACGGGAGGTGCCTCACGGGTTCCCTCTCTCTCTCGGTGGAAACGTCCAGAGTAACTCTTATTGCTGTTGCAGGCAACGCCTCCTTCAGCTAAATGACCCGAGGACACTGGCATTTGCTTGATAGCATAGACTCCTGTAAGGCTGCATCTTCTCTTTTGAAGTGTAGACCTAGGCCGAGGATAACAGGCGAGGACAGAGCAAATATTAGCTTTTAGATTCGCCACTCAGAACTGCAATCCAGACCACAGGGCATGACCCATGTGGAAGTGTCTTTGAGGTCAAGTCAATAGACTTAACCCAGTCAAACTTTAACCCATTTTGTGGGTGAAAGATTTCTGAAGAAATTGATTGATCTTATCCTGGGTTTCAGTGTTTGTGACTAGTCTGTGTAACCACATTATACTGATAGGGTATGCACTTCAACTATGCCCCAAGGCCACCAGCTACTTCCATCTCTGTCCTTTTTCCCATTTTGAAGATGTGTTAACTGAGGCCTAGTTGGAGCCGTTAGAATCCAAGCTCCCAGCCCACTGGCTTCAGGCTGAGATGAGGCACCGCTGTGGAAAGCTGGCAAAGCTTGTGGGGTGTTCTGCAGGTAAAACAAGGAGAAACCAGGATGGGGCATCAGAGGAAATGATCTGTAATGTGTCTTGAAGAAACTAGCAACCGACACAGCAGGGTGGGCGCTGCATGTTATGATAAAGAAAATTCATATTCATGAAAAATTGGTGACAAGTTGCCAATATTATGTATTCAGAATACACCCATCTTTCAATCGCTCGAAACATCATTTAGGTTTTCAAAAGGTAATAATAATAAACGGATCTAAAACGCACCTAAACATGTCAAATATGGAACGAGATATGAAATGAAGGAAGATGGCATGGGCTGGTCCAAGGCTGAAGCCATGTACCAGGCCAGCAGCTGACTTGCAAAGGTAGAAAGAAATGTTGCCAATTCGTGGCCTGGAAAATAGAGCCCAAGGCGGGCATTTTGGGGTCTTTTAGAGTGTCAGCTACAGGTGAAAAAAAACGGGTGTAATTTCTAACACAATGGATGGCGCTCCAACTATGTTAGCGGAAATCAGGAATTTTGGGGAATTGTTTATTTATTTATTTCGGCTGCACTGGGTCTTCGTTGCTGAGTGTGGACTTTCTCTAGTTGCGGCGAGCGGGGGCTACTCTTCGTTGCGATGTGTAGCCTTCTTATTGCAGTGGCTTCTCTTGTTGTGGAGCACGGGCTCTAGGCCCACGGGCTTCAGTAGTTGTGGCACGTGGGCTCAGTAGTTGTGGCACACGGGCTTAGTTGCTCCACAGCATGCGGGATCTTCCCGGACCAGGGCTTGAACCTGTGTCCCCTGAATTGGCAGGCGGATTCTCAACCACTGTGCCCCCAGGGAAGGCCCTGGAATTTTAAAACATGACACTGATGTTTCTCTTATTGCTTTGTTCCGTTGCGTGATGCGTATTGAAAATATTTGCATCCGGTTTTCTGAAGCAGACACTGCAAAGAGTGTCATAAATAGTTTTTCTTTTAATTGTTCCTTAAATGTGTGCCAATGCTATGACTCATCCTCAGTTTAATGGATTTGTTGAAAGAACCCATTAAGGACGAGGAATGTAATGATGTGTGCCAATGCTCACTGGCAGAGTTTTACTCCTACTTTACCTCCAGTTCAAGGATTTCTTGAAATAAAGGGACTATTTGCCAAATATTCAGTAATCAAAGGCAACAAACAGCTGTGTGATTTGGGTTTTCTCCCCAGCATCACACTGCATATGAATGAGCTAAACCTGAAGCTTAAAAACTTCACTTAAAACGTGAATTTAGGGGGGACTTCCCTGGTGGTGCAGTGGTTAAGACTCCGCGCTCCCAATGCAGGGGGCCCGGGTTCGATCCCACATGCATGGTGCAACTAAGAGTTTGCATGCTGCAACGAAGACCCAGCACAACCAAATAAATAAAAAAATATTTCTTAAAAAAAAAGTGAACTTTTTCACATTTGTGTCCTAGCTAGACAGGTATGAGAATTTATTTGCAATTGAAATTTTTGGACTACAGATCAATAATAATGATTTTACAAAGCTTTCCTAACATGAATACATAGGCAGAACATTTTAATAGTAATAAACAGCATTATGTAAATTAACTGCAAAAACTACCCTCAAACTAAAGAGATGCTTTTCCATTTAGGCAATAACTAACCTTTTTTTTTAAAATTAATTTATTTACATTTTATTTTTGGCTGTGTTGGGTCTTTGCTGCTGCACGCAGGCTTTCTCTAGTTGTGGTGCACGGGCTTCTCATTGCGGTGGCTTCTCTTGTTGTGGAGCATGGGCTCTAGGCGCAGGCTTCAGTAGTTGCAGCACATAGGTTCAGTAGTTGTGGCTCGCAGGCTCCTGAGCACAGGCTCAGTAGCTGTGGCGCATGGGCTTAGTTGCTCCGTGGCATGTGCGATCTTTGCGGACCAGGGCTCGAACCCGTGCCCCCTGCATTGGCAGGCGGATTCTTAACCACTGCGCCACCAGGGAAGTCGGGCAATAACTAACCTTTGACGTTAAGGTTAACACGACTGAGCTGAAACAAGAGTAGGTGAATTTAAATTGAACTGATGTAATTTTGAATTGTCAATGCAAATGCAAATGTTAAAGGAAAATGATTTCTTTTCTTTTTTGGTTCAGTTTTGGAAATTTTTTCAGTATGTTTGGAACAACTTGGGTGTGTAAATATACTTTTTTAAACTGTAAATGCTATGAAATTTAAATACAGATCAAATATTGCCAATGAAAATTTAGCATCTGAATTAAGATTAATTATAAGTGTAAAATACACACCAGATGTTGAAGACAGTACAAAAGAAGAAAATAAAATATTTCAGTGATATATGTTATTGATTATTTTTGAAATAATATTTTGGATATATTGGGCTAAATAGATGCATTATCAAAACTAACTTTCTCTGTTTCTTTTTACGTTTTTAATGTGGCTACTGAAATACTCAGAGCTTGGGTTGTGGTTCCTGTTACACTTCTACGGGGCACTGCTGATCTGGACCGTCCTCCTTCCTCAGGCCAGGGAAGAGAGGGCTTCCGTTGTCCTGTTGTCCTATTAAAATGTTCCACTTACTGGAGAAGCTGGGTCACTCCCTCACTAGTTTCCCTTGACTAGTTCTTCTAGCACCTTCATTTCCTGGGAACTCAAAGATGGACCCACATGCCTAATCAGATTCAGGTTCAAGATGCGGGGTGGGGGGGTGGGGGTACTGTAGGCCAGGTGCTGCCGGGAAGCACTTAAGAGTCAGCTGTGATGCTGAGTAGGTCCAGCTGCATCCCTCCTTGCAAATTTGCATTTTCCCCTTTCAGACCAGCAAATAATCCCTGGGATAACACTGCTGCCCTGCGAGCCCCAGTTCCCGTTCCTTTACTGAACAGGGTTAGCGTCCTTGATGATCTTTGTCTGAATCAATATTTCACGTGGGATTACAGACTGATGTTCTTTTAATTCTGCCATTCCTTCATATTTATTAGCTGGACTCATTCTGAAAAGAAGAGCTTTCCTTCATGACTAGGGCTGTCTGAAATAGTTCATACAGATAAATGCTTCTTCCCCTTTAATTACCAAGAGTTGGTGTACTGATTATGACAAAGGGGTTTCAGGATTTTTGCTGTTTGCTTTTCTGTGCATCTTTTTAAAGATTTTTTTTCTGTTAAGTTTTAAAAAATAACTTTATTGGGATATAATTCACATATCCTACAATTCATCCCTTAAAAGTGTACAAGTCCATGGTTTCTAGCATAGTCACCGATGTGCAACCATCACTACAACCAATGTTGGACCATTTTCATCACCCCAAGAGGAAAGCGTAGACCCATTAGCATCTCTGTTTCCCCAAGCCTCCCAGCGGAGGCAGCCACCAGGCAACTTACTGTCTCTACAGATTCGCCTACTCTTCACGGAAGTGGAATCACAGGACGTGTTCCTTTGTGTCTGGCTTCTTGTACTTTAGCAGTGTTTGCAAGATCTGTCCATGTTGTAGCACCTGTCAGAACTTCATTTCTTTTTATTGCTGGACAATATTCCATCTTATGGATATTCCATATTTACCTACTCACAGCTGATTAGACATCTGAGTCGTTTTCACTTTTTTGCTATTATTTACAGGGCTGCTATGAGCATTCGTACACAAGTTTTTATGAGGATGTATGTCTTCACTTCTCTTGGGTGTATACCTAGGAGTGGAATTGCTGGGTCACATGGTAACTCTGTGTTTAATCATTCAAAGAACTGCTAGACTGTTTTTCAAAGCAGATGCACCATTTTCCTTTCCCACCAGCTGTGCACAAGGGTTCCTATTTCTCTACATCCTTACCATTTTCCATTTTTTTTTTTTTCATTTTCCATTTTTTGATTGTAGCTATACTGGAGAGTGTGAAGTGGTATCTCATTATGGTTTTGATTATCATTTCCGTGATTGCTAATGATGTTGAATATCTTTTCATGCGTTTATTGAGCATTTGTCCATCTTCAGAGAAATGTCTATTCTGATCCTTTGCTTATTATTTAATGGGGTTCTTTGTATTATTGAGTTCTAAAAGTTCTTTAAATATTTTAGATACAAGTTGCTTGTCAGGTGTATGATTTACAAAAATCTCCCATTCTGTGGTGTATCTATCTTTTTGTTTTTCCTTGACAATCGTGAACTCACAAAATCGCATGCATGTTTCCATTGTCTGTAGTCATTCTTTTCAATACTTAGCCTGTCTGTGTTTAGCCAGGGGGAGACCCTCCAAGGACGACTTCCTGTTCTGTCAATACAACACCGACTGTCTTCAAGAACGTCCTCACAGAGGTAGAATTTCAGGTCAGTGTTAGCTGGAGATGAGAGAGGACTTCCCAGGCCCCTGTAACCACTACCCCAGAGTCCCTCACAGGGCTCAGGGCCAGCTCCCCCTGCAGGCTCCTACCACCAGCTAAGCCTGGGTCGGAGCTGGGAGCTACCCTTTGGGTGGACCTGGTTTTCCCCTAACCTGATTTTCCACATATACAGAACCAAATGATCGTGCAGGAGAAGCAGAGATGAGCACCCCCCACCCCCCCACCCCCCACCCCCACCCCCACCCACCCCCGCTGGCGAGCTCTGACCCCTCCGACCTTCCTCCAAGGACAGAAATCCACACAGATAACCTCTCGCCACCTTTGTCCTTCAGGAGAGTAGATAATGCTCAGAGGATTAAAGGGTGGTGCAAGGTACAACCTCTCCCTAATAATAATAATAAAAAAACAAACAACCCAGTAGCAAAAGACAGGAGGGCAGGCGGGAGCCCTTCCCAAGGGGGACGCAGGGAAGGAGAACTGGACATCCCCGCCCTTCTACAGCACAAGCACTGCCGTTGCACACACCGTAAGTAAACACAGCCCGTACTAACAGAGCTGGCCATGAGAGTGCTCTGAACCCGGGGCCAGCCTCCCTCCAACCTCTGGCTTCAGCCATCTGTCAAAGCTCACAGTCTGTCCTCAGCCAGCTGGGAAGCTCTGAGCGCAGCCTCGGCGGTGACTGCCTTTCCTGGACTCGGATGGGCATGCGGGTTCCCACTCACTGCTAGGCCTTTGCAGTCACTTTCGCAAACCTGGGGTTCAAAGTAGCCAGTGATGTCTGCATCTTCACCTCCCATACTCTGTCCGTGCAGGGACCACGGAGGGTTGGGCCTTTCTGAAGATTTAGGAAATAATGTAGCTGGGTTTATCTACTGTTATGTTTTCTTATACATTAGCCCATACTGCCTGCTCCATATTTAAAGCAGCAAAGATACTGTTACATGAAATCCTCTTTGTCCCAACATCTGAAATAGTGGAGAAAGTATGGCTCTCAGAGTAAGAGAACTGGGTTCAGATCCCAGGTTAGCTACTTCGTAGGACATTTATATATTCCTTTATCCAGTATATTCCTATACTTAAATACTCCAGTTGACATTCCTCCACACAATGGGAAACCAATGGAAAGCTCAAAGGCCCAGCTGAGGTCCAAATGGGAAAGCTGAGTCCTCGAGGCCGGCCGAGAGAGGACAGCAGGAATTGGGACAGATGACCTCAGCAGCCTTTCTCCAAGTGCTGTCCCTTGACAATGAGGCGCAGGGCTCCACTCTGGACCTCCTGAGGCTTTGAGGTTGGGGGGTCTTCTGACAGCTCAAGTTTCAGAACCACTGCTTATGAGGGAAAGAAAAATATTAGGGGATAAGACTGAACCACTGAGATCCAGGAGCCCCTTCTCACATGGCAGGGGGCAGACACAGTTTGGTTTTATTTAAAAAGCCCTTCAGTTTCCTTACACCCACCTTCTGGGTTGATGTGAGGAGGAGAAATTACATTTGAAAAGTGCCTCTTGGGACCTCCCTGGTGGCGCAGTGGTTAAGAATCCGCCTGCCAAAGCAGGGGACACGGGTTCGAGCCCTGGTCCGGGAAGATCCCACATGCTGCAGAGCAACTAAGCCCGTGCGCCACAACTACTGAGCCCGCGTGCCACAACTACTGCAGCCCGCATGCCTAGAGCCTGTGCTCTGCAACGAGAAGTCAGCGCAATGAGAAGCCCGCGCACAGCAACGAAGAGTAGCCCCCGCTCAACGGAACTAGAGAAAGCCCGTGCGCAGCAACAAAGACCCAACACAGCCAAAAATAAATAAACAAAGTGCCTCTTGGTCAACAAATGGGAGGTATTAATAATATTATGAATAATAAAGACAGCTTTGGTCCTGCTAGGTCGTACATTCCTCTCTCCACCATAAAGCACCAGTGGAATCTAACGGCCTTCCTGGTGTTATTATGGGATTGCAACATTGCGTATTAAGATATACTTTCACAGAAGATCAAGGTTAGGTGTGACCCATAGACAGCCTAACAGGAAATAAATCTGATTCAATGAAACGATTGCTATTTTAACTCTCAAAGGCATTTTGTTTCTTCTTTAATGCTTTTTATTTTGAATAGACAGCATATGTTCATTTTACACGCTTCAAAAGGAACAAGGGTATACAGTGAAGTTTCCCTCCCTCCCTCACCCCCTTAGCCCTCCCTACAGGTAGACACTAACATTTCTCCTCTATCTTTGGAGACAAATTTATACGTTCTTTGTCCCTATGTACAAATGACTGGCATACTTCACACAGGATTCTGCACCTTGATTTTTTTCCCTATAAATTTTAAAGATCTTTCCATATCAGCACACATAGTTCCCTTATTCTTTTAAACTACCGCATAGCATTCGATGATGGAATGGATGCACCACGATTTATTTGACTCTGTCCCTTTGGTGGATATGTAACTCATTTCCAATCCTTCCATATCAAAAATAATGGTGTTTACATTCCAACTGAAGTCCTTGCTAGAGATGCCCAAGGGTCTCTGCCCCCATGCTCTCATCCGGGGCATTTTAGATGAGGCGGCCGTCTACAGTTTTGGCCAGGGTAAAACATTTACAATAAACAAAAACAAAACAAAGCCCTTAACAGCCGGAGCCTCCCACGCCTCCCTCTCCACGCGGTGCGCCCCACACGTGGCGCTGCGGTTCCCGCGCTGGTCCAGAGCTAGCGGACCTGCTCTCCGGCACGTGTAGCGGCAACTGCGGACGCAGCCCGCGCGCCGCTGCTGCGCTCCTCCCGGCGCCCACCTCCAGTCTGGAGCCTGCAGGCCCGGGCGGCCGCGGGGGCTCGCGGACGCTGCAAAGGCCCACGAGGTGCGGGCGGCGGGTAGTCCCGCGCGCCCTCGGACAATCACCTGCCCGCCCGGAGCGCGCCAGCGCGGGTGCCTGGCAACCGCCAGCCAATCGCCGCCGGACCCCGGCCGTTTTACGGCAGCAAGCCTCGCCCCCACGCGCTGCCGAGGGGCGGGGAGGAGGTGTGCGGCGAGCGCGAGCCAATCCGTGCCGCCGCCTCCCGCCCTGCGCCCTCCCATTGGCCCAGAGTCAGGTGGCGGGCCGCGACCGTACGGTGGGGCCGAGCTGTCGTGAGGCACGCCGGCGAGCGGTTGCGGTGTCCGCGCTGTCCGCTCCGCCGGGTGTCATTGGGCTCCGAGGAGCGGCGCCCAGGGCACCGCGGGCGGCCTGGTGTCTGGCACGGCCATGGCGGGCGCGCTGGTGCGGAAGGCGGCGGACTATGTCCGGAGCAAGGACTTCCGGGACTACCTCATGAGGTGACGAGTCCCCGGGGCCGGACCCACCGAGGGGTCCGGTGTGCGGAGCCGACGCCGCCGGGACGAGGGGCCGCGAGGGTGCGGGCAGCGGGGTGGGCTCCGCGCAACGGGGCGGGGATTCCGGGGCGGCGGGGCGGTGGGTTGCGGACAGCGGGGTTGGGGCTCCCGGCCTTGGGGCGGGAGTCCAGGCAGCCGGGCAGGGTCCCGGGGTAGTGGCGCCTGGGGCTCCGGACAGTGGGGCAGCGGGGCGGGCCGGAGCCCCGGCGGGGGGACCCCCACCCCGGCGCGGGCGGGCGCCGAGAGCGGGCCCGGTCCGGCGAGTGGGGCCGGAGCTCCGGCTCGCTGCACCTGCTTGGCAGGTGTGTGCCCAGGTGTGCGGCGGACCTGCCCCGGGCGCGGGCTGGGAGGGCGCGTCCCGGCATCGCTCGGTGGAAGGTGAGCCGCAGGTGCTCCTTTTCCGCGACAAGGGCACTGAGCCTGCCCGGTCGACCTCGCCCTTCGGATTTCGCAGCTTCAGGACGTCAAGCGTGGGACGGAATCAAATCTAACATACGAATATTCTGCCAACCAAGGGCATACTTTTTAATATTCTGCTTTCCATTAAGTCTTTATTTTCAATGAGAAAGAAAGGGCAGTGGCGGGATGAAAAGCCTACTTCCTATGTTTTATTTTATTATTTGGCTCCGCCGCTCGTCAGGCGGGGTCCTAATCCCGCCCCCCCACAGGGGCCACCTGCGCTCCCTGCATTGGAAGCGCTAGTCTTAACCACTGGACCTCCAGGGAAGTCCCACTTTCTGTATTTTATTTTCGCCTGTAATCTTTTTACAGCTAGCTTTTTATTTCATTTATTTAATATAACTTTAAAACCGTTTGATATAGTTTATTTAGGTGTATACATTTTAGTTTTTCTTTGTGATTTTTTTTTAAACCTAGGTAAGTGTAGGGCTGCAGTATTTTTCAACAGGTTAGTGTAGTAAAGAGGTGAAGTGATGACAGCTGAGGAGAAATAAGTATCTATAGGGTACAGTATGAAGGCAGCTTCATTTTACCAGTAAAAGAAAAAAAAAGGATTTTTTTTTTAATTCTGAATTTTATTGCAAATACTGTTTGCTTGTAATTTTAAAGGGCAGTAGGGTAAGAAAAATAATTGTTTGCCACGTGGTAAATTTGGAAACAGAAGCTTCACTCTTGACTTTCCAAAAATGAACTTTGTGTACTTGCATAGGACCATGATTAATTAGGACAGATGTTTAGTACTGTGGAGCAGAGTATTTATCAGAGTAATGTGCTGGGGAGATCGGAGGAGAGTAGTCATGGGAGGCTGTGTTATTAGTCCCTGCAGTCAAGTTTCTCTATGACTTCAAATATTACCTTAGGTTTCACTAATGTTTCTCCTTTGTATGAGCCTTCCTAATAGTTAAGTACAGCTAAGGGTAAAACTGTATGATGTAATTAAGAATAAAGTCTTATCCATATTAGAAATATGCTGATGATTACCTAACATTCTATTACACAAGAAGAATTTGTAAAATATATGTATTTTCAATGAAGAGAGTTAGCCCTGCTTTTCTACATGTATGGTTTTTTTTACTAGACAGGTGTCTGTGAGCCAGATATTTCAATTGAATACTTTGATATATGGTCTAACCTTTTTTCAAAGATTAAGTTCATGTAGCTTTAATGTTTACATGCCTTTTCTAGTATTGCTTTTATTGTATCAAGCTCTGACTAAATGAGGAAAAAAAGAGAATTGCAGTGTCCAGGAAAGTGCTGCCTGGTAGGACATCCAGCTAGGATTCTGAAGAATGACTTCTAGCCAAGGGATCCCCAGCAGTCAATCCCAGTGGACTTTTGTTACCCTGTCTGTGAGATGGGTTTAATGACAGTGCCCTATCTGGTTGGGTTGTTGAGAAAAGTAAACCAGATGAGGGATGTGAAAATACTTGGAAACCCCAAATCACTACGTATTTCTATTATATCTTGCTATTTTTGTAGCAGAAACATTTTAAAAAGTGTACTCATATGGGAAAAGTTAAAATCTTCAGTGTGAGTGTTACTGAACAGAACTTGAGTCTGTGCACCCGACGCACAGCAAAGCCGGTCTCCTGACACTGGTTGTGGGGAAGGGAAGTGCAGCGTTTACTGCAGGGCGCCTGCCAACCAAGGAGAAGGGGCAACTCATGCTCAAACTCCCAGATGGCTTTCAGGGAGGGGTTTTTAAAGACACATTAGGAGTGAGGGTTGCGGGATGCGTGATCAGTTTGTGGACTTTCTTCTGACTGGTAGGTGGTGAGGTAACAGGGTGATATTTTGGGAATCTTTATGTCAACCTTCTAGTTCCAACTAGTCTGAAGGCTACCTCTTGTGGTGGGAATGTAGTGACCATCCTCCACCTGGGTGGGAGCCTTAGTTCCTGCAGAACAACTCAAAGATATGTGTTAGATTGATATGTGTATCCCTTCAGGAGGAACTAGGGCTCTGTTTTATCGCTGAACTATTGTTTAAGCTATCATTACTTTTCTTGCTTAACTGCTTTTCCTTCTTCCTGCATTCCCTCACTTCCCTCCTTAGCAACTGCTTGAGTCCGCCCTTGGGAACTTGGGGAAGGCCTGGAAGACTCAAGCCTTTTTCTACAACAAGAAACGGGGGGCACAGAGGGGCATTTGTACTCAGGAAGGCCCTGCAGGGTCCTGCTCAGTTTCATGAGGCGTAAAGCTCTGCGATTTTGACTTGGAAATCCTTCTGTGGACTGAACAGGTGAAGTGAGATGTCCACTGGCCTTGTCTTCCCTGCTGCTCCTGGCAGCAGTAGGATTTCATGCCAGCCTGCAGAGCAGTGATTGGGCTGATATCAAAACGCTCAGCAGCAGCTCATTTATTAGCTTTTTCTCCAGAAAGGAGTCACTTCTCCCCAGCATTTATTAGAGGAACGTTTCCCCTGTTTGGTCCTCTAGTCTTCTTGCTTACGGCCCCTGCTTTGCTTTGGCAAATAAATAAAGCCATAAGGAGACAATTTCATATTCTCTTCCAATCAGAGACGGGGCCCTGTGCCTTCTCGCCTTGTCAATCATTTGCACTCCTGAACAACTCAAGCTCTCTAGCGTTGTTTTTACAGCCTGCCGAAGGGGTGTAGAGGTTTTCCAAACTAAAGCTGCTCTAGAATTTTTAAAGTCATTTTATTAACAACATAGTTGAAGTTTTTAGCAAAAATTTAAAGTCATATTTTACATAGATTATAACCTCCTGTCAATTACATTTTATGGATAAGACTGAAATGTCTTTCTTACTAAAGTGAATTTCCAAGTGTATTTTAAAATGTTGATTTTTTTTTTTTCATTGAGGAACAGGAGTTAGAACAGGCTGTAACCAAAGGCAGTGTGTGGACTTTGATTGGATCTGATATGGGAAAAAACAGCTATAAACGGCATTACTGGGACAACTGGGGCATTTAACTTGGGTCTTAGTATTAAACTGTTAAGTAATTCCTGACAGTTTTTGTTGGAAGCGATGGCAGTAGTATTACACCTATAGGTGATGGGTTTGATGATGGGTTTGCAACCCAGCCCATTTGCTTTCCAGCTGTGTAGTCTTGGACAAATTGCTTGGTGTTGGGGCTTTGGTAGCTGTTTGACAACACAGCACAGTGCTGTGCATATTACAAAAGTAAATGTTCTCTTGTTATTGTTATCAGTATTCCATGTTTAATCCCTGGGCTCCCAGTGCTCCTTCTGATGCCTTCCATCCTTCCTTTCACTGATTTCTTCTTACTTACTTTAATGAAAATCTTGAATCAAGAACTTCCTGGATCTCTATTATCGTTTTGTTTTGTTTTTTTTAAATAAACTATTTCCTCACATACGTTATTGGTGGAGTAAAAGAAGATAGCTGTCTCTTTTTTGCTCTTATTCTCCCTCCTGAATTTTGGTTAAGAAAAATAAATTAGATGAGCAACTAAGTTTTCAGGTAGGATGTGTGTTCTAGTGGCTGAGTCGGTCAAGGTCTGTGTATGTTTATCCTAGAGATTTACTCCCCCCCCTCAGAGAAGTGAACAGAGGTGTACGTGCACATATGTATTTGGATATATGTGCAAAGAATGCTTGCTTAGGTAGAACCTAGATCACGAGTATTTGAAAATCAGTTAATCAGTCAGCATGCTCTTGTAAATCTGAAGTGAGTTGGCTGTTGGCAGTGAATATTCTCCAGTTAATGAGGTTATCTATTCTAAGTTATTTTAACTTCTTAGTTTCCAGGAGAGCTTTAAGAATTTATATTTACTACCCAAGTGAGAAGTTGCAGTGGAAAACAGGGAGTCTTTCACAAGTTATAGGATATTAGAGCTGGAATGGACTTCAGACATCAGGTAGTCCAACACTTCACCTGCCATATGGAAAAACAGATCCAAACCAGGCGGAAAAGTTGAGACCCTCTGGACGCCAAACCTGTGAAACCAAAACAGGAATGTCATTAAGATGACATTAAGATTTAAAGGGAAATGGTTATGCACAAAAACCTTTGAAAAGAAGGTTTCAGGTACTTTCTTTGCACCTACTTTTCCTGTGTCTGCCTCCCTTCTCTGCCATGCTGCTTGCATACCCGCCCCTGGCCTTACTTCCCTGCCATGTAAATGACCTTCAGAAAGTTACTGAGGCTGAAAGTGTTGAAGCAGAACTGGCCACAGGAATCTCTTTTCTGCCGTCCAGTTTAGTTTTGACCATCTAAATACAGTTGAATATCACACATTCTGATTGTTAAAACTCCCTCTCATTTTAACTTGGACTAGAAAATGAGGTACAAGTTGCTGAGCGTAACTGAAATGGCAGTGAGCGTTTTCAGCCTGTAGGAGAACTGCAGTCTCGAACGTCTCCAAGCCTTACCCCGCTCTCAGTGATGACATAAACAGACTATGCTAGGCTGCCACTTAGATCCTTTTAGTACTGTGTAAACAAGTTATAAATTACTCACAGTACTTTCAGAGAAAGCTAACAGTTACTGTCAGTAATTTTAGGAAAGGAAGAAACAGATTGGCAATGCCGAGAAGACATTAAGAAAATAAAAATGAGCTTAGAAGAAACCTGGAGCCAAACAAACAGTATTCCAAATTAAGGAGAAACAGAGGATAAAGTTTATGCAGGGTAGTCATCCTCTGTCAACCTCCATCATCATTCTTAACGGGGGAGATCGGTTTTTCCTCCGCAAGAATTCAAGGTCATAAGTGAACCAAGAAAACCCTTATGCATTTTGAGGTTGTTTTAACCTTCACTGAAACAAAATACAGGCAACATACCGAATAAAGAGAAAGTCAAGGGTATTTTCCACACAGTTTTAACATTATTGTCCGCCAACTGCAGTTTGTGTTGCTCATAAGTTTACCTTTCTTTGGAACAGAAGCTAATACATACTAGGAAGCTTTTCTTGTCCGGTTTGGCTCTGCGCAAATATGCTTCTCAGATTTTTTGCCTGAGTACTTGATGCATGTTTTGGACAGTTCTGACATAGAATTAAGGGATGCTGAGTTGTGGCTTTTTGTATTTCCCAGGGATGTTTAGAATAAATTTATTCTCAGATTGGCTTATTGTCATTAAACCACTATTAAAGTGATGTGATCAGCTTTATTTTTGTGGTCACTTTCACATAGGACTTTGGGATTGAGCAGAGTATGATGGCAGAAGTTATTCCTCCTTCACACTCCTTTATAACCTGCCTGTTGTAAAATAGGGTAGAATTTGAACTATTGCACAACTCAAGGAAAGAGTCCTGAATTGAAAACTCAATTATCTCCAAGCTGACAATTTAGATTTTAAGAAACACATCTTTTAAAATATTTTTGTAGGAAAAAAATGTGCCATTGGTAATTTACAGATAAATAAAAGGCCTGTGTTCAGATCCTGAACAAAGGAGAGTGACACCACAGGTGACTATAGTCCATAAACTACTGGATCCTGCCCTCTGACCTGATAAGGGACTCACCCTCTCTGCCGTCCAAACACTGTGCTGAGCTTGGACTTGCTGTGAAATACAATCTTGGCAACGTAATTTGTTACCGCAGTTGAAACATTATCTATTAAAACAGTGCACTTAACATTGAAAGACAGACTCTTTCTAGGCTGTTCGTATTTCATAACAGAACCTATTTGAAGTATATTATTAGCATCGTCAACAACTACTCTCATGCTGGAGATTAGAACCTCCTTGACCTCTGCATCAAAACAACTAGCGGAGCTGTTTGGACGAGACAGTGTGTATAGAGGATTTTATCATTTTATTTCAGTAATTCTTTCAGGAGCTACACTTTCAAGAGTTTGCCTTGTCAGAACAATTAAGCTATATCCTGAAAAGAAGAAATGCCATCTCAGAAGTAAAATTAATTCGACGTATTTCTGAATGGTATTAATTTTAGCATTCAGGAAAACAATTCACTTAACATTAGAAGACCTTTCTCTTCATTCGTTCAGCAAACATTTTCTGAGTGCCTTGTGAATTCTGGGTACCACTTGGGCCAGAGTTTCAGCTGTGAACAGAATATGGAATTACACGCCTATTTTTAGGAGCTTACGTTCTGGTGAGAGGCTGTTGGTAAGTAAAAACGGAAAGTCCGTTGCTGGTAGAATTCTGCAGCATTGTGCTTCTCTCCAACTTGTCATTTTCAAAGAAATGCCCCCTATAAGCCTGTGCTGTCCAGTCTGAGAGCCACAAGCCCCAGGTGGCAGGGGAGCTCGTGGAGGGTGCCCAGTCCAAGCTGAGCTGTGTCGACACCCACCGGATCTCGGAGACTCAGTGCCGAAATAGAATGTAAAATACGTCATCAATAGGTTGTTATTGATTACGTAAAATAGTTAGAAATGTTGGAATAAATAATAAAATTAACTCCTGTTGTTTTTCACTTTTGTTAACATGACTTCTAGAAATTTTTAAATTTCATGTGACTCCTGTTCGTGACTTGCATTATATTCCTGTTGGATAGCTCCACTCTAAGGATTAAGTTTACGTTTCATAAAATTAAGGTTTACTTTCATTAGGTCAAAGTTATTGACCTAATATCACTAGATCTTCTCAAGAAAAAAAAAAGAATATGTGCTCCTAGTGTTGTAGTTCTGTTACTGAAACTTGAACACATGTATGAGGTTAAAGTAACCGAAATCTTACAAAGCATCTGATCTTTTTTTTTTTCCCCTCATGTCTCTCCTGTCTGAACCTCGGTGACTCCTCACAAAATAGTACGGTAAGAACCTGTCGCTACTTCATATCAGGCTTCTGCAGACTTTCTGCATTAACAGAGTATGGACAGGAGACAGCTATCATGCCACATCCTGGGACCTTGTGGGTCCCGGGCTAAGGGCACCTCCAGTGACCCCTTGGTCCTCCGGTTCCACTCTGGACACTAACTTCTCTGCAGGACCAGTGCATTGACTGATGAATATCTGACAGAGCACAGACCAAACATGTATTCCAGGAAAGGGAAGTGAGAACTAGAGTCTTGTACTCGATAGAAAAGATGTATTATTAACTTTCTGTGGTTAGATATTTTAGTAACTAGTGTTGAAATTATCTTTACCTTTTATGTTCTTTTTATGAAATATCTCAAGTATATCTCAATGCTTATAATCACAAGTGTATATATAGCCCTTAACTTGCAGAACGCTGCTTCATATAACCCTACACTCACCACAGTAAAACTTTGAATACTGTCTTGTGACCAGAAGTCCCCCGGGCTGCCTCAGGTTTCAGATTTATGCCGTGGCCTCTTACTACCTGGCCGCAGCTGTGAGCGCAGACGCCTGGCCTGGCTGAGCCCCTCAGGGCAGCCCTGAGTGTGTGCATAATGCGGGGATCTGGGGGCCACCGTGCAGAGTAGAGCAGAGCGGTGGAAAGTGATTAAACAGGCAAGCGATGGGAATAGACTGACGTGGTCAAAAAAAGGAGGAGAGAAACATCACTGGAGTAACAGAGAGTTAAAAGTGAAGGGACACAAAGGGAAGGACAGGAAGGGAAACAGGCGGGTAGGTGAGGAGGGATAGATACTCCATCACCAGAGGTCTGGAGGATGAGGAAGGGGGAAAATGGCCAGGCTTCATCTAGGCACAAGAAGCATTAAAGTGTCAGCAATGAGTAGCTGAGACAAAATCCAGTCTGAAAGCAGGAGGACTAAATAGCCTTCCCCAGAACCTCAAAGATTCTTTATACCAACTGTGCCTGAGGTGCGGCGTCCATAACTCAGGTGTGAGATTGTGCAGTACTCACCATGCTGGCAGTAGAACAGCTCTGACAGTTTTACAGCTATTTAAGGCAGAGGCCTCATGCTTACATTAAACACGTTATGTAAATGTTTCAAAATATTCTTAAATCATGACGAAGGTAATTCTCACTTATTTTTCTTGCATTTCCTTGTTTCTCATTCTTACGAAGTTTTTGGATTTTAATGACTCTTGGTCAGTATTAGAAATGCAGGTCTAGAAAGGTATTTTGCAGTCTGCGTTTATCTTAAATGCTCTGATAGGCAGAAATAAAGCACTGCTTAATGTTCTGATAACTGAAAAGGGTCTTTACCCAACAGTGTGTGGTTTCCTTCATATTTTATTTTATTTTTTGTTTTTCACTTTTTTTGGGCCATGCTGCACTGCTTTCGGGATCTTAGTTCCCCATCCAGGGATGGAACCCGGGCCAGGGCAGTGAAAGCACCAAGTCCTAACCGTTGGACCGCCAGGGAACTCCCTCCTTCATATTTTAAAGCATTATTTGCAAATCGTACATAAATAAAACAATTTTTAATTTAATGGGGAAAGCCCCTGGACTTATTTCAACCTCAGAAGTTAAATTAAATTGCATGTTGCTACTGTTCAACGTGGACAACTTCATTTCGGTACCCTGGGATGGCCATGGTCGTACATGAGAAACTCCTGATCCATTTCTTAAATATAGGCTGTTCCTATTACTTCAAAATTAATTTTCAGTTTAATTTCTCATTATCTGGGGGTCTGAGTGTAGATTTTTAGGTTCTCTGATCTTCATATAGCTCGTATGAGCTGAAAAGCAATTTCTTCCCTTATTAAGTTACTTTCTTCAGAAAAAGTATCCAACTTAGGGTCTGCATTTTAAGAGATGTTGACAAATAAATACCTTAATGAAAATTTGAAAAAAGTTTGATAGATTTAAATGTTACATTACGAGAATGGTTGTAACAGGTTTAAGTTGTAGCAAGAGTGACTTGTGTAAGAATTTAATCTCATTTGAAAATTCTCTAAACGGGACAGTCTGAGATTACTTAGTTGTGATCTGGAAGCTGGTAGGGACCTTGGTAAAGTGCCCGATCCCTTCTGGTTTGGGGCTCTCACCTTGTGAGAACTGCTGATTCATAGGCACATGCTTGCACACTGAACGCCTGCACGGTAACCTTCCCCAGTTAACCGCACACTTCACGTCACTGTTTAAG
Organism: Pseudorca crassidens; assembly: GCF_039906515.1. Lineage (NCBI taxonomy): Eukaryota > Metazoa > Chordata > Mammalia > Artiodactyla > Delphinidae > Pseudorca > Pseudorca crassidens. The sequence continues at coordinate 2,868,909 of NC_090308.1, forward strand.
AGAAGTTGTAGCTGTTCACGCTCTGTCTTCACTTTTCCTCTTCTTTCTCCCCTCATTTTTTAACAGCACTTTTGGGGCCCAGTAGCCAACTGGGGTCTTCCCATTGCCGCCATCAATGACATGAAGAAGTCTCCGGAGATTATCAGCGGGCGGATGACATTTGGTAAGGATGCAGATTGGAATAACTGGGAGGCTCTTCATATAAAATCATAGCATAATACAGCTCCTGCTTACATTTCAAGTGCGTAGCACCAGACACTACAGTCACCATTAGAAAGTAACGTAAAGCGCCTGACGTCATTGATGGGTGTTACTCCTCATGGTAAGGAAGGAAAAGGGTTACTGTAGTTGGAAGTATTTGTTAAGGTCCCGTTTGCCTTTCAGATGTAGTCCCCCTAGTTAAGGAGTGTGTCCTCTTGAACTTTATGTGGAAAAAGGATCTTAAAGTTTACTTGAAGTCCTGATATTTGAACATAAAACTCGTTGAGGGGATTAAATAGCAGTTCTTTCAGATAAGGGACTATAAACCACTCTAGGGGACAGAAAAGGAGGCTAGAACTGATGTCAGTTTACTGACATTATGTTCTTTAACTGTTTAAGTAATAAGTAACAATACGTAACGGGAGCAAACCATCTGATGAGTTTCCCATTCATGGAAGCATCTAAGCAATAGCTTTTATCATCTGTAAAGGTTTTAGCAGAAAAGGTTCTTTTTTTGAGGCAGTTGCCCCTGTCAGCCCTCAGCTGGAGGCTGCAGGTCACTGTCCTGCGTGTCCCCGCAGCCCTCAGCTGGAGGCTGCAGGTCACTGTCCCGCGTGTCCCCGCAGCCCTCTGCTGGAGGCTGCAGGTCACTGTCCCGCGTGTCCCCGCAGCCCTCTGCTGGAGGCTGCAGGTCACTGTCCCGCGTGTCCCCGCAGCCCTCAGCTGGAGGCTGCAGGTCACTGTCCCGCGTGTCCCCGCAGCCCTCAGCTGGAGGCTGCAGGTCACTGTCCCGCGTGTCCCCGCAGCCCTCAGCTGGAGGCTGCAGGTCACTGTCCCGCGTGTCCCCGCAGCCCTCAGCTGGAGGCTGCAGGTCACTGTCCCGCGTGTCCCCGCAGCCCTCTGCTGGAGGCTGCAGGTCACTGTCCCGCGTGTCCCCGCAGCCCTCAGCTGGAGGCTGCAGGTCACTGTCCCGCGTGTCCCCGCAGCCCTCTGCTGGAGGCTGCAGGTCACTGTCCCGCGTGTCCCCGCAGCCCTCAGCTGGAGGCTGCAGGTCACTGTCCCGCGTGTCCCCGCAGCCCTCAGCTGGAGGCTGCAGGTCACTGTCCCGCGTGTCCCCGCAGCCCTCAGCTGGAGGCTGCAGGTCACTGTCCCGCGTGTCCCCGCAGCCCTCAGCTGGAGGCTGCAGGTCACTGTCCCGCGTGTCCCCGCAGCCCTCTGCTGGAGGCTGCAGGTCACTGTCCCGCGTGTCCCCGCAGCCCTCAGCTGGAGGCTGCAGGTCACTGTCCCGCGTGTCCCCGCAGCCCTCAGCTGGAGGCTGCAGGTCACTGTCCCGCGTGTCCCCGCAGCCCTCAGCTGGAGGCTGCAGGTCACTGTCCCGCGTGTCCCCGCAGCCCTCAGCTGGAGGCTGCAGGTCACTGTCCCGCGTGTCCCCGCAGCCCTCAGCTGGAGGCTGCAGGTCACTGTCCCGCGTGTCCCCGCAGCCCTCTGCTGGAGGCTGCAGGTCACTGTCCCGCGTGTCCCCGCAGCCCTCTGCTGGAGGCTGCAGGTCACTGTCCCGCGTGTCCCCGCAGCCCTCTGCTGGAGGCTGCAGGTCACTGTCCCGCGTGTCCCCGCAGCCCTCAGCTGGAGGCTGCAGGTCACTGTCCCGCGTGTCCCCGCAGCCCTCAGCTGGAGGCTGCAGGTCACTGTCCCGCGTGTCCCCGCAGCCCTCAGCTGGAGGCTGCAGGTCACTGTCCCGCGTGTCCCCGCAGCCCTCTGCTGGAGGCTGCAGGTCACTGTCCCGCGTGTCCCCGCAGCCCTCAGCTGGAGGCTGCAGGTCACTGTCCCGCGTGTCCCCGCAGCCCTCAGCTGGAGGCTGCAGGTCACTGTCCCGCGTGTCCCCGCAGCCCTCAGCTGGAGGCTGCAGGTCACTGTCCCGCGTGTCCCCGCAGCCCTCTGCTGGAGGCTGCAGGTCACTGTCCCGCGTGTCCCCGCAGCCCTCTGCTGGAGGCTGCAGGTCACTGTCCCGCGTGTCCCCGCAGCCCTCTGCTGGAGGCTGCAGGTCACTGTCCCGCGTGTCCCCGCAGCCCTCTGCTGGAGGCTGCAGGTCACTGTCCCGCGTGTCCCCGCAGCCCTCTGCTGGAGGCTGCAGGTCACTGTCCCGCGTGTCCCCGCAGCCCTCTGCTGGAGGCTGCAGGTCACTGTCCCGCGTGTCCCCGCAGCCCTCTGCTGGAGGCTGCAGGTCACTGTCCCGCGTGTCCCCGCAGCCCTCTGCTGGAGGCTGCAGGTCACTGTCCCGCGTGTCCCCGCAGCCCTCTGCTGTTACTCGCTGGCGTTCATGAGATTCGCCTACAAGGTGCAGCCTCGCAACTGGCTGCTGTTCGCCTGCCACGCCACCAACGAGGTAGCCCAGCTCACCCAGGGCGGACGGCTGCTCCGGCACGAGTAAGTAGGTCCCGCTGAGCTTTGTGTTCTGAGGAGCTGGGGAGGCCTGTGTCTGTCGTGGGGCGGGCTGTGACTGTGCGGCTGGGGAGACTCGATGCAGAGCAGAAATACGCTGAGAAGCGACTGCGCCGTTGAGACAGTGCGATGAGAATTCACTTATCAAACATGAAAATTAGCATGAAATAGGGTATTACTGTTCTTATGACATCGTGAGTTGAAATACATGTTAACGTAAAGGTGTCTTCTTAAAGCCCTCCAAGGCCTTCGAGGCTGGCGGTGAAGTTTTGTTTCTCATTGCGTTTGTCTTTGTGCTCCTTCCCAGGATGTCTAAAAATGCCTCAGCATAACAATGGAAAATGAAGAACCGGCTTCTTGAAGGGGTGGCATTGCCAGCTGCTGCTGCTGAGTCACACATTCCACCCTAGTGAATAGTCTTGCTAAGAGAAATATGCAGAATGCTATTTTTACTAACCAGACGATTCTTCTAGAAATAGCAGGGAGTTCCCAAACCCACTCTCGGCTGCCTTACAAGTACTGAATGTTTTACTTCTCTTCAGAAAGCATAGCTCAAATATGCGATCAATGTAATGATTCCCAGTGATGGTTTTATCTGCAGTAATATGTATGTTATCTGTTAGAAGTTACCTTATGAAAAACCGAAGAGAACAAAATTTGTAACCATCAGCATTTAAGTACTCAGAAATCCTGACCTTTCGTTTAATGACCATGAGACAGCTGGCAGCTGGCCACATAGCTAAAATCACATTGCCAGTGTTTGAAAAGGTATTTGTATTTCCATGCAGTGTGTATATTGAAATGCTGTAAATTAATGGCAATAAATGATTTAAATATTTGTCAAATGAGCATGATTAAATGCCTTATTAAGAAACTGAAGAACTATATCCCTAAAAGGTCAATTACAGGTGAAATGTGGAACTCCTTGAAAATGATTCAGATGGCTAGGGAAGTGACAAGCTGGGGGCCAGTTTCGGGAAAGCGTCCACATTCCCAGCTATTCATAATGCGCTCTTGCAATGGGCAGATATTAGAAAAGGCACCCAAGCACTGCGCCTAAAACTGCCCCGCACTAGCTGACTGCAGGCTGCCCGGAAGCATCCTGGGCTTGAGTTTCCCCCCGAGGCAGGTCAGCTAACGTCTGTGCTGTTTCCAGGGAAGCCATGGGGCTTGCAGGCCCACAGCACGTGTCGACGGCCTGGTGGCCAGCGCCGCGCTGGGCCCCGGGAGTGGAGGCTGACCTCTGGGCAGGGAGCCAGCTCTGCGGGGCAGGGGTGGACCCGCGGCCCGAGAGCGTCCTGAGAGCACAGTCCTCACGCCTCAGGTCACATCACGCACTTAGTTGGAGTTTTTCAACCTTCACCGTGAACGTGAGCACTGTTTCCCATCTCCTGGCAATAGTGGACGAGGGCGGCAGGCGCAGGGCTGACGTCGGCGGGTCTGTGTCCCAGCACCTCCTCAGCTAGCCTGTCCCCTCTGAATCATTTCTGTCACTTTTTCTTTCCTTCAGAGGCGTTACACCGCTTTCAAAGCGCTTTCGGATGCGTTCTTTGAGCCACACGCAGCCCTGTGAAGCCGGACTGGTGCGCTTCCACACGGGGTACAAGGGGGTGTGCGTGGCGGGGCCTCCTGACACGCGGCTGCGTCTGCCCCGCCACCCGGGGCTGGGGGCCCTCAGGCTCATTCCTCCACAGCTCACTGGAGTTGAGGGTGGTTGAAAGCAGCTGGCGATAAGAGCCCAGATGGGTTTAATTCAGTTAAAACCGTGCGTCCTGCTTAATCTGACATACAAGTAATATAACTGGTGAGAAATTCAAACTATACAGACGCATATAAAGGAGCCACCGCAGCTCGTGCCTTTCTTCCTGTCCCGTCTGTCCGGAGTCACCACTGTTACTTTTGTGGTTTTGGATCTTCCGCTTCCCTTTTCACCTTGGGAAACTCGTCCTACCTACCTGTCTCTAGTGCTAAGTGAGGAGCAGGGATAGCCCGCGGGGGTCAGCCGGGCTGGAAACCGAGATGCCGCCCCAGGCCCGGGACAGATGCCGCCCCAGGCCCGGGAGAGATGCTGCAGAGATGGGAGCAGGAGAGGGCCCGATAACGTCAGTCGACGGTCTGCTTCCCTGAGCTGCTCTCACACCTGGTGAGGAAATGGGGCAGAGGCCAGCAAAGTCACTAATGCTCTGAATGAACACGGATGAGCAGGGCGTGTGCGCGGGCAGAAGGTGTGCGGGGAAGGGGTCCCGTGGGAGCCGCAAGGTGGACGGCCCACATCAGAGAGGGTCCTGAGGGGCCCAGACAGAGGACACGGGTCTCGTACCCTGGCAGTTCCCTGATGGGGTCTCGGGAAGCCCCCAGCTGTCCTCTTTCTCTGAGCACAGTGTCCCGAGTACTGGCAAGGACAGAGGCAAGGATTCCAAGTGAACAATGAGAAAAGGTGGGGCAGGGTGTGCAGTGTTCCACGGCTGGCATCTGACCCCTAATTTCCTACAGCGTCGACACCAACAGGAAAAACTGTGCTCTGGAACAAGATTTTGTAAAGGTTCTTGGTTCCTTTAAAGTGACCAGTGTCTCATTAGCAAACAGGACACTTAAAACAAGTGGGCGTTCCATTTATAAGTGAAACCCTCTTCAAGCAGACTGACCAAACGACATGAAAACCTCGTTGCCGTGGGGACTGGACAGGAGCCCTCCTGGGAGCACCGACTCCAGGGCCTGGGCAAGCTCGGTGCTCTTCCTGGGAACTTAAAGAGCTCTGTCTTGTGGAGACATCTGAAGTGTGTCATCACAGCATGGTGGTCAACACTGTACATCAACTATACTCCAATAAAGTTAAAAGAAAAACTGTGGCTCTTCGGTCTACACTGTGAGAGCAGTGCCTGCTCCCTTCAGGGTGTCCTCAGGGCATCATACCTGAGCATTGGGGGTGTATTAGTAGAGAACACTGCCAGCAATGTCAATACGTAAATACGCTAACAATGAACAGGAGCTCACATTTACAGTAACAACAGCTGCACGGCTAAAACGTGAAGACACAAGGACTGGGCTGATGCAAAATGTAATTAAAGGCCCAATGGTCCTGTGACCGGGCAGGACCCGATGGGGCCTTCCTGGGACAGGCCCCTCCCCCAGGTCCTCTTCATCAGCTCCGCGCTGAAGTACCCAGATCATAGTATCTGATGCACCTTTCCCGAGTTGTCTTACAGATGCTAAAACCGCCACCAAATGGAAGAAATTAACTACCTGACGACCATGGGCACTAGCCCCCAGCCCTACTGGCACCTAAGGATTGATCATGTGGACCCCTGTGACCCCGCCCTGTGACCTCACCATCAACCAGTCAGAACTGTGCACGAGCTGATCACACACCCTGGGAGCCCCCTGCTCCCTCAGCTGGCCTTTGAAAATGCTTTCCTGAAATGCATCGGGGAGTTCGGGTGTTTTGAGCACAGCTGTCTGGACTCCTTGCTCGGCGCCTGCAGTGAACGCTGCACGTTCCTTCCCCACAGCCCGGGGCCAGTGGCTTGGCTGTACCGTGCGGGCAAGTGGACCCAAATTTGGGTCGGTAAAAATACATTTCCAGATTTTTAAATTACCACATATAACGTTGTCTCTAAAAATACTCAAGATCTCAAAATACTTTTCATTTCAAATAATAAAATACAGAGAGAGTTTGAAGCTACGAATGCACTATGCCGCCTCCATGATAAGGGACACTGACTGTCAGGGCCAAAGCGCCACGAGGGCTTCAGCCAAGGAGCATTTCCTTTCTCTGACAAGTCACGGGACAGAGGTGACCATCGTGAAGTACGTCCTGCACTGCCCCATCTTTCCCACCCACAGCGTGGGTCCTGGGCTGGGACGTGTACCTCCCCGGGAGCAAAGGGTGATAAGCGTCGGTGGTGACAGTTGCCACACGCCTCCCTGCAGAGCTCAGTGACTCCTTTTGTCTTTCTACATTTTCATCCAGGATTTCTTAGTCGTTTTCTCAGGTGCATGTGTAGGGAAGGTTTGCAGACAGTAGCGGGAAAGCAGCAAGAGTTGTTACAACATCTGAGGTCCTGACACCCACATTGCATCAGAGTTCTTCCCAGTCATTTTGAGGCTGGAGATAGATGGGCTCCAGGCGGGGCATTTACAGCCAGCCTCCCGGTTACATTTCCTGAGGCGGGAGGCAAGTGGGCTCCAGGCTAGATATTTACAACCAGCCCTCTGTTTGTACTTTGAGATAGAAATAACAACAGGACCAGGGTAAATAGTTGGATTTTGCCTCCTGAGGACACTTTAAGATAACAGTCGCGGCAGGAACAGAGAGGAGCTAACCCTTGTTTGAGTAACAGATCCACAGGTCACGTATCTCCCATCCTTGGGGCAAGGGAGGCATTGCGCATGTGCAGAAAGGCTCCTTGGGGGTCAAAAAGGAGGGGGCACCACCCCATAATATGTGACGCCAAGGCCCCCCATAGGCCTCTGGGCTGGAATCCATCTTGGAAAAAAGTTGCACACGCACGGTGGGGAGGGTCCTAGGGGAGGTCGGGTGTGGAGAAAGATACCAGATAATTGGCCTAAGGCAAACAAAGACCTGGAAGGAGTGTCCTGTCAATGACTTAACCGCCTCTACCTCGCTCCTCCTCGTTGGTGGGGGACACCCACACCCTTTCCCTCCAGGGGTGCATCTCTGCCCTGCTTCTGTCTTAACTAAACAAACTGCTTCTCTGTGTGCTCTCCCACTTGTTGTTGTGCCGTGTCTCTAATAATAAACTTGTGCCTGCTTTTACAGTTTTTGCCTCCTTGAGAAATGCATTTTTCTTTCTTTTTCCCATCAGCATTGTTTATTTTTTTAATTAATTTTTATTGGAGTATAGTTGCTTTACAATGTTGTGTTAGTTTCTACTGTACAGCAAAATGAATCAGCTATACGTATACATATATCCCCTCTTTTTGGATTTCCTTCCCATTTAGGTCACCACAGTGCATTAAGTAGAGTCCCTGTGCTATACAGCATGTTCTCCTCAGTTACCTATTTCATGCACAGTATCAGTAATATATATGTGTCAACCCCAGTCTCCCAGTTCCTCCCACCCCTCCTTCCCCCTTGGTATCCGTACATTTGTTCTCTACGTCTGTGTCTCTACTTCTGCTTTGCGAATAAGATCATCTGTACCATTTTTCTAGATTCCACATGTATGCGTTAATATACAATATTTATTTTTCTCTTTCTGACTTACTTCATGACACTCTCTAGGTCCATCCACGTCTCTACAAATGACCCAGTTCCTTTTTATGGCTGAGTAATATTCCATTGTATATATGTGCCACATCTTCTTTATCCATTCGTCTGACGATGGACACTTAGGCTGCTTCCATGTCCTGGCTATAGTGAATAGCGCTGCAGTGAACATCGGCGTGCATGTGTCTTTTTGAATTATGGGAGAAATGCATTTTTCAGTGGGGAGAAGAGCCAGGGAAAATTTGCTTGTCTGGTGGCTTGCTGGTCTAGCAGCTAGGATTCCTGGTTTCCATCCAGGCTACCCAGGTTCAATTCCTGGTCAGGGAACTAAGATTGCGCTTCAAGCCACCAGCCACTGCTGCCTCTCTGAGATCAATTTCATTGTCTCAAAATAATTTGTTTTTTCGGGCCCAGGAGAGAGCCAACAAGAGCAAAGCTTGGTGACGGGGGGGGGGGGGGGGGGGGGGGGGGGGGGGGGGGGGGGGGGTGCGGTAGCCCCAGGCAGGGCCCTTGCCTTGGAGCCATGGGGGGTGGGAGGAGGGCGGAGGATGGCCTGGGGGGAGGTGTTGGCCAAGGGGTGGCCACGGGGCTCCCAGGATTGTGATGGAGCTCCCAGCTCCACAGAAAAGCTGCATGAGAATCAGCTACCCTCCCTGAGAGCTTTACTACAAAAGCTGATCTCAAAGCCAAAGACCTGCTTGCTGGCAGGCACCTCGGGCAAACGTTCCTTAGGCGGCGGGCACAAAACGGGCTGTTGGTCTATATTCCTGATGGAGCCCGGCTCTGATTCCTCTCAGTTGCTCTGAAGGTCCAGCTGAGGCCATCGAGACAATATTTCAGCCCCAACTAGTATTTCTCACCTAATCATTCATGAGGGCCGCTAGACAGTGGTGTTCTATGTCCAGTTATCAGAGGGCCTTCTATAAACTAGGGCTTTACTCCTTTAACTAAGACTATACCCTAACCTGGACATGGGCCCTACTGAAAAGGCAGGATAAATACTCAATTCTTTCCTTTTCTGCCCAATTTTTAAAGTATAATTGGTTCAATAGCTGTTTCAGTTGTAACACATTATTTTGAATTAATTTTTCTGGCGTTTTCCCTTTTGAGCATAACAGATTCACGAATTTTCATAGATTGAAAGTGTTTTTATCAACAGTGTTTATTATCATTTTTTGGCTCAATTGTCGTAACTTTGGCCACTGGGAGCCCCCCTCCAGGTCTCTTGGGCTTTGATCCCATTAAGCCTCCACGTTTCCTGGCACGATGCCTCCTGCCCACTCTGAATGTTCGCTTCCCCACCATGAGACATTTCTACGTGTATGGGGAGCGCGGGCTCCATGTATATGGGGAATGGGGTTTGCGCCCTACACACGGGCTCTCCGTACCCACTTGCTGCTAGAGGTACAGGGCTTCTTGGCCAGTTCAGCGCACAGTACTCAAAAGGACTTTAAAAAGAAATCATGCATTCATACTGATACTTCCCTGTCAATTCTACTATAGTACCTCTACTTAATTTCTTTCACTTTCGTAATTGAATCTTTTATACTGAATTGCATTATTTCTAACACAAACGTTTCGTTACTTACTTGCTTTACCCAACAATATAAAGAAAAATGGTTTCTCAGTCACACCATTATTACTGTAAACAATGAAACTACTGAATACAAGCCCGAAATTTCCCTTATTCTTTGTCCTTGGAATGAACGTCCCAAGTATGTAGATTCCAAGTAATCGTTCTAAATTCACTTAAAATAATCTTTTGTCTCTGCTACGCAAGCATTTCCCCAATGTAGAGTTCAACACAGTTGTTCATATTTATTTTCAATGTGAAGGCTCTTGCATTCTAGCGGCTGCTAGTTCTTAGAAGGTGGCAGCTCCTGGCTCGTGTTCCTAGTACAGGAATTGGAGGCCAGGCTAACAGTTAAATGACTATCGGGGAAATTCCATCTCTATGATCGCTTCAATTCTCCAGTGTAGACAGTGAAGTCTGTCTACACTCATGGGTTCTGGCTGAACAAATCAACTCTACCTTTTCCTACTTAATTTCTAGTACTGTTACAACCTACATAGTTTAATTTTTTAAGCTTGTACGGACGTGCAAGTTTTATCTTGTGCCCTTTTTGAGCTATCACTTTTCTCTTTAAATAGAAATAATAATATCCAAATTTTCTGCATACCACGCTCTGTATTTTCACACCAAGGCTTACATTATATACATTCAAATAATTCTCAGTTAATATTTTCTTAACCGCATGCAGTCAGTGTTTAATTTTCTTGTAGGGAGATTTTGAGGAGACACATGGTCCCAAGATTCCACAGGGTAAGCAAAGGCAACACATGTAAAAACAAGCTCTCTTTATTTTTTAAATTTTTGTCTGAAATCCTCTCTTCACTCAGAAGTCAGAATGCAGGGTTTGCTTTTTTAATATATTTTCTAGCACAATCAAATACCCTCTAAGTAGTTCACCCACCTCAAACCTTATAGTGACTATAGTTATGTCCTTTAAAATACAAATAAAACACAAGAGTTTAGCCAGACCACATGTGCTTAGTTTGCAAGAGCAGCATCACTTTTGACACAATTTTTGCCAGAAGTCAGGGTAAAGGTCCAAGCGAGCCAGCTGGAAGTCTAATGTGTGCAGCAGTGACTTTCGCTGCAATATCTTTGCTTCTGGCCAAGAGTGAAACAAGAGCACGGGGTGAAACACGTTCAAACAGGCTCCAGTCACCTGCCCTGGGCCTGCCGAAGTCCTTCCTCTGTATTTTTAAACCAGCACTACAGATATAATAATCTGCATTATTATATAGATGATAATAACAGTCTATAATGGATGGATCCAGTCTTTCAAGTTTTGCTTCATTTAAATCCAACCACATTCCATTTTCTTCTAAAAGTCTTTCTAATTAAGCCTCCCTGGCAGCTGGGAGGTTTGGAGGGCTCCCTCTGTGCCACACAGCCTCCCAGGTGACCCTGCGTTTGGAAGCGAGCATCCCAGGAAGCAGGCTCTCCACACAGCGTCCACTTTGCGGGTCCACGTGCAGCTTCCGTCACTGAGAAGGGGCGTCAGTTCCGGCAGCAGATGCCCAGGCTTTAATCAGGTGGAGGCCGCTTTCTCACTTGTCCAGTCACATCGCACGGTCCAGGTGTTGGTCCTGGAAACATAGTCTTAAAACTCATTTCCATTCTGCACGATTCCGTGGTGGACCTCAAAGCATTTAGTAAATCCCTTTTCTGCTTAAACTGGTCCAAGTAGATTCCACTGTTTGCAATCAGCAGCTCTAACCATCCTGAGACAAGGAACGTGACGTCTTAGGCTTTATGTCCACAATTCCTGATGAGACATCAGTGGAGCCGTGGGCATCTGGAAATATCCTTTACGATTAGCCCAGTGTAATGTCTTCTTAGGGAAGGCCAGGGGATGGGGCTCCTGACTCCGCAGGCCCAGAGTGCCTAAGGCTGTGAAAGCACTCAAAAATTAAAATGTACTGGAGACAGAGGTGCAAAACAAAATCCTTTTTAAAAATTTGCAGGAATAAATATACGTCTCACATAGACTGAAAGAGCTCCTGTTGGCAGGATAAGTTACTCTCTGCATTTGACTACAATGAAGAGTCTGGGAGTGAAAGAAATTACAGCAGGAGTCACTGGGACATAGATGGAGGAAGGGAAGGGAGGGAAGGAAGGAAGGGAGGGAAGGAAGGAAGGAAGGGAGGGAGGGAGGGAGGGAGATATGGCTCAAATGGAAAGAATTCATAGAAGACCAAGTAGGGGACAACAGAAAATCCACACCTAGGGACTTCCCTGGTGGTTCAGTGGTTAAGAATCTGCCTTCCAATGTAGGGGACACGGTTTGATCCCTGGTCGGGGAACTAAGAGCCTGCATGCCTCAGGGCAACTAAGCCCCCGTGCCACAACCCCCGAGCACATGGGTCACAACTACTGAGCACGCGGGCCACAGCAGAGGATCCTGCCTGCTGCAGCTAAGACCCAACGCAGCCAAAAATATAAATAAATAAATATTTTAAAAAAGAGAAAACCACACCTAAAAGTGTTACAGCAAAACCCAAGAATATCAAATGAAAGAAAATTCTAAAAGCTTCCAGAGAGAAAGAAGTAATCATCTATAAGTGGGGTGACTAAACCACCTGTAAGTAAGCAGAGTATTATGATGTCTCAGTTTACGCAGGATCATCCTGGTTTACACCGACCGCCCAAGCTTAATTACTGGTAGTGCCCTCTTCACTCTCAAATGTGTCCTGGTTGAACGATAAATTTTATCTTCACCCTAACCTATAAAGGAGTAAGAGACAGACTGGTAGGGAAATGGTACAAGGGGATACTGGTGTAATGGTTTTAAAGTAGTAAAAGTAAAGAACTTTGAATGTCAGGTTTTTTAATCCAAATTGTCACTCAGATGTGAGGATATAAGTATTCTCACTCATATAAAGCCTTAAAAATGTTATCACACAGTGGAAACGCTCTTGAAGGAAGGATTCAGACAAGAAAAGAGACAAATTCAGGAGACTGCTATAAGAGGTGTGGAATTAAGGATAATCAAATGCTTAGGTAAAGTCCACTATAGGACCCAAGTGGGAAACAGACTGTCCATAACAGTCTAGAACTAAAATCTCAGCACTATGGGGCTGAGGGAAGAGGGAGACCAAGGGACATGATCGTGGGCAGAAAATCCTGACTTATAAGGGCACAATAAGATATTTCTAAGTTTACTACTACAGGTAAATATGCATAATTATAGGTTTTAAGTAGAGGGTAGCCACAGTAAGAACGAAAATATAATGTTTAACTTTTTAAACTGGCAGAATACTCAAAATGACCAAGGAAAACAGGAAAAGAGAAAAAAGGAAGCCAAAAAAAATTCAATAAAAGCAAAATATGAAATAAGATGAATCCTAGTATATGGTCACCATAATAATTATAAATAGATAAAACTTACAAATATAAAAGATAAAGACTCTCAGATTGACTATTAAAAAAAATCAATGTCCAATAATATGATGTCTAGAAGAGACATAATTAAAACAGAAAGATACCGAAAAATTGCATATAATGGATGATAAAAATACAAATAAGATGTTAGCAAGTGGAAGTCAATACCACATTAAGAAAATAATTCCCCATGACCAAGTGTGACTTATTCCAGGAAAGCAAAGTTGGTTCAATATTTGAAAATCCATTAATATTATTCACCTATTTACAGATCCAGGAAGACATCATATAATTACAGGATCTCCACATCATATAATTACATCATATAATTACAGACATCATATAATTACAGATGCTGTAAAAACCTTGGAACGAAATTCAGAACACATTCCTGATCAAAATTACTCAATGGATTTGAAAGACGGTTTCTTTTGTTGTTGTTGTTAATAAATTGATTGATTGGTTGATTGATTTTTGGCTGCATTGGGTCTTCGTTGCTGGGTGCGGGCTTTCTCTAGTTGTGACGAGCGGGGGCTACTCTTCATTGTGGTGTGCGGGCACTAGGTGCGCAGCTTCAGTAGCTGTGGTGCATGAGCTCAGTAGTTGTGGCTTGCGGGCTCTAGAGCACAGCCTCAGTAGTTGTGGTGCACGGGCTTAGTTGCTCTGCAGCACATGGGATCTTCCCAGACCAGGTATCAAACCTGGGTCCCCTGCATTGGCAGGTGGATTCTTAACCACTGTGCCACCAGGGAAGTCCCCAGATGCTTTCTTAATATGAAAATAATAAAGATAACATACATATTCCTTGGTCCTGAAGCCAGCATCTTATTTAATGGAGAAACATTAGAGGCATTTTTACTAAGATCGAGAACAAGGTTAAGGATGCCCAGTATCTCCTCAACTATTCAACACTGTATAGGGATACTAGGCAATGCAATTAGAGAAGGGTAATCAAGTACAGGTGTAAGGATTGGTAAAGAAGTAAAAACTCTCTCTTTGGGCTTCCCTGGTGGCGCAGTGGTTGAGAGTCCGCCTGCCGATGCAGGGGATACGGGTTCGTGCCCCGGTCTGGGAAAATCCCACATGACGCAGAGCGGCTGGGCCCGTGAGCCATGGCCACTGAGCCTGCGCATCCGGAGCCTGTGCTCTGCAACAGGAGAGGACACAACAGTGAGAGGCCCGCGTACCGCAAAAAGAAAAAAAAAAAAAAACTCTATATATGATATGACAATATACCAGGAAAACCCTAGAAAATCAATGACAAAACTAACTCAATAAAATAATTTAATGTAGTAGCAAGATATAGACCTCACATACAGAAATCAAGAGTTCTTTTACACAAACAATAACCAATTGGAGGACACGGTAGTAGAGAAAACCCTATTTACAAAAGCAACAAAGGAGATGAAATACTTAGGAATAAAAAAACATGAAATATGCAAAAACTATAGGAGGAAAACTTTAAAGTACTCTGGAAAGACACAAAAATAGACTTGAACAGATGGAAAGACACCACCTGTTCTTGGATAGGATGATTCAAACTTAGAAAAATGTCAGTTCTCCCTAGATTAACTTATGAATGCAGTAAAACCCCAATAGAAATAAAAATATCCATAGGCTTTTTTTATGGAGTTAGACAAGTTAATATTAAAGTTCATTTTGGGGACTTCCCTGGTGGAGCAGTAGTTAAGAATCTGCCTGCCAATGCAGGGGACACGGGTTCGAGCCCTGGTCCGGGAAGATCCCACATGCAGCGGAGCAACTAAGCCCGTGCGCCACAACTACTGAGCCTGTGCTCTAGAGCACGTGAGCCACGACTACGAGCCCACAAGCCACAACTACTGAAGCCCGCGCGCCTAGAGCCCATGCTCTGCAACAAGAGAAGCCACCGCAATGAGAAGCCCGCGCACCGCAACAAAGAGTAGCCCCCGCTCACTGCAATTAAAGAAAGCCCGCGCGTAGCAACAAAAACCCAATGCAGCCAAAAATAAATTTAAAAATTTTTTTAAAGTTCATTTGGAAAATTAAACATGTAAATATAGCTAGGAAAATACTAAAAAAGAAAAACTATGAGGGTGGCTTATCTCTGCCAGAAACCTTTTAAGTTACAATACTGTGGTGCGGGGGAATGAGCAGACAGAGACCAGTGGCAGAGAAAAGGAAGCCCAGGGATAGATACAAGCACATATGAAAATTTAATATACTCAGGTCACTGGGGCAAAGAATAAGTCAGATTGAAGTGGATTCTCAATAGCAAAACAGGACACCAGAGGACTTTGATAAAGTAAGAGAGTGGCATGGACATATATACACTACCAAACGTAAAATAGATAGCTAGTGGAAAGCATCCGCATAGCACAGGGAGATCAGCTCGGTGCTTTGTGACCACCTAGAGGGGTGGGGTAGGGAGGGCGGGAGGGAGACACAAGATGGAGGGGATATGGGGATATATGTATATGTATAGCTGATTCATTTTGTTATAAAGCAGAAACTAACACACCACTGTAAATCAATTATACTCCAATAAAGATGTTAAAAATGAAAAAAAGAAGAAGAAGAAGACAGTCAAAACTCTAAAAAAAAGAGGACTTTGATAAATGTTGCTGGGACAACTGGGTAGCCATTTGCAAATAGACATTGTCACAGTCCTACGTCACACCATACAGGAGGATAAACACCAAATGAAACAAGGACATAAGTGGAAAAGGAAACCATTCAAACACTAGAAGAAACCATGGGTGAATTCCTCTTTAACATTAGTGGACAGAAAGGCTTTTTAACTATGACTCAAAATTCAGAAGTAATACAAAAAAAGGTGATAAATTTGACTTACCAAAATAATTTAAAAATTTTGCATGGCAAAAGCACTATATGCAAAGTCAAAAGGCAGCTGTCAAGCTGGGAGACAACATTTGCAACTCATGTTACAGAGAAAGGCTAATAACTATAATATATAAAAAACTCTTTAAAATTGAAGAACAAAAAACAAAATTGTGATACAAAAATAGGAAAAATACACCATCAGACAATTCACCTAAAAGATATTAAAATGGTACTTAAATGTATGGAAAACATGTTCACACTCACTCATAATTAAAGAAATCAAAATAAAACAACATTGAAATATTTTTTACCTGTCAAATTGGTCAAAATAGAAATGCCCAATGATGCATCGTGTTGTCCAGGCTGTGGGCAAACACACTCGTACCTGTGACTGGTGGGAATGCAAATCTGTGTAATCTACCTTGCGGGGGAATTCAGTGATGCCCAGCAAACCTACACACACGGACTCTGGCCCAGCAATCCTCTGCTTTACCCTGAAGATTCATTCTGTGACAGGCAGGCTCTGCAACGGCTCCCCGGCATCCCACCGCCTGGAATTCAGGCCCCCGTGCACTCCCCTTCTTCGAGTGTTACCTGGACCTACTGACTCACCTCTAATGAACAGAATGCGGCAAAGGGATGGAATGCCACGTCTGATATTAGGCTGCAAAAAGCCTGTAACTTGGGTCTTGTTCTGTCTTGCTCGCTTGCGCGGATGGAAGCCAGCTTCCCGTGGATGACCTGGGAACGGAGAGCAGCCTGCAGCCAGCAAGGCTCTCAGCCCAGCGCCACCACGTGACTGCATCCTACCAACAGCCGCGTGAGTGAGCCTGCACCTGGGTCCTCTCAGCTGAGACCGCCGCCCTGCTGGAACCTCGACGGCGCTCTGGGACAGACCCGAGACAGATGACCCAGAGAAGCCGTGCGTAGATCCCTGACCCCCGGATTCCGTGAGGTGATGAACGTTCATTGTTTTAAGATATTATATTTGGAGGGAATTTGTTATGCAGCAGTAGATAGCTCATAACTCCACATACACTTATGTATATATGTATGTGTATGTATGTGTATATAGTATGTGTATCTATATATGTATGCATTGTTATTCATTGTAACATTATTTGTTATGGAAAAACATGTAGAAAGAACCTAAGTAGTCATTAAGAAAACTGCAGAATACACTGTAGCATTATGCAGCTGTAAAAAAAAAAAATGACCTCTAAGAACCGATATGGATATTCCAGAATATAGTGCTAAGTGAGAAAAGTGAAATACAGAAGGGCACCTTAGAATACCAGCCTCATGTAAGAGAGGAGGGTGACGCAGGAGAATACGCATGTATCTGCTCTTTGTGCAAAAGAAATGCAGAAGCACAAACCAGAAATTAATGAGATTAGTCACCAGCCAGGGAGGTGTGGGAATGGGGTGGAGACAGTGAAGGGAAGGGAATGAGGAGAAGGAGGTGAGGGGAGAGAGACACCTCTGTGTGTCCTTTGGTTCTAGAACAACTCCCTCAAATAAGTACTTAAAGTCAGCCAGGATGTGGGGTAGCCCGGGTGTAGTGCACAGGTTCCAGATGAACCTGGCTGTGGGGAGACTGGATGACACAGGCAGTGAAGCGAGTGGGGAAGAAAATCACTAACCCGTTACGTTTGGAAAACGGTACATCGACTACACGGTGACGCTCAGGACAAAACGATCCACATTCAAATATCTCACTCTCGTTCGGAAATGTGATTCCCAAGGAGTGAGGGTAAGAAATTGTGAACTGAATTACGTTTAATCTAGGATTGAGCAAATATGTAAATACACCACGGATGATAAAAGCCAGGTTTCTCACTGTCAGAAAAAGACAGTTATGAGCCAGGCAAAGGGGAGGACAGGATGAATGGGAGGTGTAAGAATCAACTCATGTTGTCTATATATTGATCCAGTTCTGTCTGCTTGGGTGGCTGAGGGTCAAGGACACCCAGGGGCAGCACAACCTAGAGGTCAGATACCCGCTTCTAAGTATGAGTTTCCAATAAAAGAAACAGTACTCCTTGGAAAATGGTCAACTCCAGCGTGGGGTTAGGAAAACACACGATGAGCTTGGAACATTTTTATGGTGCCAGAAATTAAGGAAGTGCTGAAAAAATCATGAGGGCATATGTTGAAAGAACACAGGAGCCTGCTTGAAGAGCCCCAGTGGCCAAATCTGGGACAGTTTTGGCAATAAAATAATGATAGTAATTACTAACCCATAGAATAAAATCAATACCCATAAGTCCATAGTCATATCAATGAAGAACGAATGAATGAATGGATGAATGAACGAATACACACACACATACATACATGCATACATACATACATGCATACATGCATACAGCAGAGAAGGGACAGTTCTTCCTTACAGTAGAATTACAAAGGTAAATGTAAATGATGGAAATAGAAAATTTCCCTTAGGCTGACACCACAGTAATAATGGGCCTAGGCCAGAACCATCTACTGGTGCTAAACGTGGTGGGTGTGGGCATGATGAGGAATCATAGCTGCAGTCTCAGTGTATCTCCTCCAAGGTGTGTACCAATTACAGATGGGAAAACAGTGACTCTACGGCGAGGACACGCGGCTGACGCCACTGGAATAAAGTTAACAGAAGAGTCGTCCCTCATTATCCGAGGCTGATTGGTTCCAGGACCCCCCTCGGACACCAAAATCCGCAGGTGCTCAAGTCCCTTGTATACAATGGTGCAGTATTTGCATATAACCCATGCACATCCTTCTATACTTTAAATGTCTCTGGATAACTTACAATGCCGATTAAAATGCCAATGCCGTGTAGTTGTAAGTACGATGTAAATACTATGTAAGTATTTGCTGACACCTGAAACTTAAGGTTTGCTTCTTGGAACTTTCTGGAAAAATTTATTTTTAATGTTTTCATTCAACCTCAGTTGGTTGAATCCACCAGATTGGGAACCCATGGATACGGAGGACCGACTGTGTCTGTAATAAGACATATCAGCACACGTCTTTCCGGACAGGATGCACTGAGAATTCTGCGGTATTCTTGCCCCAGAATGCGTAAGCTCAGTGTAATTGTGAGGCAATATCAGATTAGCCCAAAGCAAAGGACATTCTACAGAATCACTCGCCAGGACTCTCCCAAAGTGCTCAGGTTGTGAAAGAGGAAGGAAGCCTGCAGACCCGCTAGGGGCTGCGGAGTCGTGGCCGCTGAACCCATTGGGACTGGGTCCCGGACACAATGAAGCACGTTAGGGGGACAGTTGGAGAAACACGAATAGAGTCCACAGCTTAGTTAATGGTGTTGCATCCACGTTAATTTCCTGGTTTTATCCCTGTGGTCTGGTGATGTAAGATGTCAACATTAGGGAGAATTAGGTGAAGGGTATGAGCAAACTCTACTATAAAAATTATGACATTATAATAACAAGTGTATAGGAAGCACTTAAGACGCTCTGGGTACTTTACATGCCACTATGTTCCCTCTTCCACAGATAGAGACTGGACACAAAGAGGTTAGATAGCTTGTCTGAGATCAGTCACACAGCACGGGGCTCAGGGTTTGAACCCAGGTCTTTAAGACCAGAACCCACCACCCAACCACTAAGCAACATGGTCAACCTCAGTCCCCAGTAATCGTGGAACGTTCACCTAAGACAAGTTCTGTCTGACGTGTTAATTGCCAGTAGTCGCAGCAGCAAAGACATTTGTCTTACTTTACTTGATCTCAGCTCAAGTTCCATAAGAAGAGTACGGGCATCTGCCGTCCAGCTGGAGTTTTCCTAACTGGAACTCAGATAACACACAACAGTCAGAGAAAATAATTTTCATCCTGTGGAAGCAACACAACCAGTACGAGAAGAAGTCCTTCCAGAAAGCCTGGAGCACAGAGCTGCCCTCCCAGGTGCAGGCCTAACCCTCTGCGCTTTCCCCTGTTTACACTGGCACTTGTGGGCTGGTCCCCAGGCAGAGGTGCAAGATCAGGGCCAAAAGAGATAAAGGGGATGCGGCTTCCCTGGTGGCGCAGTGGTTGAGGGTCCGCCTGCCGATGCAGGGGACGCGGGTTCGTGTCCTGGTCCGGGAGGATCCCACATGCCGCGGAGTGGCTGGGCCCGTGAGCCATGGCCGCTGAGCCTGCACATACGGAGCCTGTGCTCCACAACGGGAGAGGCCACAACAGTGAGAGGCCCACGTACCACAAAAAAAAAAAAAAAAAAAAAGAAAAGAAATAAAGGGGATGGAGTCTCCTAAATATGAGTTAGAAAGAAAGAAAGAAAGAGAAGGGCGGGGGGTGGGGGGCAGGGGGGCAGGGGGGCGGGGGTGGGGGGGGACGGGGGGCAGGAGGGAGGAATTTGTATGTCGTCAGTTTTAGCAGCCAATGAAATATTTGGGGTTTTCAATAAAATACACAAATCATTAAGATCTCCTATGCCCTCCACCTGTCTGCAGGGAGGACCCTGCTCTTCCTGTGTTAAGTTGTGATGCCCCAGGGACACAGTCACTGGGTTGGGCTGGAAGAGACTCTGCCCCCGGCTTTGGGAGCAAGGAGCACCTGAAGGAGAAGGTGGAAAGCGCAGACACCTGCTTCTCCTCCCGGATGCAGGTGGTTCCCAAAGCGGCTTTGCCCTCCTCGGCTCTCTCCAGGCTTGAGACTCTTCTGTGGCCAAATTACGCCCCCTTGTGGCCTCACAGATTCAAACCCTGAGGTCATGGAGTCGTGATTTGTGTTCAGCTAACGTTTGTTGTAAGGAATACAACAACACTTTTAAAAACACATACATCCTCCTTATTAGAATCTCCCTTTCGCCTCCTAACATACACATGAAAACCTAGGACGAAAAGCTCACACGTTTCTGAGATTTAGCGTCTGGGCCAGTTCAGGCAGGGCCAAGACTGTCGGAAAACAAAGTGTTTTAGATTGTACAACTTTTATTTTTTTGTTTGTTCGTAACCAACCCTTCTGCAAGAGTGATTAACAATGAAATTCATGCAAAAACAAATCTACCCCTTAACCACCTTCTGCTTCCATAAATATCTCTGGACAGGAAACGCAAGTGTGAGTGAAGAAGACCCTGCATGTCAGGAAGGATGTCTGGGAACCGTCCTCGTGACCTCTCTCCCACTCAGGCCGAGCAAAATGAGCCAGTCTCGTCACCAACGGTCTGTTGATGTGGGTGACGTTTGCTCAGCTCTTAACCAGCTGTAAGACTGCAAGAATGTTACTGAATGAGGATGCTTGCCTTATTTATTTAAAAAGGAGGAAAGATGAGATAATTTCTAGTGAACTGTTGGAGTTATAACTTTTTGTTCGTTCATTCATGCAAAAAATATTTATGGAACATTTACTATGTTCCATGACTCTCCCAGACTCTGGGAATACATAAAGAAAAGGAAACAAACAGAATGACATCGATGCGGTACCTGAGTTCAACAAGCTTACCCTGAGGGGAGCTGTTCCCCCTCTTCACTGGGAAGAGTGTACAGTGTCATGGGCAGGGATACCACAATCACAAGTCCAGACTCTGATCCTAGGAAAACCATGCAAAGAGCTGAGGAAATCACCTTGTACCTGCTCAAACACCTTATAGCTTATGGAAAAATGACCCTCTACTTACTGCAATACACCAACCGCCGGGTAAAGCTGGAGAGCCCCCGTGGACATTTAATCCAGGTATACAGGTGTGCTCCCATGGCAAAGGTTCTAGAAGGATTATTGAAAGGCTAGTTAGAAAACTAGTGCACACATCTCTGGGTTACCCTGGCTTTTATAATAATTGTCACAAATCATCCCATTTACATCAACAGAAACTCATATAAGCACCTAGAATGGACAGTTTGCCGTTTAACTTTTTAGGCACTTTTATCAGCATCAGTTATATTTCCTGCACTTGCAAGAGCTTTTTATACAACATATGAAAAGTCCCTGCCTAAATTCCTGTAAAATACATTCACTGTTCCGATGATAGGAAAACAAAGACAGACTTGACAATCGTAACAGACGTCTAATACATTTTCTGAAGTTGAAATATGCATTATTTTGGCGTAAAGATAGCTTGTGATTCAGTCAGCCCACGTAATGGAGTACCAAGAAGGAGAGTGCTGGGTGCTAAGTGAGACCCCAGCTCATGCATCTTGGATGTTAATATTCTTTGTAGCAGCGCAAAACAGATGTTTCCTTTTAATCTTTGCTTATCTTAACACAAATTTGCAATTCATTTTCTTAACCAGGGAATAGAATTTCCAAAAGATGCAATCAACGAAAAGTGCATGAAATAATATTATTTCTAAGCAGAGACATGAAGTAAAAAAAACAGCAACAGAAAACCTGCACAAGGTCACAGCACCTAAGAGGCCAGGCTGGAATATAATTACAGGTTTATCCAAATAAATGATGCTAATACCCATCATCACTGAGCAAGCGTTCAGTGTGTAGCAGGCGCAGTCCAAGATCACTACTTCACAACATCCCTATCATGTCGGTACTATTATGATTCCCAATTTACAGAGAAGAAAAAGGAGACAGAGACAAATATGAAGTGAACGGGTCATATAAGTGACAGGATTCAGAGACCCAACATTGGTATAAGCGGTGCCCAAGCTGTCTGTAAACTGACTTCCTCTTCAGCCAAACCAGCTTCAAGGACTCTGGGGTATGGGTCTAACTCAGCGCTCTCTGTTCCCACATGAGTCCCCCTGTGGCCAATAGCCTTTTATGGCCACGGCAGCTGTAGCTGCATCTCCCCGCCCCACTCACGCTGGCCGGCTGGCCATGGCTGCTGCTGACGGTGGCTTAGCTCCTGACACTGACCTTGCAGGTGGCCCCACGGTGGTGCTCACTTCTCCTTGGTTCCCAGGCTGACCGCCCCTCTCACACGTAACCTCGGTGAAGCCACTCGAGTGCTGGCTGAGTCCTCTTGGGGAATGGCCGCCTCACACCAGGTCACGCCTGTCCCCAGGGGCAGTCCTGTCCAGTGACGGATGGACGCAGAAGTGGAGGCCTGGACCTTTGCCCTCATGATGGGTTGCCTCGCGGGATGGGCTCAAAGCCTCTGCCTAGACTCTATCCCATTGTCTGGGTGCACACCTGCTCCTGTCACGCCCCTGCTGGGGCTGGTCCTGCGTCCTGCACACAGACACCTGCCGCACTGTCTCCATGGGAACCCAGTCGGGGCAGGTGGTATGGACCTGACCTATCTGTAAGGGAGCCGCACGCAGGTGTGAAAGCCGAGGGGCTGTCACCTGCGTTTCACTGGTCAGCGGGATGGGAGCCACATCAGAGTAGGAGAAGGGATGCCCGCCGAGGGGGGCCGAGGCTTGGGCTCTGCAGAGAGAGTTGAGATGCAGAAAGAAGAACAGAATCGATACAGATTTGGAAAGTAAGGTCTCTGGAATTCGGCAGCAAATCCTTGTTTTTATACAAGTATCCCTCCAAATCCGCCTCCTGAATAAAGCTGCCTCGGGATCTCCCTGTTTCCCTAGTGGAGGCCAGCGCTTGCACACTTCGCTGTGCATCACCCGAGGGGCCCGGTAGCGGGAAGCCCTCACTTCAGGGCCTGAGGCTCTACGCTTCCAAAACAGTCCCAGGTGCTGCCTTCAGGGGCCACGAATGTCCAAAGTTAAAATTCACCCTGTGCTGTCTTGCTTGTGTTCATTTATGATTAAATATCATTTCAAAAATTAATTTGTAACTTCTTCAAGGGTGAGATAGTATCTTTTTCTTCTCTGAACAAAATAACAAGTACACAACAAATGCACGTTAATCTACTAACTCCTTAAAAGGCAGATTGGGTTATTTTTAATTGGATAGTCATTTAGTTGCACTGATACACACTCTTTTTCTATAGATTGCATCCTGGTCGCAGTTACCATGGGAACATATTTTAACCATTCGTGTAATACTGCAGTCATGTTTCCATCATCCAGTAGGGATATAGCAAATGGAGCAGGAGAAATAAATGATCAAAATGCTGGATTTACCTTTGCTTTTAAGCAAGCAACATCCAAAACTCGTTTATAGCTGGTTCACTCATTCAAAGTCGTGTGAGGGTCCCTTGCTTTGAGGAACTAGTAAAGGAGTTTCCTGAAGACCTCAAATGGACATTAATAGGGTGACTGGAAGCTCCATTTACAGCAGAGCTGTGACCTCAGCAGGGATTTTATGGCTGACAACACCACCTGTTGACAGAAAGACAGAGAAAGAGCAGAGTTCTGTTCTTACCTACCAGGCTCTCTGCTCTCTCTCAGGAAACAGGATTTGGGGGTGGCATTTTCTCTCGTCAAGGGGTTTGAGTTGCAAAAACTTTTCCCCTGGGGAATTCCCTGGAGGTCCGGTGGTTAAGACTTGGCCTTTCGATACAGGAGGTGCGGGTTCGATCTCTGGTCGGGGAGCTACGATCCCACATGCCTCGGGTCCAAAAAAGCCAAAACATTAAAAAAAAAAAAAAAGAAGTAATATTGCAACAAATTCAATAAAGACTTTAAAAATGGTTTACATCAAAAAATCTTAAGAAAAACAAAAAAAACCTTCTCCCCTGGAAAGATATAATGCCAACAGATAATCATAAAAAGAATCACCTTTGTGTCTTTCTTTGGAATAACACATTTGAGCAAAATTAAGAAGCAGGATATTTTCCAAAAGAGCAGATCTTTGGGGGACACACCCCTTCACTCAGCACTCAGTGGTTCACGCGGCTCAGTGTGTGAGAAGGGAGCCTGAGGGTCAAAGCACACTGCACACCACTTAGCTCACACATGGCAAAGGTTGGATCTTCTCCTCCTCAGTAGTGGAGGGAGGCCCCGTGAGCACCCACGGCGGAAGAAACGCCTGGCTTATCTGGGCCGTTTGAACGCTCAGCTGTATCTTTCTAGACCTCGCCAGCCCGCTGAAGGGACAGCTACACACAGAACATGCTCAACACATAACTGTTCATTTATTGACACCTAGATTTACTTTCACCCCTACAATGAACTTTAGACGTCGTATTGAGGCAAATTATGTCTCAGATCCTTTAAACATGCTCTCGTTACTGTTACTCATGTATTCATTCTATAAACATCCTCTGAGCTTCCATCACGGGGTGGGGTCTGGACACGAGGCAGTCTAGCGGGATGACCGACCTCGGCCAGGCAAAGCTGGGGAGAGACTGGTGACCCTGCTTAGGGATGGACAGAGCATGAGGAGGGCTCTGGGCTCGGACCCCTGGCCACGTCATAAAAGGTCCGGGAGGGCTCCCCTGAGGAGGAGACCCAGAGGTCAAGTGGGCATTGGCCAAGAAAGGAAGTTTGGAGGAGTTGGGGGTGGGCCTTGGGGGACATGGGAGGCAAGATTTCAAGCAATGAGAACAGGCCTGTGGATGCCGCAGACGCTGAGCACGGAGGCCTGGCTAAACAGGTGGGTCTCCACGTGTGTTTACATGGTGTGCGTGCAGGCATGCACGTACGTGTGCCCCTGTATGTGTTGTGGAAAGAAAGATGTGGTGATGTGTGAGGCTGGAGAGAAGAGCCGGGGCTGGGTCAGGACCAGCTCTGTGCGTTTCTCTAATCTACCCTGCCCTTTGTTATCACGATAGTGCCCTTTACTCTGGGGCTGGAGTGGAGTCCTTGGAGGTTTTTCAGCAGAGGAGTGAGATGAATAGATTTACAATGACCTCCACGCCACGTGTGGAGAACGGCCGGCTGCGGGGCCAGACGAGGGTTTGGCTGGAGCTGACGTCGGCCACTTCTGTGCCGTGTGCGTCCTGGGACAGTGGCGCTGCCAAACCACATGCTGTTTGCCCGCCCGTCTGCCTTCCCCTGGGTGCGGGAGCGGTCTGGCGATCATCTCAGGGGCCCTGCTGACCCGGGAGCGTGGCGACGGCGCCCACCTCCTGTTCCAGCGGGACACTCTGAGTGTCGCCCTTATGGCAGGGCTTGTCAGGGCGCTCGCTTTGTTTCCAGGGGTGTGGTCGGGAGGCAGAAAGGAATGAAGGTCTCTCCATCCCCACCCCTGCACAATGACAGCTGGTCCCCACCCTCTGCCTGGGGCAGCCTCACGGCCTTAACGGGCAACCGACTTGGTTCACTCACAAAGCATTCTGGGGCCTCAGTCCTCAAGGAAGAAAAGCTATTGTGTTGCATTTTGTGCCCAGCTTTGCTATCATGTCCAGAGAAGGGATTAAGGCAAGCTTATGAGACAGTCAAGGGCCCATGATGAACTGTCACCAGCTCTCTCCCAACTCATGGCTGCTGCACTCTTTCTAAGGCCCTTCTAGCCGCTCAGGGGCTCAGATTCCAGTGTAATTTCCTACCTGAATTGTCACTGGAGAGTGTCTGATACATTTTTCTACAAAGTACTGTATGAAACTTAAGAAATGGGAATAGGAAACTTGAGATGTTTTGTACTGTCTTTGTTTCAAAATGCTTAAAATGTTTCCATGGGGAAGGGTTCCCGCAGAGGCTCACCAGGTGTTACCTCTCCTAAGGCCCCTCTGGGAACCCAGCCTCTTTCACCACAGTCAGCTGGTGAAGGGGTGCTGGTTTGTGCGTGGGGCCCCTTGGGGGCAGAGGTCTTGACGTGGGATGGAGTGGCCTCTGGGGGGTGGGCTGGCCCTGGGCTTGCCTCCGGAAAGGACCACGTCTCCCGGGGGGACCTCAGCTTCCCTGACCGAGGGCTCTGCTGGAACTTGTTGTTGCTTCCTTCACTCGGGCTCCCCTGCGGGCTGGTGAAGGGACAGAGGGAGGGTGGGTGGAGGGAAGAGGGAGGAGGGACCATCGCAGGTGCAGAGACCCCCCTCTGGCGGGCCTGGAAGGAAGCGGGGACTCTCATCTCGGGGCCCAGGAAAGATGTTCTCAAGCTTTGCATCTCACCACTTGGGACCACCTCCTGCTTGTCCGGCTGCCTCATGTTTGGATAGGCCATTGCCTCTGGAAAGCCCTGTGGCTGAGAAGCAGGAAGAGGAAGGAAGTAGGAAGCTCCCGGCTTTTGTTCTAGGATTCTGGGCACGAAGTACAAGCTAACTTCGGGCTTCCTTACAGACTGTTCACTAGGATGTGTCAGACAAAAAAAAAAAAAAATGCAGGGTGCAAATAGGAAGAATCTATTTGGGGTCGTAAGAATTGCAGTCTGGGAGACAGATTCAGGGCAACCCCAAAGGAGTGTTCCAAGGAAGAGAAAGGATCAGGGGCTTCTGAAGACACAAAGCCAGGAAAAAAGAAAACAAGCCAGGAGGCTGTTAAAGGTTGCCTGGCAAGACCCGTGACTGACAGTCGCAAGTGAGAGAAGATTTGCCCTTAAGGCATCGTCAGTTGTTTTAGGGCAGGGGTCCAATAAGTAGATAGACTGTCTCAAGTTATTTTAGGGTAAGGGTCCGATAAGTATCTTGCATTTCTGGCAGGTGCTCTGGACAACTTCATCAGGTCAAAAGGTCAGAGTCCATCCAGGCTGAGGCATGCACGTCACCTTCCTCCGTGGCTTCCTGGTTCCAGGTCACAGAGCTCTCTGAGCAATAATGACTCCATTTAGATTTTCCTTTCACAGATGGGAAGGGAGACAGGGACCCAGAGCAGACATTAGACACGATGAAACAACAGTGATGGTTAGAATCACAAAACCCAGCATTTGTTCAGCACTTGGCATGTGGTAGGCCCCGTCCTTACACCTATAGTCAATCCTTGTCATCTGCAGGTTACGTCTGATAAAGTCGCTGCGAACACTGGTTTACGAAGACTGAGGCCCCACTCCTGCAGACATGGGTCAGGGTCCTGCGAGCCTCTGACTGCGCGTTCCTCAACTGATCAACCCATAACCTTGTCTGAAGTGATTCTGTTTAAAAACTTCGTATTCAGTATGTATTATTCATTAATGTGGAACTCACAGACATCAGCGTACAACAGCCTGAATGAAGCTTCTCTAACACATACTTTTTTTCCATAAGCCTTCTTGTGCTTAGGACCCTAGACAGCACTTCAGCACTAGGCTTGGGGGCTATTTTAAACAGTGAGATCACCAAGAAAAGGCACAAGTATGTGAAAAAATGTAGCAGTAAGCAGACCGCAAAAAGGGCGCCTGTTTGCAGTATGAGTTGAAAACAAGAAGGCACATCACGGCCTTGTTCCACCCCAGCCGTGATGGTGAGTGTTGGGTGACTCACTTTTCACTGTTCTGCACATGTCCTGAGTGACTGCGAAAGTGCTTGCAAGTATTGATCTCGGGGTTACAAATAAATTTTGGCATGTAGGTGAATTTGTAATATAGAACCCCTGAATGATGAGGGTCGATTGATGTATTATTTAATCCTCATAACAACCCTGCCAGGTAGGCACTATTATCACCTTGATTTTCGCACATCAGAAAGTGAAACAGGAGTTTAGGTTGACTTGCCCCAAATGTCACAGCTACAAAACGGGGGAGCCAGGATTCTAACCCAGGCAGTCTGACTATGGAGCCTAGACTCTTATTCAATTATCTCCATTGGCTTATGGCTTCAGTAAATTTTGTGTGGTATTTTTTAGGAAACGAAGCTTGGCTCATAGGGCATGAGAAGTGAAAAGGCCCAAATCATATTCTTAAATCTTCAATATTCTTTTCTAAGTAAAATTTCTTACACCCAGGTACAGGTTGAAAATTATGAAATTGCCCTTTTTAGGTTAAACACAATTGGACACTGGCAAATTCCATGGCTCAACCTCACATATCCTTGGAAAGCTTTCTCCCCATTAGTAGAGGTATCAGTTTGTTTCGTCTTTTTGCATACGCAAAACTAAAGTTACTATACTTCAAAAGGAAAAAATTTAGGGAATGTATAGATGTACTCTTATTATAGAAGCACACAGGTTTATTATTTCATAGCATTTTTTCCGCTCCATTTTCTGATCTTTTTAAGTTAAGGACAAAAGAATAGAATCTCACACTTCAGTATAAACAGGCCAAATATAAGTATTTTCCACCTAAAAGATGCTGAACATTGGACTGTTTTATCAGAGCAAGTGTATCATCTGTGTTTCTAGGGGTCTTACCATGTGTTTTCTATCTCATTGAGATTAGATAAAATTCTACTGAAGGCAGTAAGGATGGGCAATAAGCGCCTTTGGGGCTCCACCTTTTAATTGTTACATTTTAGGGAAGGACCGGAGTAGGTGATGTAATAAAACAGAACAGCAGGCACTTCATCACGATCACACCAAACTGGAAAGCAGGAGTGTATTTATGGAAAACTCCTGGATTCTCTGGAATTCACACTGTACAGGAAGCCCTAGTTCCTCATCTCTCCTTAGCAAGGTAGAGAATAAGAGAGAAAATAAGTCACTACCGGCAGACTGAGGAGACGGCTGACTAGTGTCTCCGATAAACCACCTTATCGGGGTTTGGATGCCAGCTTCTTTTATAGCACAGAAAGGGGTTAGAGACGAGGAAGCAAAGTAAAAAGGCCATACGTTTTGCAAATATTCCCTGGAACTGCCAGCCTGAGTGAGGGGATGTGTTAATGTCTTTTTTTTTTTTTCTTTTTGGCAGCCATCTACAGGTGGGCGGGGTGAGACTGTCTCCCTGGGAAACGAAGAGAGGCTCTTTAGTTTAACATTCAGGCAGAGGGGCAGGGTTCCCTGGGGCAGGCCATAATATATGTATATGATTACACCAACAAAAGCGACGAAAAACAAAGGCTGAAATCAAAGAAACAGACGGAACAGGGAGTCGGATTTAGCTCTTCCCTGTTACACCACCAGCGCCCAAAGCCTGCCCCTTGTTCCCGGACTCCCTTCGAGCGGAGATACTCGGCGAACGGCAGTTTAGAACGGAATCCCTGCCAGTATTGGCACAAGGGCCCCAGCCTTCTTCTGTCGGGCCTGGAAGCGGGTCTAGGGCATGGGGCCTCAGTACTGGACCTGAGTCTGCAGACCTAGACTTCTAGTCCCGGCACTGGAGCCCGGGTCCGCAGGCCTGGACGTGGGCCCAAGGCACGCGGCTTCGAGGACACTCGTGAGGATCCGCGTTCGTGGGTCTGTTCATCCAACAAGCAACGGCTGTGCGCACCTCTGGGTCCCGACTCCCGGAGGTCGGAGGCAGCGACTGCTGAACCCGAGCGCGGGAGACCGCGGCTCTCCGCGTCCTTCCCTGACAGCTTCCACCCCGCGGGCCGGCGAGCAGCTAGCACAATGTGGACGCCATACCCCACACACCCCCGCCTGCGACCACAGGGCCCACACAGGCCAGCGGCGGAACCCGACGCGCATGCGCACGCTGCTACGGGGGCCGCAAGGGCCGCGCCGACGTGCCGGAAGCGGGCTACCCGGACTTCCGGTCGACCCCAAGAGGTTCCGGTTTCGGGTTTCTCGGCGGGCGAGAAGGGCCGTTGCGGCCCAGGAGCAGGGCCATGGATAAGCTTCGGCGAGTCCTGAGCGGCCAGGACGACGAGGAGCAGGGCCTGACTGCACAGGTAGGGAGCCTGCCTCCGGCCTCTGGGGTGAACGTGTGTTGGGGCGGGGCCGCGGAGCGTGGGCAGCGGGCCGCTTCTACCTGCAGAGGTGATGCGGGAGGGCGCCACGGGCCTCCCGGGAAGAACTTGGGGCGCTTTCCAGGTTTCCATGTAGTCTACAGAAGCTCACTTTGAGACCCCCCCCACCCCCAATTTGGCCTTGCGACTCTCAGGAACGTACTTCGCTGCATGTCTTCCTTTCCCAAATAACCCATTTGCCCCCACGCTGCTCTCCCCCAGCCTCCGCTTGGTTTTCTGCGCCTGGTGTGGACTTTGAACTCGGGCTGGCAGCGCAGTAGCTGTGCGGGTACTCGTCCTGCCAGCTGCATAAGCTGAAATCTTAAAGCTTCGTTGCATCTGTTAGACCCTGGAATTAAGTGAGGTGTTGTGAGTGTATGTTTTTTGGAAGGAGGGAGACTGGAGGGAGAAAAAAAAAAAAACACAGGTCATTGAGAAGTGAAATAATACTGAATGAAAAGTTGTCAGTTGAGCCCTCATAAGCGGTTTTTTTAAAAAACAATCCTTGTCTGCGTACTTTACCCACGAGACTTGAAAAGGGTTACTTCCTTTAAAAAGAGGGATAAAAATAGTGCAGGAGGAACTGCTTTGTAAGTATCTTTGTCATTTGCATGCAGACAAATTCTTGCCTGCCTGTCACAGAAGTGGAACATTTAAAATGAAACGGTATTACATAAGAACCTTTTATTTGTCCCTTCTCTTGTCCTAACTTCCTTCCTTGTTATAAACAGCACCTCTTGTGAACAGGATTCTGGACTAGTCTGTGAGGGTTCAGAGACTGAAAGCCAGGCATCTGCTCTAACCAGTTTGGCGAATCATAATGGTAATACAAGAACCCATAAATGGTAATATGAGAAACGTCCATTAGGCAGCAGTGGCTTACCCAGCTCATTTATTTATTTTATTTTATTTTAATTGTTTTATAAATTTATTTATTTTATTTTATTTTTGGCTGCGTGGGGTCTTCTTTGCTGCGCACGGGCTTTCTCTAGTTGTGGCGAGCGGGACTACTCCTCTTTGCAGTGTGCGGGCTCCTCATTGTGGTGGTTTCTCTTGTTGAGCATGGGCTCTAGGCGCGCGGGCTTCAGTAGTTGTGGCACGTGGGCTCAGTAGTTGTGGTGTGCGGGCTCATTAGTTGTGGCTCGCGGGCTCAGTAGTTGTGGCTCACGGGTTCTAGAGCGCAGGCTCAGTAGTTGTGGTGCACGGGCTTAGTTGCTCTGTGGCATGTGGGATCTTCCCAGACCAGGGATCGAACCTGTGTCCCCTGCATTGGCAGGCGGATTCTTAACCACTGTGCCATCAGGGAAGCCCCCAGCTCATTTATTAAACCACTGTTTTATGCTTCACGTTATGCTTTAGGTCTGTGCTATACAAACAGTAGCCCTAGCGACATGCGGCTATTTAAATTGAAGTTAAATAAAATTTAAAATTCCTTTCTCAGCCATACCAACCACGTTTTAGGTGCTGGGTGGGCAAGTAAGTTAGTGGCTGATGCATAGGACAGTACATGCTTGGGGCATTCCATTGCAGAAAGTCCTGTTAGACGGAGCTGCTCTAAACCTTGGGGGCGTGAAGGTGGTGGTGCCACTTCTCTTGAGCCCACTCTCTAGAGGGGAGAAAACTTATGTAGAGAAGTCATTGACCAAAGATTGGAGTGATTGACTGGAATGGACAAGTGCGTTGAGTTCAGAAGAGGTGATCATTTATTCATTCAACAAATATTTTGGCGCCTGCATATGTTTGGCTCTGTTCAAGATGCTGGTGTTATAACAGTGACCAAAAGAAAGGCCTCCCCTACATGGAACTTACATTTTAATTGGGGAAAACAGTTAATAAACAAGTAAATATAAAAGTATGTCAGCCAGTGATAAGTGCCATGGAAGAAGGTAAAGCAGGTGGATGAGGTTGGGATCATCTTGTTGTGTTGGATGGTCAGGGAAGATGTGTCTGTTAGGGTGACATTACAGCATAGATCTGAAGAGCACTGGGATATCTGGGTAACCTGTACAAGTAAATATCTCCCAACTCATGCAAATATAGATCCTGAGAACAGGCTCAGCACGTTCAAGACCCGTAAAGAGGCCTCAGGGTGTCTGGAGCCAAGGGCCAGGGAAGCGGGAAGGTGGGAGGTGGGCTCCAGGTCATGTGGGGTGTTGCAGGACACAGTAAGGACTTCAGCCTTTACTCTGAGTGTGCTGAGGAGCTGTTGGGTTTTGAGCAGAGCGGGCATGTGACTGCCTTGGATTTTAAAGGGTCGCCCTGGCTGGTCTGTGGAGAACAGACTGCAGGGGCAAGAGTGGCAGCTGGAGCCTGGTCAGAGGGCTAGGGTAGTGGTCCTGGGAAGAGACCTGGGTCAGGGAGGTGGGAGTGACGGTGGCTTAAAGTGAGAGTGGCCAGCCTCTGTAAATGGTCCGAGTGCAGAGCTGAGGGGTTGGGTGTGAGAGTGCTGCTGGAGGGGCCCGGGTGCCTCTGGTTTTGACCTGAGCCGCTGGAGAGATGGAGTCGCCCTTGACTGGGACATGGAAGGCACACGTTGGGGGGTCATCTGGATGTTGAGTGAGATGCCAGCTAGCATCTGAGTGCAGGTTCTAGAGCTCATGGGAGGAAGTACTTGAGATAACCAAGGGATTGTGGGTAAGTAGAAAAGGGAGAAGGCCCAGGGTTTGACCTCTGGAGCTTTCAGTGAGGAGCTCAGGAGACTGGGAACCTGGAGAAGGCCAGGTCCTGGCAGAGACAAGCTCAGCAGCTCAAGCAGAGCCACAAATGAAGGGGCTAGTTCACCCGCAGATCACTTCCTGCGATGTAACCAGCCCGGGGCTAAAACCAGGGACGGGGTGGTGATCTGGGGTCTGATGGGGCAGCGAAGGCCTGGAGTCAGGCAGTTTTATGGACTCTGAGGTCGGGGGAGGAGGGTGATTGGGAGGGCTGAGGGGGATGAGTCAGGAGGAGTGTGTCCCCTGTTGGACAGGGAGCTCTCCTAAGGGCCTCAGACAAAGAGCCTCGGGGCTGGGGGTGCAGGGAGGTGAAAGGGCAGGACCAGCCGCTGTCCTTGCCTGCAGCTCCTCTCAGGGGCTGTGGGCCCGGCAGCTTCCCCCACATGCCTTTTTTTTTTTTTTTTTTTTTTTGCGGTACGCGGGCCTCTCACTGCTGTGGCCTCTCCCGTTGCGGAGCACAGGCTCCGGACGCGCAGGCTCAGCGGCCATGGCTCACGGGCCCGGCCGCTCCGTGGCACGTGGGATCTTCCCGGACCGGGGCACGAACCCGTGTCCCCTGCATCGGCAGGCGGACTCCCAACCACTGCGCCACCAGGGAAGGCCCCCCCGCCGCGCCTTTTAACCAAGAGCCAGGCCCTCACCCCGCACTTAGCACCCAGGAGTACCCAGTAGGTATTTGTTGAGTGAATCAGTGAATGACTGACTGAGCAGAGGCTGGAGGGTGAAGTCAGGCTTTTTGTCTGTTTAAGATGGAAGAGGCTTACGCGTGTTCACAGGTTGATGGAAGGGGGTCTCCGCAAGAATGTGGTTCACTGTTGTACACGGGGAGAAAAGCCAGCTGTGTCGGTTCCCTGGGACGTCAGGGGGCTTGGCCTCTGAAGCAGGGCGGCCACGTTGGCCTTTGCCCCTGTGCTGTGGTCCGGGGCCAGGAAGGGAGGGTGAGTGTTCCTAGGGTGAGCTTGGTGTTTGGCAACAGCAAGCGGTGCAGGGCATCCCCATGGGGCTTCCGTGTTCTGTGGGAAATAGAGGCAGTGTGTCTGCTGACTGGGGAGGTGCCAGGGCAGGAACTGGAGGTTGAAATGGAGGTGGGTTGGCAGGGTCAGGGGGTGACAGTGAGAAGGCAGGTCCGTGTGACTCCACCCAGAGGAAGAGGAAGGAGGGCTTGAGTCATGCCAGGGTTTTGCTGGTGGATAGAGCAGAAAGGGAACTTGCGCTTTTGTATTGAAGTAAAGGAGGGGATAAAGGGGCCCGAGAGGCTGCGAAGCATCCAGGCAGGAGCCCTTGAATCAGTGCCCTGGGGAGGATGTCGCAGCTGGAGAGCAGTGTGGCCTGGACTTGGAGTGATTTCGGGGAGTGCGAGTCCCAGGGTCTCTGAGTGGAGGGGAGAGCAGAGGCTGTCGGAGAGGAGAGAGTGAGGAACAGAAAGGCTGGGCTGTCAACGTGCATGTAGAAAGCACCCGAGACTCTGCTAGGATCTGGGGCAGGACCTGTGGTCGGGGCTGCTGAATGAGAGAGGATGCCTGGGAGAGCGGTGGGTGACGGCGATGAGGAGCCTCTGAGTAGGGGAGGGGACCCCTGGGGAGGTGGGTCAGGACCGCACTGGAGGGGCCGTGGGCGCCTGCTTCTGTGCTCGCTGTCCTCTCGTCTTTATCTCATCGTCCACCACTGTCTCTGGAGGAGCAGTTCTAGGAATTGCATGTATGCGGTGGTTGCCTTTATTCGAGTGGTGGTGGCCCGGGAGCCAGGCCCAGGTGCCCACGCTGTTCCCTTGTGATGGTGTCCTTCTCCCGGCTTCTCCATCCCCTAGGAAGGCAGCTCGTATCTGTGCCATGGGTTCATTCATTCACCTGTAATGTTGGTGCTGTGGTGAAGACGTTTTCCTCCATTGTTTTCAACTTTTTTTTTTTAATAAGTTCTGGTTCCAGGTGAGGTTGATTTATTGCAGCAGGAAGAGGGCACCGGCGAATGGGAGAGTCGCTCCTGCTCTCACGAGGTTTATTCTTGGCTTCCTCTTCCTTTGATAACAAATAAGTAAAATAACTGGTGGCCACTTCAATGTGTGTTTCTTTGCTAAGACTAAATTTACAAGATCAGAATAGTTGCTGGTTTTGGTGGGCTCCTTCCTGATCCCGTTGGACAAGCACGTCACACCTACAAGCACATGTTAACGCGGGTCTGCGGGGTCAGGGCTCCCTCCGTCTCCCTCATGGACAGGGCAGTGCCTGGTTTTCTTGCATGGTGGGCACTGTATCATTTTCCCAATTGGGAGTTAGGGAATCTGTGATTTGTTTCTGTATCCTGGGCAATCTGAGGGGCTTGCAACAAGTCATTTGCTTGTGGATCAAATATTCCAAATTTACAAATGGAAAGAATTTGTTACATGTTTTGATTTAAAGATCACTTGGCTGATGGTAATGAGAGGAAAAATATCTACTATTTATACAAATGACTCTGCTTAATACTGAGTTGAACTTAAGAACAATGGGGTGATTGAAACTTGTAAAGGAAGTAAAAACAGATGCTTCTTCCACTCTCATAAGTCCTCACGTCATCGTGTATTCGCACTGACCACTTAGAAACCCTGCTTACTTAGGGTACCGTTTCTCCTTTTTTACAAACCAGTAGATTCCCGGTGCGATACGCAGTCTTCAGGGTTTATTCTGTTCTATGTGTATTCTACCTAATCAGATAAAAATGAAATTTAGATGTTTTTATAGGCAGGTTCATTCTTTGTTTAAAAAACAGTGATCAGTTTTAGTATAAACAGATGACATTGCTGGAAACAAGAATGTCTGTGGATTAAAGCAGATTTTAAAAAATATTTAAAATGTGTTCAAAAGTGATGGATGTTACATTGACAGAATCTTTAGTTGTTTTTATCTGCTTTTCATGCTGCATAAGGATTCACAGATCAATCTATTGAGGTAAGGAATTTTGAGCTTTTGCATATAAAACTTTGTATTTTTGCATCATTA
This sequence comes from Pseudorca crassidens, assembly GCF_039906515.1. Lineage (NCBI taxonomy): Eukaryota > Metazoa > Chordata > Mammalia > Artiodactyla > Delphinidae > Pseudorca > Pseudorca crassidens. The sequence goes on from NC_090308.1 coordinate 2,904,719, forward strand.
TTCTTGAAAATACATTATAAGCATGTGGTCTTTTAAGTATATGATAATGCAAGTTAATAATAATTTTGGAATATAAATCCTTATTGTATATTTCTAGTTTCTTGAAACATCTGTTGTTGATACTTTTTCAGCCTTGTTGGGAAAATGAGTTTTAATGGTGTACTTAGTAATGTAAATGTGTACTTACCATTTGCAGCAATGTAGATGGACCTAGAGAGTATTAAGCTTAATGAAGAGAAAGGCAAATACTGTATGTTATTGCTTATATGTGGAATCTAAAAAATAAAACAAATGTGTATAACAGAACAGAAGCAGACTCACAGATACAGAGAACAAACTAGTGGTTACCAGTGGGGAGAGAAGGGGGAGGGGCAATATAGGAGGAGGGGATTAAGAGATACAAACTGGTGTGTATAAAATAGCTAAGCAGCTGAGACGTACAGCACAAGGAAATATCCCCGTTATTTTGTAGTAACCTTAAAGGGAATATAGTTTATAAAAATATTGAATCACTGTGCTGTACAGCTGAAACTAATGTAATATTTAAATAATATAATAATATTGTTAGTACTTCAGTTACACTGTACTTCAGTGAAAGGAAATGTGTGCTTAATCGTTACTGTGTGCCGCGTCATAGTGTGACGTGTGTGGAGTGCGGCCCTGTATAATCTGGTTGGAGTCCACGTGACATGCGGGGATGTTGTCCCCCTGCAGTTGATTCGCGTGCGTTCCAAAGTGCGTTTCTAATAACGGTTGTGAGGACGCCAGGGCTTCCGTGACTTGTAGCTGAGGTTGTCAGATGTGCCCCGTGGTAGACGCTGCGGGGGCTCCCCAGGTCCCAGTCACTGGGCGGACGTGCCCGCCGCCCTGCAGCTCAAGCTGTCCTCTTGTGCTCACGCTGTAGCTCCTGCAGCAGCCTGGGCCCTCCGCCCTCTGCCTGCAGCCAGCCACCAGCTGCTGGGAGGAGGGTTCCAGAAGGGCGGCCTGGCCTCAAGCGGCACAGACAGTGAGGTATGGTGTTCACTGAGCTCCAGCTGCAAGCAGGGCCTCACTTGTCCCTCCCCTTCTCTGTCCAGCTGCCCTCCCTTGCCTGAGGGCTCCCCCCCCGCCCCGCCCCCAGAGAGGTTCCGGCAGGACAGTCCCCGTGTCAGGCTCTGCGTGTAGGGACTTTGCCCAGATGCCCTCGGACATAGAGGTGTTGAGAGAAGGTGTGTGTCTATGAGTCCACCTCAACACCTGTCAACATTTTGCCCGTCTTGTTTCATCTTGCCCCTACTTTTCAATCAATGAGTATTTTATAAGGTACCCCATAGCTTATGTCATTTCATCCACATCAGTGCTTCTCCTGTCCCTAACAGGTGAGAGCTTTCTAAAACCGTATAACACAATAATGCTGTTATCTCACCTGGCAAAGTTGACAGTGACTCCTCAGGACCGTCTCATTCCCAGACCTGTTGATATTCCCCTTTACGGCCATGGAATCGTAATGTTCTTAAGACTACAATGTGCAGAGTAAAACAGATTCATTGTCTATATTAACATGAAGCTTTGCTTTAATGTAGTATAAAGCATCAGGTCGGCAAGTGATGATTTAAAAACACGTTCTGATTCCCCTTCTTTCCTCAGGTCCTGGACGCCTCGTCCCTCAGTTTCAACACCAGGCTGAAATGGTTTGCCATATGCTTCGCCAGTGGCATCGTCTTCTCTATTCTTGTGCGTTAAGGCTGTATGTTGCTCCGTAATTTCTATTTTGTGTGAGACTGATCATTCCATTTAGTCCCAACATGCAGTCCACTTTATCTGGACTGTTCTGATGGGACATATTTAGTCCCCTGAAATAAAGGGGTAGAGATCAATAAAAAGATGCAGAGATTAATATTTTGGGGGGTTTATGGATTGTTAAAATAATTTCATTTAAGAAAGATCAGTGTGTATTAGGGGAGTTGCAGTCAGTGATTTAGATGGGATTTAGATTTTTGACTTGCCATTTATAAAAAGAATACTTAAGTAGAGTGAGATTTACTCAGATGTATAAAGAAAGTTATGTAATGGCTCATTTATATATACTTATATGCAAATAGGCAGAAGATTCAAATTAGCAAATAACATTGAAAATTAACTACTTTTTAAAAAACTATATAGAGACTATATATTAACACATTTATACATAAACTTTATAATATATGTATATTCTATTATTACTGTTCTATTATTACTACAGTAGCACATTTATATTTTAATCTATTACAGTGGTAAAATTACTTTTAAATAACTATAATATCTTAACTCAGGGAACTGGATTACTGTGGCTTCCTGGTGGCATAAAGCTTTTTGCAGTGTTTTATACCCTTGGAAATATTGCTGCCTTAGCCAGGTATGTACAGAAGTTTGGCTTCTCAAAATATTTCATTTGCTATCATTATCAAAATTTTCTTTTCTAATAGGATATATTTCTGTAGATCTATACATACTGTGAATTCAAAATTTACATTCATTCAGTAGATACTTAGACTCCTGCTGTGTGCCAGCTGCCATCATAGAGTGTTCATGGTGGGAATAGCCAGCATTTGGAGGTACTTACTGTGTGCCAGGCCCTATCCTAAGTGTTCTGTGTCTGTCACCCCATTTGTGAGGTGGGCACTGTTATCAGCCCATCTTATAGCAGGGTGTAGTAGCATGGGGCGGGGGGGTCACTCCCCGGGGAGGTGCCTAGTGAGGTGACCAGGCCTGGTTCCCACCCGAGAGTCCTCCGGAGCCCCGGCTTGTAGCTGCCTCGGCGAGGGGACCGTCAGATGCCCAGCCGACCAGCGGCGGAAGCAGATCGGGGGTGGCAGTGCCGGGCCCAGGAGTCAGACAGGGCCACACGGTGGCAGTGACTCTGAGGACTGTGCACTGGGCGCTCAGGGAGTCCCCCCCGGGGGCCTTGGGTGCATCTCTGGGGGAGTTGATGTCTGTTAGTGTAGTTGTCACGTTTACGAGCTCTCAGCTTTCAGAGGTGAGCTCCTGCCTCTTCAGGGACGTTCTGCATCAGAGGTGCTGCCCAGTGCAGAGGCGTGAGCCGTGGCCAAGCTCGGTCCCCTCTCCTGGGCTCGCCCCGATGCCCCTCCTCAGACCGCAGCCTGGAAGAGGCCTGAGGGCGCAGTTGCACACTTTTGCCCTTAGACAGTGCTTGTGGGGCTGTTCTCCCCGTTATGACGGGGAACGTGCGTAGAGGTGAGGAAGCAGTGGCTGAATTGGCACCAACGGAGAGCGGGCTGCCTTGTCAGCCTGGACCGGCTCAGCGGTCGCGCTCACCGGCACTGTGAGTGATTTGTGACAGGCGTTCCTGTGTCTCAGAAGACAAAAGGAGTAACGCTTCCTTCTAATGTTAAGGAGAAATGCAACAGACTCAGTGAGATTTTCTAATTAAACTAACATAGGATTTCTTTTCTTAAAAGTACTTATTTTTACACAGCCGGACAAGTTAATAGCTCCCTCTCTCATTTCTTTTATTTGTTTCAAATAGTACATGCTTTTTAATGGGACCCGTGAAACAACTGAAGAAAATGTTTGAAACAACGAGATTGCTTGCAACGATTGTTATGCTGGTAAGTAAATAATGATACTTTTAAAAAACTTTTTCCGAATTTTTTTTTTCTTTTTGCATTACTTTGTGAGGTACTAATGTTATAATTCTCTTGTTGAATGTGACAGTCACATTCTTCAGGCTGTGTGTTTAAAGAGTTTGGATTCGTAGCATTACCTAAAATGATTGGCTGGGTGAATCCTGTTTTCTTTTGTGTATTCTAACAGTGTGGCTCTGTGTATTGCACGTGAAAATGAGAGCTGCATGTATTTCATTTTCAGGCCCCATGGAGCACCTTAATGGACCCCTGTGTGTACTTTCTGGAGGGTGGGCCTGGAAGACGGGTCACTTCTGGGTCCATATGAGGCTTCTCAGGGAGAGTTGGCTTAATTTTGGTGGCCTGTCACCTGGCCTTTGTCGCTCCCCCGTTGGACTGTTGCACAAATACCTAGGCCTCTGTCTCCACGCCTGCCCCACTGCTTTCCCTGCCTCTCCTCGTCTCTCCCCTGCCTCCTCTGGGGGACATAGCTGTGGAATGACAGTGCAGTCTTTCTGTGTGAAATCATAATAACAGGTTGCTTTGTAAAGCTAAGTAAAACAGAACTTACTGTGCAGGAGCGGTTGTACTGAGTCCTGCGGTGGCGGCTTGAATTAGTAAACATTAGCGCAAGCATTCATAAATCCATAACAACAGCTGCTGTCACTCTCATTCATTCTTGAAACAGTCTCTCTGTTGGCTTAGTCAACGGGTGATTTATTACGTGCTTTCAGTTTACCAAGGAATATATATTGCAGCAGTCACAGACTTTAATACTCAGGGAATATATAAGGACAGCTAGAGTAAGCGGTCTCATTAATTTTGTTCTCTAGTGTGTTACCATGCAAATGAATGCAGAATAGTGTATGCATTTTTGTTAAGCTTTGGAAAAGGCTCAAATTGATGATTTTTCTTTCCTTTCCTGTAGTTGTGTTTCATACTTACCCTGTGCGCTGCTCTTTGGGTAAGTTACCTCAACCATATCTGTTTTCTACTAACTGTGTGGCCCCTCACCAGGTAGACTGTCATCGCACCATCATTTCCAAGGAGCTCAAAGTCTGGTTTCTTAAAACCCACCAAAGACTGGGTGTCCCTAAAACCTAGTTAACAGCTAGGCTTGCAGTGGATTCTGCCACCTAAAACAGACATAAGTGAGCTCGTGCTTGCGTCCAGGTCAGACTGGCCCCTCTCTCAGGCCCAGGGCCGTGAGAGGCCCTCGCTGAGGGTCTGCGTGCTCTGTCAGCTGTGCTGATAGCCTCGCTGTGCTGTGGCTCTAGGGTGGGGGGTGCATCGTGAGCATCAGGGTGTCCACACAGTGAGGAGAAAGGGCCGGAAAACAAACCCAAACAGATTAACACAGAGGGACAAAAGGACTTAAATTATTCTTGCACCACTTATGGATGAGGTGAACGGCTCCTCATTAGCCTTCAGAGAAGTTACTTTATTACAATTCAGTTTACTCGTCGATGCTCCTGATTCTTCATTACATTTGCTTATTGTTCCTTATCCACCTCCAAAGGGGTCTGAGGAGGTTCTTGAGCTCCCAAGAACACTGCACACTTTAAAGAAGATGGGGTGGCATACGACACACTGCAGAAACGTTCATCAAAAATGTTCTGCTTTTAATTTTGATGATTTAAGGACCGGACTTTAGTTATGCAAGAATGCACTTAATACATCATTTCCCAGTGATAACTTAAAAGAATTTTCGTAAACAGTCTTCGCATTTCCCTATGGAAAATTGATTTCTGGTTTGGAAAGGTCCAGCAGTCTGTTTATAAGCAGTAGATTAAAAATAAGTGAAAAAGTAAATAAATAAAAATTTAAAATAAAGATGGACAAGAAATTCTAAAAATAGATCATTTTAAAACAACTGTGGAAACTTTATCTTACATTATTCCAGAAGATCACAATAAAATACAATTTTAGTTCAAAAAATAACTCAAGAAAATGAACAAGTGTGAATGAGAAGGATACGTAAATTCCACATAGGATACAGATCTAATAACCAAGTGGGTATTTTAGAAAGGTTAACCTTGACTTAAAGGACCTAACATGAGAGAGATTTAACATTTTCGGCCTGTGCACATTTATTTCATTAATGTTTAATGCCATATACTTAGCAGCATTTGAATAAATGGAATCAGAGGATTCTAGAAAGAAGATACAATTTATAGATATGTAATTCTCAGATCTCCTGAATCTTAAATTTGTCATACTAGGATTTAATGAAACAAGTTGGAGCTATCGTTTATATTTTTGAAGGGGAGGAACTGAACTTGCTTGTGAAAAATATTTTTTAAAAAAATGTTTAACTCATTATTTCTTTGTCTTTGCTGTTGTCAGTGGCATAAGAAGGGGCTGGCCTTATTATTCTGCATATTGCAGTTCTTGTCAATGACCTGGTAAGTCTTACACTAAATAGAAAGTTAAAATTTCCTAAGCAGTGCCATGCATTTTGTTCTGAGCCTGTAAGCCTAGGAAGGTCATTGGCATTTTACCGGGTCAGGTAAGCCTGTGCCTTGGAGGGGAAGGGCCTCCTGAGAGGTCAGGTGCCTGAGGTCTGCAGTGTGTCCTGGGGGGCCTAAATGTGGGAGAGCTGAGGAGAGTTGGGGGCTGTGCTTGCCCAGGCACACAGGGCTGCGTTCACTTCTCTAACGTGTGAAACAGAAATGCAGGAGGTGCCACACGAACCCTGAGGTCCAGGCCGAGCCACAGGATGAGCCCGAGGGCACGGCGGGGAACCACTCACTGCCTGGTATTGCTGAGCACCTGCCGAGTGAGTTCGTTCTGGTGCCGACTCCTCAGTGAGGCTGCTCTGCCCTTGCCTCTCCCTGAGGCGCCCTCCCCTCTGAGCGTTCAGTCACACCGTCCTTCCTGATCGCTCCCTCCCCAGGCCACGTTCAGGTCCTGGGCTGACGGCCCAGCAAATACGATTGAGTTGAATGTGCCCTCCTTGCACGCTCCCGCGTCAGACCAGAAAGGTGTTCTTCACGTACAAAATATTTCTACGAGTGTTTTTCCTTTTTCTTTAGAGCTCAGTCTTGTTTGCTTCCTTGCAATCGTCAGTAAACCCCTTCCTGACTTTGCTGTTTTAAATTTCTCCTTTTTGATATCACCCAATCTGAGATCAGTGGTTTTTGTTTTTTGTTTTTTGTTTTTTTGCGGTACGTGGGCCTCTCCCTGTTGTGGCCTCTCCCGTTGCGGAGCAGAGGCTCCGGACGCGCAGGCTCAGCGGCCATGGCTCACTGGTCCAGCCGCTCCACGGCATGTGGGATCTTCCCGGACTGGGGCACGAACCCGTGTCCCCTGCATCGGCAGGCAGACTCTGAACCGCTGCGCCACCAGGGAAGCCCCAGTCTTTGTTTTGATGCTGTTTCTGCCTTTCCGCTGATGGAATGTCAACAGATGTTAAATGCAGTTCTCTGCATGTTACAAAAGAACCTTATGATGTTGTTTTACTCTTTTTCAGTGAAATGTGGAAAAATTTAAATCTTTGTTATTTTCTATTAATATGTTGCTTTTTATTGTTAATCTGTACTTAATGATTGCTTTATCCCTGAAGGAGAGTGCAGTTTATTCTGTTATTTTATAGTTTTTATTTTTAAAAAATAACTTGAAAAGGGTAATACAACAGGCTTTTTATTACAGCAGGCTTCAGCAGGCATCAGAATCAGAGTTTTTTTAAAAGCACATTGCTTACTGAGACGCAGTTTCTCATGCAGGAGGTGTGGGGGGGCAGGAATCTGCGTTTTTAACAAGTTCCCCGGTGATGCTGTATGCCGTCAAGGGTCATACTTTGAGAATCACTGTGCAATAGTCTACTGCTTCATTTTTTATGGTGTTAGAATATGGCCATTTGGCAAAAAGGAAAACATCATTCAGTTTCAACGTTCTTGAATTTTTCTTGCAGGTATAGTCTGTCGTACATCCCGTATGCAAGGTGAGCTTGTTTCAATTCTGTCTTGTTTCTGCTCCTCTAATGCTCTTTACACAGATACGTGAATTTTAGTAATTTTCATATTAAAATGTGATTTAAAAGGCTGATTTTGGTTGACTTTGTTCCCAGAAGGAAACTATTTTTTAAATGAGTGGAATAGAAGCTTGCCATATCAAGAAAAAACATGTTGAACAGATGTAACAGGTAGGCTAGGAGTGTACTTCTGATTTACCACCTGAACATTTGCAGTTAGTGAATTTTGGCAAGAGATTCTAGATCCTTCCGCGACTGCAAGTATTCAGTAAATAGGATATGGAGACTTCAGCAAAAATAAATTCTACTTAAAAAAAAAAGAAAGTTAATGAAAAAATGAATCTGATATAGAAATGTTTGTTTTAAGCCAGTAGAAACATATTTATTCTGTATGTCAGGAGGTAATTGCCCTTTGTATAGCAAGAGGTAATTGCTGTTTTCTTGTATCTTTTCAGAGAAATGTACTAATTTAATTATGGAGGAAAAAACAAATACTTAATTGCAGTCTTAAATCTGACCGATTTGGAGGAATATTCTGTTGAGGCACAGCTTTGTTTCTTTGTGAAATTTGGAAACATAGGTTGCATATGAAAAAGAGCAGAATTGTATGCCTGATACGAACAGTGAAGGAAATTGATAGCAGTTCTATTTTTATTCAGTTTCAAATGGATGATTCTTTTTGATGAACACCTAAAAGGAGAAAAAGCAAAGCAGGGTCAACTAAAGGAGAGCAGGCTTAGAACAGGAGCGCAGAGGTAACTTGCCAGTCCTCAGGACCTTGGCTGGGAGAGCTCTTGCTGTTTCTCAACGAGGGGAAAAGGTGCCCCAAATGATGTCCACTGCAGTAGAGCTGGAGCTCACAGCCAGGGCAGGGCGTCTGGGCAGTGACCACCCTCCCCAGAAGTGTCGGGCCCTGCCCTTGAGAGCAGCATACAGTCTGTCCGTACATCTCCAGTCTGTTGGTGCTCGCCTTAGCAGTCCGTATTCATATAACAACAGTTCAAACTAACTGTTGTGAAGAGACATGTGAAAGGCGAATGAGGTTTTTCACATGAATTTTTTTGGAATTCTTAGGGACACAGTTATAAACGTTCTGCTTTTTAAAATCCAGTTCATTGTTTCTTTTTAAAAATACTTTCGTTGTTTTGGGTATTTACATTTATTTCTTCATAATAAAATTAGCATATGTGTTGTTTAAGATTTTGAAATAAATAAATACCATTTTAGCAACTAACAAATTATTTCCATGTCTCAGTTCTTGATTTCAAGTGATATTCAACAAAGTTTTAATTATGGAAAGGTACTGGGGGTTCCGCTGAGTTCTGACGGGAAAAGGTGATCGTGTATTTGTCTCTCGGCAGGAATCTTTTTGCAAGTTCACTCTGGAGGCAGGTTATTATATTGTTTTTCCTCTTTTGTTTTTTCACCAGGGATGCAGTAATTAAATGCTGTTCTTCTTTGCTGAGTTAAAATCAGAAACTCTTTGAAAAGACCATTTGAAAGCTGATGTTCTGTTTTTGGTGAAGTATACTTTTCCTGATACAGTAATCACTCCAAAAAAACAACTGCACTGACCATTTAAGACCATTTTGTATACTGATAAAAACTACATGCTAATTAAACTGTTAAATGCTTGTGATGTTAAATTCATTTTGTGTCATTAAGATGCTCTTCCAGAGATAAGGAGATTTTAATCATTGCCACTTGTAAATGATTTTTAGCCAGTTTTTTTAATCTTTTCTAAACAGCATCTGAGATGTGTATATTTAAGGGTAAACCTATGCTGCAAGATATATTCAGCTTTTTTGGTGGTTTTAAAATGTCTACATTTTAAAAATATCTTATTAAAATAAAAACTTTAAATGTGAAATTTTTTATAAGCTAAAAATTGCTAATTATATGTAATAAAAATAATATATAAATCTTTATAATTTTGAAATAAACCCACACTTGGGAAAAACATTTTCTTGATCAAATTTATGTTTTAAGTGGGTGGTACATTGATTCAGTTGAATAAAATTTAGTTTGGGCACTTATGCAATCTTTCTGCAGAAAAACGAGTAGGATACAATCTCTGTCCTAATAATGGGGCTGAGCACAAGTCTGTGAAGGATGAGAGGCCGAGTAACAGTGAAAGCGTTTATCCATCAGTGTGCTGTTCAGGGTGCGAGCCCGGACACAGAGCCGGTCAGGACGGCCGCCCGAGGAGGCGGGCAGGCGGGGCGGAGCAGAGGAGCGAGGAGGGCTGACCGGCCAGGTTGGGTCGGGGAAGCCGGCCGAGAGGAAGGAGCCGGGCCGCCGAGGAGGGAGAGCCTGCGTGGCCTGCGCCAGCTCGTCTGCAGGGAAATGGCCCGGGCCCGGTGCCGGCACCACACCTCCCTGGGCAGAGGGAAGGCGGCCTCGGTGAGGAGAGCGGGGGAGGACGGGCTCCCGGGAGGGTGTGGGAGAAGGACTTGCTGAGTCGGTGAGGGGTCTGCTGGGGACCAGCACGAGGGCTGGGCTGGTGAGCAGAGAGCAGACACACCCTGTCCTGGACGGGGTCCTCATCTCCAGTCGAGCCCACGGTTGGAGTCATGCTTTAGAGCCACGTGTCCGCAGAGCCGACTGAAAGCCCGTTGCTGTGTGGGTGCAGAGGATCCCGGGACGGTACAGAGCAGCTTCGGGTGAAGACGTGCTCCGTGGAGGTGGGGCGTGGCCTCGGGACGGGGGGTGGGGGGGGAGGGTCACTGAGTCCGCTGAGATGGTGCGGGAGGGAGGGACAGAGCCCTGAGACAGCCGGGCTGCGGCCCCTCGGAGCTCTCCGGCTTCACAGGGACCCTCTGTCCAGCCAGGCGGCAGCAGTGCAGATGCTCCTGGCGTCCCCCCCGTAGCTGCTCCGTGTCCCCCTACAGGGGGTGGGGGGACAGTTCAGTGAGCTTCAGAGCCTGTTGGCCTGGGTGGGACACGGTGCACGTGTGACCCCTGCAGGAAGGGACGGCGTCCGAGGTCTGCCCGCGCCGCGCTGGGCCCTGCCTTGCGTGGAAGTGTGCACCAGTCTCTCGTTACTTGCAGAATTCCTGTCAGACTACTTGCGGCAGCCCTTCGGCAGGGGGGGTCCCCCTTGGGAGGGGGCCTGTCGTGGTCGGAGGTCCGATCCACAGCAGGATCATCGCCAGAGCGGCCCTCACCTCCGGGTCACCGCTGGCCCTGCGGCCAGCCGGCAGCGCGCACGGAGACCACGGCGGCCCGGGCACCTGCCTGCGCCTCCCTCTCGGCCTCCCCGAGAGCAGTTCGTGCTGCTGCGGTCCCCTGGCGGGTCCCTGGGGAGGCTCCCCTCGTTCCCACACGTATGCAAACCTTAAGAGTTCCTGTGTCCCATCGCTTTTGCCAGCTCCTCAAAGGCACTCCCCCCTGAACTTACAATCTGCCGTAACCCCTGAGGGGCCTCCGCTTGAGGCCGCGGCAGCCGTCAGGAGGGGAAGCGGGGCTCGGTGACCTTCACCAAGACTGCCCGCAGCTTGGCCACCCTTTGGAGGACAGCGTGTCTCGGGCGTGGGGTGGCCCTCCCACGTCTGGCTATTCGAGCTTGGACAAGGTGCTTACCTCTGTCAGCTTCCATTTCCTCATCTCAAGAAAATGTCTAAACATGGGGTTCTACCGGTGTT